>NC_092128.1:170725172-171091422 GCF_043159975.1 Macaca nemestrina | reverse complement strand
GCACATAGGCATGAGACAAATTTCTTTGGAATAAACACATGAGTTAATACATGAATACATTTGCTACACTTTATTTTTTAGCCCCTTTAATGTCTTTCTGGTGCTACTGGAGTATAACCAAACATCCTTCATTTCAAGATTTTCATGATCTTGGCTCCTATATGCCTTCTCAACTTCTTATGGCACTCTTCATTTGTTCTCTTTTTGCTTTATTTTATTTTGTTGATTCTTTTTGGCTCAGATGCACCATATACACTCTTCCCCTGGGGATTTTGCTGGCATTCTTTATGTTGCTTCTAATTTTCCTATGGATGTAAGCCATATGAGTAACATAATAGTGGCCCATGTTTAAGCGGGTCCCTCTCGGAGGGACATTTCTTTATCACTTTATTGTAAGATGTCTCACTCACTCTTATTTTTTTTCTATAATCTGTTCATTTTTACTGTTTTATTACTTTATTTTCAGCAAGTAACATTATCTAGTAGGGAGCAGACTAGTTGGATTTAAATACCAGGCAGAAGACCTGAAATAGGACTCAGTAGAGAAGAAAGAAGTTCGACATCCAAATGACACTCAGAGGGAGAATCACAAAGAAGACCAAGAGAGGGCAATTTAAGAGAAGTTACTTGGGAGGTTGGGGTGGGAGAATCCCTTGAGCCCAAGAGTTCTAGGCTGCAGGGAGCTATGACTGCACCACTGCCCTTTAGCCTGGAATATAGAGACCCTGTCAAAAGAAAGAGAAAGAAAAAGAAAGAAAGAAAAAGGAAGGGAAAGGAAAGGAAGGAAAGGAAGGAAGGGAGAAAGAGAGGGAGGGAGGAAAGAAGAAAGGAAGGGAGGGAGGGAGGGAAGGAAGGAAAGAAGGGAACGAAAAGAAAAAAAAGGAAAGGAAAAATAATAAAATCTTGTAAGATTCCTTTAGTAATGCATCTCAAAACATGATGATCGCACAAGGTACTACCAGCCCTCAGGTGAATTACACTTCGCACCTAGCCATTATTATTATATCCATTGGAATTATTCATGTAATTGTGTTTATCTGTTTACCTTTTCATTTTTTCATCCAATATTCTCTGAAACTGGAGATTTCTCCATGTGGACACAGTTTATGCAGACACCAGATTATTTTAGAAATGTACCTTGCACTATAGCCTTGAAAACAAAAATGTACATAAATATACAAGAAATTTTCTATTGTAAGTATTTTACTCTAGAGACAAATTTGAAAAGGATACAATATTCTATGTAAAAATTTTAACTTTCATAAGCAGTTATATAAACGGTTGTTCACATATTAAATTTCAATAATACTCGTTAATTGAAGTTTGACAGTAGATGAGTGTAATGTGAATTATTTGAGTCTAGTGGTATCGTTTTTCTTTTTATTTATATCCTCCAAAAGTCAGTGAGGATCAATTTCTTCTTTTATTTCACCAACTGGAATTTTGAACATTTTGATCTTGAATAAAATGTTTACCACGATCAAGCTAACGGCAGAGACCATTTTCTGCAATCCTAGTTGAGCTGGTTTGGCTGTTGCTGTATTCATTGACACTTTTCCTTTCTTATTACACCATTAATACAGCAACACTGATAGCCCTGCATTTTAAAGGAAAGAAGTTAGTCTTAGACTCTTAAATGCAAGTTTCAGAAGTTACATTTCTTTCTTTGGGTACTGAAACAACTTGGTAAATTAAAGCTTAAATCCTGTTACTAAAGCTACTGTTGTACAGCTTCTCAGAAATACAATTGTCAAATTATTTTTGGCTTCATAAAGGTTTTGTGTGTGCATATTATTAAAAATAATACCATAGATGTAAAACTTTGAGTTTTGTTTTAAAATGAGAAATGAGATTTAAACATTAACACAGTATCTTTAGTAAACAAGCTAGAGAAATACAAGTGGACCATCACCATTAAATTAGTTTTAAAACTAGGTTTAAATTTACTTACTTGGTAAATCAAAACTCATGGAAATAATAACTGTGCCACAGTAAGCTGTGGCTGGTCTGTTTTTTCCCCACATAAACTGATAAAGTGTTTAGAGTTAAAAAAAATGTTAAACTAGTAAATATATATATATATATATATATATATATATATATATAAGAAAATTTTCATGTATTAATATTACAGTGGGATACTTGGCTGCTTTCAGCTCTTCTTAATATGTGCCTTTTAAATGTTCTTTATTTCCTGGAACCAGAATGTGGTCATAGCTTTTATACGTGCTTTGCCTTTCTTTACATTTCTTCTTAGCACAGGTAATGAACATATCTAGAACACGTGCATTCTGGGAATATTAATTCTGAAATGAAGGTTAGCGAATCCTTCTAGCTCTGCTTCACGCTGAGACAAAGCAATTTGAAATGTTTCAACTGTTGTACCTTCTAGACTCCTCTTCTCCACACTTTTGAATGGGCTCCAGAAAGAAGGGCCAAGAATTTTTCTTCTATTTTACATATCAGGGTTATGAGCTTAAGCGATAAGCTCTCTGAAAATATTTGAAGAGTCATTTAAACCCACTGGATTTG
Source organism: Macaca nemestrina (assembly GCF_043159975.1). Lineage (NCBI taxonomy): Eukaryota > Metazoa > Chordata > Mammalia > Primates > Cercopithecidae > Macaca > Macaca nemestrina. The sequence continues at coordinate 171,088,890 of NC_092128.1, read as the reverse complement.
CTAAGCCTCCTGGCTTGTGACTTTCTTGATTATGGTACATTTTGAATCCTGTGGATTTGTAGTGCTGGCCAGTTAAATCCATCATCATGTTTTCTCTCTCATTGTTGAAAGACTGAAATAAGATGCACAGTGAATGTCAGTGTTTCCTCTTTAAAGTGAGAATGTGTGTTAAGCAATGCTAAATTATTCACCCTCCAGGAAGAACTGTGTTTTCTCGAAGGGGAAATAATGGTTTATTAAGCCGCATTATCATGACATTTACTTAAACTCACAGGAATATTATTTAAGAATGATCTTCATACTTCGGAGAGCCAGTATCAATTTCATGGAGAAAAGGGAGGACTTTATTATTGATGCCTTTCAAAACCAAAACAATGTTTCTATAATCAAGCATAGCTAATTCTAAGAATAAATATCAGTTAAAATACCAATTGATTTTCTATGGAAGGGGTGTGTGTGTGTGTGTGTGAGAAACACTAAAAGTGTTTGAAATAAAAGAAAATTGGTTATATATGTTTTTCTGCTGTTCGCAAATAGAAACATGTCTTAGCATTTTGAGGACACCTTAAAATGCACCTGAAGTCTTCATTAGTTTTCTAGCATTCACTATGGCTTTTAGAAAATTACTTTTTTTTCTGCTCTCTCACATAATGTCTTCCAAAGCTGTGATAGCAGTTTTGTGTAATTGCACTCAAATTACCGTAAAGAACGCCACACTATTGATGAACTACCTAGAAGCTTTAACTTGTACCTAAACTAACACATTGAGCAAAATTTTTTAAATTTTATTTCAGAAGATACTTGGAAAGAGACATCATGTTATAATTATGCAAATTTTAATATTTAATCTGTAACATGCATTGACTTTTCCACTTTTAAAATTATACAGTCATATAGTGTTCACATTTTCAAATAGGAGAAGGTTCTCTCAACTGAATAGTACAATGTAGCACATATGATTTAGGAAAATCGTTTACTCCTTAAGTTATGAAAGTCATTTGTAGCTTCCAATTATACCTCTCGGATCATTAATGGAGAATAACACACAAACACATATTGTTTACTTTCCAACCACTTGAACCAGTTCATTTTTTCATTAGTACCATGCCAATGTGCTCCTATCTGCCAGTTCTCCCTCTCTGGAAAATATCTGTGTTAAGCCAACTTCACCTCACAAAACTTTAACAAGAAATTGCAGAACTTGCCTGTCTTAAAACACATCAGTACTTTCTTGTGTCTTTGGTGGACTTTCTGCTTTTGATATTTTTCTTGAAGGCAGAAGACAGCTATTAGTAATTAAACTTTAAAAATATATGAAAAAGCTGTAGTATTACACTTGCAACTTTTAGAAAATAATCATATTTTACAGCCAAATTATGAACACCAAGACTTTAAATAAATTTAAAATTTCACCTTATTCTTCATAAGTGACACATACACTGGACAGGCAAGAGGTCTGACAATTTCAGACCATATTTAGATGCCTGAAATCAGAGTAGCTGCTATCATCACTAACACATGGCAGCTCAAGGAAGGTTTTTATCTGATGACAACAATGCAAAAAATTGTAACATCCTGTCCAGCTAAGATTCTTTTGTAGCAGGGTTATGAGTTTAACAATGTAATGAAGGTAATCTAATATTGACACTTTCAATACCATTTTTCCTTAAAAAGTTTACCGATACTAACACAATAGTACATTAGTTAATCCTCAGTTTCTTCTAAGGAATCAAAGTTGAATAGAATTGCCTATTTACATTATGAGGCACTGCTTTTATTTAAAATAAAATTTGCTTTGGAGAGGCAATAACTCACCTGTTCTAGTTCTGCTCTTTCTCATGGAGATGGGTACTCAGGAATAATATGATTCTTTTCATTTAATTCATGAAATATCTTTGTAAAAATAATCGCACTTGTCCCTCAAGCCCTTCAAGGGCTGCTGGGCTGCTTATTTTTGCTTATTAAAACTAGGACTCAGCACTCAGCATGCTGATTTTTTTTTCTGGGAGGAGAGGTGATATAAAGTTTGCATAAGCATGAAGTCCTACTATGTTAAACTGCTGTTTGCTAAAATATTCTAACCCAGAAGTATAAAATTATACCTCCTTTACCCCTAGAAAAAGGTAAATATTCAGAACAGTCCGTGGTCCAAGCCTATGCTTTTAGAAACACCGTATTAGTGATTTTGTAGAAAGATGTGCTTATAATGCAAATGTGCTTATGCTGGGTGTATTAGTAATAGAACCACAAAGTATTTTTTTTTTTTTTTTTTTTGAGACGGAGTCTCGCTCTGTCACCCAGGCTGGAGTGCAGTGGCCGGATCTCAGCTCACTGCAAGCTCCTCCTCTCGGGTTCACGCCATTCTCCTGCCTCAGCCTCCCGAGTAGCTGGGACTACAGGCACCCGCCACTTCGCCCGGCTAGTTTTTTGTATTTTTTAGTAGAGACGGGGTTTCACCGTATTAGCCAGGATGGTCTCGATCTCCTGACCTCATGATCCGCCCGTCTCGGCCTCCCAAAGTTCTGGGATTACAGGCTTGAGCCACCGTGCCCGGCAGAACCACAAAGTATTAATCGAAACACTGGTTCACTCAGCTTAAGACTCTATCAGCCTTCCTTGCATGTAAGTTTGATCATAGGACTAAGTTCTGGCTGCTGATTTATAAACAAAAAATGGTCTCTGCAACTGAAGTGTCATGTCTTTAAAAGCTTCTTATTACATCTTTTTATTTTCCCCTCCTTCTTGCTAGTTAGAGGCCATCTTTGAAGAAGTAAACAAGTACCATACACTAAAAGGATGACAGAAAAACCAAACAGAAGATATTCTGATCCTGGGTGATACCTAGGTCTTTTAGATCTATGTAAGATTAGTCTACATTCTATGGTACACAGTATCAACCTTTGTAATAGTGAAACATTTTAAACACAAAGAAAAGCACATATAAAACATAATAAGCACCCATGTCTGAATCACCCAGAATTAGTAGAAGTTAACTTAGTACTAAACAAAATAAACCACTATAAGTAATTTTTCTTTCTTTTCTAAATAATGTGTTGTTTTGTATTTGCTGTGTATTTTTCCTACTGTGTTTTTGTACATGTACTCCAAATGCATGTATCCAACAAAAACATAGTATTTTTATTCCATTCAAAATATTTATATAAAGCATAACATATTATACTTTAGATCTTACAACTCTCCTTTTTTTTCACCCACTCATGCATTTAATTAATTAATTAATTTTATTTATTTATTTTGTGTGTGTGTGAGAGACAGAGTTTCACTGTTGTCGCCCAGGCTGGAGTGCAATGGCGCAATCTCGGCACACTGCAACCTCCACCTCCCAGGTTCAAGTGATTCTCCTGCCTCAGTCTCCTGAGTTGCTGGGATTACAGGCACCTGCCACCAAGCCCAGCTAATTTTTTTTTTTTTGTATTTTTAGTAGAGATGGGCTTTCACCATGTTGCTCAGGCTTGTCTTGAACTCCTGACCTCGGGTGATCTGCCCACCTCAGCCTCCCAAAGTGATGGGATTACAGATGTAAGCCATCTCGCCCAGCTTAATTCAGTTATTTTTATCATGTTTATACAGGTATTTTGAATCTCTTTGTCATACTTTGTTTACTTACCTTGATTTCCTTTGTTTTTCATAAACACAAACTATTTTCTGTTCATCTAGTAATATAATTTAGTTTATTCTACTATGTAACTTTTCTTTACTTATTTGTGTTACACTTTCTATATCCATACTTTTAAAGACTAACTTTAAAATACATACATTATTAATAAACTATAAGGTACATTTAAAAATCTCTATTTTACTCTTGAATGATGTGACAAAACAAGCATAGATTTTTTAGACCCACCTTATTTATATCATTTTGATGATTATTACTTATTTAGGTTCATCAAAAATCTTCCTTGATTTTTTTTCACCATTAATTCTTACAGACTACATCTTTGTGGGTTTAATTTACTTTTCGCCCAAGAACACGCTTTTGTACTTCCTTCAGTGGCCCAATGGTAATCAAAGTCCACCCACAGGAGAGAGCAAGTAATGTGTTCACTTTACAGTTCTTCCCCTGAAACACACACACACACACATACACACCCACATACACACCAATTAAAAAGTAAGATACGACCTGTAAGTTAATGACCTTTATCAGTGTTTAACAGTGCCCTTGAAACTAAACCTCTCCAAGAAAATATGAGTGGATGTTTTTGATAAAAATTTTGCTAAATAATCATAAGTCTCATAGAGATGGTTAATTTCAGAACATAGAAATCATATAAAGCAAATTTATAACATTAGATAGAAAGTAACAAAGTATGTTTATAATAACAGAAATATATCTCTTATAAGAGTTCACAAAGAATGCAGAAAGCTTGAATGAAAAGAGCAATTTTTCTGTTTCTCATTTGTCTAAAACATTAAGCATTTTCATAAAACATATAATTGAACGGCAGTATATACTTATATGTTCACACTGCATTTTTCTTTTGTTACTCTTTTATTTGATTATACAATCATTTTATTTTAATGTAAATTATTATCCTATAAGTGGTTCCCCATTCTAGCTATGTCTAGCTATTCTCTTCCCATCAAGGTGTACTTGTTTTAAGTAGGCTCTTACCAGTTAGAATGTGGATTTTCCTGGAGCCACTTTACTTCCTAAAAGGAAAAGGAAATATCTGACAAGCAATAATGGTACACATAAATATGATTTTCAGGAAGAAAATCATCAAATTTTAAATGACCCTTGAACTATGGAAGGCAAAAACTCTGACCTTAATGTTTTAGGAAGAAAACAAATGGTTTCTTAATATGCTGCTAAATATAAAATTATTTTTATTTTCTTGTTTTTCTGTTCTAATCTTTTTCTCCTTTTGCCCAAAAAGGTAACAAAGACAAACTATAAATCTTTGCACAAACAAAAGGCTATCAAATGATGGAAAAAAAGATCTCATCATTTAAGTTTTCATAATTTATGAAATATTTCAAAGATTTGCAAATAACTGACGTTGTTATAATCCATAACATAGTGCAATGTTAAAACTATAAACCACAGAGTAATGCTGTCTGGGTGTGAATTCTGTATGTGCCACTTATTCATTGGTGACCTTTGACAATGTATAGTATCTCTCTAGACTCCATTTTACTCATCTGTAAAATGGATGGTATCTTTTACATAGAGTACTCATGAGAATTAAATGCATTATAGAACAATGAAGGAAACATAGTACATTCAATGTAAGTGTTAAAAAAAACAGGTTCAGTGGTGTTCATGTACCTGCCACCTACCCTAATTTATCCTATTTGCACATATTTGCTTTAGATTTTCTGAGCATAAAACATTACAAATATTGTTTTAGTTAATGAATTGCTTCATAATAAATTGCTCCCAAAATAAGTGGTGTAGTTTCTTTTTGCAGTGCAGAAGCTCTTTAATTAGTTTAATTAGATCCCATTTGATAATTTTGGCTTTTGTTGCCATTAAGTGAACAGGCAACCTACAGAATGGGAGGAAATTTTTGCAATCTACTCATCTGACAAAGGGCTAATATCCAGAATCTACAAAGAACTCAAACAAATTTACAAGAAAAAACAAACAACCCCATCAAAAAGTGGGCAAAGGATATGAACAGACACTTCTCAAAAGAAGACATTTATGCAGCCAACAGACACATGAAAAAATGCTCATCATCACTGGCCATCAGAGAAATGCAAATCAAAACCACAATGAGATACCATCTCACACCAGTTAGAATGGCGATCATTAAAAAGGAAATAACAGGTGCTGGAGAGGATGTGGAGAAATAGGAACACTTGTACACTGTTGGCGGGACTGTAAACTGGTTCAAGCATTGTGGAAGACAGTGTGGTGATTCCTTAAGGATCTAGAACTAGAAATACCATTTGATCCAGCCATCCCATTACTAGGTATATATCCAAAGGATTATAAATCACGCTGCTATGAAGACACATGCACACGTGTGTTTATTGTGGTACTATTCATAATAGCAAAGACTTGGAACCAACCCAAATGTCCATCAATGATAGACTGGATTAAGAAAATGTGGCACATATACACCATGGAATGCTATACAGCCATTAAAAAGGATGAGTTCATGTCCTTTGTAGGGACATGGATGAAGCTGGAAACCATCATTCTCAGCAAACTATCGCAGGGACAAAAAAAACCAAACACCTCATGTTCTCACTCATAGGTGTGAATTGAACGATGAGAACACTTGGACACAGGAAGGGGAACATCACACACCAGGGCCTGTCATGGAGTGGGGGGAGGCGGGAGGGATAGCATTAGGAGATATACCTAATGTAAATGATAAGTTAATGGGTGCAGCACACCAACGTGGCACATGTATACATATGTAACAAACCTGCACGTTGTGTACATGTGCCCTAGAACTTAAAGTATAATAAATAAATAGATAGGTGGTGTAAAACCATAACATTTATTTTCTCACAGTTTCTGAGGCTCAGGAATTTAGGAGTTGCCTAGTGGGGTGGTTCTGGCTTGAAGTCTCTCACAAGTTTGCAGCCAGGGTTGCAGTTGTCTGAAACTTTCACTGGGGTTGGGAAATCGAGCTTCAGGTTTGCTCACTTACATGACTTTAATAGGAAGCCTCAGTTTCTCACCACATGGATCTCTCAATAGAGATGCCTGAGTGTCCTCACAAGTCAGTTGGCTTTCTCTCCAAGTGAGTGCTCTGAGAGACAAGATTAAAACTGCAATTATCTTGTATGTCTTATCTTTCTGTGTCACATCTATCATTTCAACTATATTTTATTCCTAAGGAGTCACTAAGGACCATCCAGATTCAAGGGGAGAAAATTAACTCTGTCATTTGATGAGAAAGCATCAAGTAATTTGTAAACATGTTTCAAACCACTGTAAATACAATTGAGCCTCCTATGCCATCCTGACCGTCCATTTCCTTTTCCTCCTTCTCTAGAGGTGAGTGCTATCCTGAAGTTGATATGAGTTGCATAGTCTCCCAAATCAAGCTGGGTGCAGGTGACATATATGCCCAAGATGCAAATTCCCTACTCTATCTGATTGTGAGTGACTTACACAGCCAGAGTTATTGCTGCAAGTTGAGAATAGCCTCTTCTATTAGCCTGGGTATGAGTACAATATCATTAAGGGATCATGAAATATTAAGGTTTATCATATGTGCTATGACATAAAAAACATTTTTAAAGAAATAAATAGTTCCAGTGATTCCTGAAGCCAGAAACATTGTATCTTTAGCCCTTAAGAGGGACAGAGAGCCAGGAAGAGTGGCAGCTTGGAGACTGTAAGTGGGAGGAAAAGGAATTGCTAATTAAGTAAACTTTGTCAATGCATTATTCTCCCACTTCAGACTTCCCAGGGCCACATCAAATTTCATGGCATTTAAAAATATGTTTTTTAAAACAAAAAAAAGTTCTATCTTAGAACTTTATTGTCGTGGTGTTACAACTTAAAGAACCAGAGAACCAAGAACAAACAAACCCCAAAGATAGCAGAAAACAGGAAATAACCAAGATCAGAGTGGAGCTGAAGGAGGTAGACACGAAAATCCCTTCAAAGAATCAACTAATTCAAGAGCTGTCTTTTTTTTTTTTGGAAAAAAAAAAAACAAAACTAATAGGCCACTAGCTAGACTAATAAAGAATAAAAGAGAGAAGAATCAAATAGACAGTCTCAGAAATGATAAAGGAGATGTCACCATTGACCCACAGAAATACAAACAACCACTAGAGAATACGAGAAACACATCTTTGCACATAAACTGTAAAATCTAGAAGAAATGGATTAACTCCTGGATGCATATACTGTCCTGAGACTGAACTGGGAGGAAACTGAATCTCTAAGTAGACCAAGCAAAAAAAGCCTAGGACCAGATGGATTCACAGCTGCATTCTACTAGAGGTAAAAGAAGAACTGGTACCATTTCTACTGAAACTATTCCAAACAGTTGAAAAAAAAGGAGCTCCTTCCTAACTCATTTTATGAGGCCCACATCATCCTGATACCAAAACCTGGTAGAGATACAACAACAACAACAACAACAACAAAAAAACCTTTAGGCCAACATCTCTGATTAACATTGATGTGAAACTCATCAACAAAATACTGGAAAACCAAATCCAAAAGCGCATCAAAGAGCTGTTCCACCACTCTCAAGTTGGCTTCATCCCTGGGATTCAAGGTTGGCTCAACAGACACAAATCAATGAATGTCATTCATCACATTAATGTAACTAATGACAAAAACCACATGATTATCTCAGTAGACTCAGGAAAAGCCTTTGATAAAATTAAACATCCCTTCATGTTAAAAAAAAATCTCAATAAACTAGGTATTGAAGGAACATACCTCAAAACAATAAAAGCCATATATGGCAAATCCACAGCTAACATCATATTGAAAGGGCAAAAACTGGAAGCATTTCCCTTGAAAACTGGCACAAGACAGGGATGCCCTCTCTCACCACTCCTATTCAAAATAGTATTGAAAGTCCTGGCCATGGCAATCAGACAAGAGAAAGAAAGAGCATTCAAATGGGAAAAGAGGAAGTCAAATTATCTTTGTTTGAAGATGACATGATCCTATATCTGGAAAACCCTATCATCTCAGCCCAAAAGCTTCTTAAGTTGATAAGCAACTTCAGCAAAATCTCAGGATACAAAATCAATATAAAAAATTGCCAGCATTTCTATACACCAACAACAAGCAAGTGAATCATGAATAAACTCCCATTCACAACTGCTACAAAGAGAATAAAATACCTAGGAATACAGACAACAGGGGAAGTAAAGGAACTCTTCAAGGAGAACTACAAACCACTGCTCAAGAAAAACAGGGGGGACACAAACAAATGAAAAAAACATTCCATGCTCATGGATAGCAAGAATCAATATTATGACAATGGCCATACTGCCCAAAGAAATTTATGGATTCAATGCTATTCCCATTAAACTACTATTAACATTCTTTACAGAAGTAGAAAAAAAAGTATCTAAAAATTCATGTAGAAGCAAAATGAGCCCCAATAGCCAAGACAATCCTAAACAAAAAGAACAAAGCTGAAGCATCATGCTACCTGACTTCAAACTATACTACAAGGCTATAGTAACCAAAATAGCATGGCACTGGTACAAAAACAGACATATAGACCAATGGTACAGAATAGAGAACTCAGAAATAAGATGCACATCTACAACCGTCTGATTTTCAACAAACCCAGCAAAGCCAATGGGGAAAGAATCCCCTATTTAATAAATGGTGCTGGGAGAACTGGATACCTATATGCAGAAAATTGAAACTGGACCCCTTCCTTACATCTTGAACAAAAATTAACTCATGATGGATGAAAGGCTAAAATGTAAAACCCAAAACTATAAAAACCCTAGAAGAAAATCTAGGCAATACCATTTAGGACATAAGCACAGGAAAGGCTTCATGACAAAAAGTGCCAAAAGCAACAGCAACGAAAACAAAAATTGATAAATGGGATCTAATTAAACTGAAGAGTTTCTGTACAGCAAAAACAAAAACAAAAAAACAACTATCAAATTGAATAGACAACTTACACAATGGGAGAAAATTTTTGCAGTCCATCTGACAGAAGTCTAATATCCAGAATCTACAAGAAACTTTAATAAATTTACAAGAAAAAAACAACCCCATTAAAAAGTGGGCAAAGCACATGAACAGAAGAAGAAGCCATTCTTCTTATGAATAAAAGAAGACATTCATGTGGTCAACAAACATATGAAAAAAAACCTCAAAACCACTGATCATTACAGAAATGCAAATCAAAATCACAATGAGATACCATCTCACCCCAGTCAGAATGGTGATTATTAAAAAGTCAAGAAACAACAGATGCTGACAAAGTTGCAGAGAAAAAGGAATGCTGTTACATTGCTGGTGGGAGTGTAAGTTAGTTTAGCCATTGTGGAAGACAGTGCGAGTATTACTCAAAGTTATGGAAGCAGAAATATCATTTGACCCAGCAATCCCATTACTGGGTATATACCCAAAGAAATATAAATCATTCTATTATAGAGATACATGCATGCATATGTTCATTGCAGCACTATTCACAATAGTAAAGACATGGGATCGACCCAAATGCCCATCAATGATAGAATGTATAAAGGAAATGTGGTATACATACACCATGAAATACTGCAAGCCATGAAAAGGAGTAAGATTATGTTCTTTGCAGGGACATGGATGGAGCTGTATGTCATTATCCTCAGCAAACTAAGGCAGGCACAGAAAACCAAACACCGCATATTCTCACTTAGAAGTAGGAGCTGAATGATGAGAATGCATGGACACATCAAGGGGAACAACACACACTAGGGCCTGTTTGGGGGAGTGTTAGGGAGGGAGAGCATCAGGAAGAAAAGCTAATGGAGAATGAGCTTAATGCCTAGGAGATGGGTTGATCTGTTCAGCAACCCACTATGGCACATGTTTACCTATGTAACAAACCTACACATCCTGCACGTGTACCCTGGAACTTACATAGAAGTTGAAGAAAGAGGGAAACAAAGAACTTTATAACCAGAAAGTTACTGGTTTTAAAGTGAAATTAAATGTAATAGAACAGCATAGGAGCAGAATTCGGGTGGAGCAGAATTTCATGTTTTAACCTTCAAATATTAAATAAGATAAATAAAGGAACGGAGTTTTTTTGTTTGTTTGTTTGTTTACAAAATATTCTCAGTTATGTGGCATAGAGTGTACTGTGTGTTCGTCATTCCAGTTCCTCTTCCTGGGCACAGAAAGACTGCAGTTCCCAGGCTCTCTTGACTAAATGCTGATGTCATGAGACCAAGTTATGTTCAATGGTGTGTGGACAATGTTGAGGGTACTTTAAGATAGGGGTCCCCAACCCCTTTGCCATTTGCCTGGTACTGATCCGTGGCCTGTTAAAAACTGGGTAGCACAGCAGGAGGTGAGCAGCAGGCAGGCAAGCAAAGCTTCGTCTGTGTTTAAAACTGCTCCCCATCGCCCGCATTAGTGCCTGAGCTCTGCCTCCTGTCAGATCAGTGGTGGCGTTAGATTCTTATAGGACTGGAAGCTCTGTTGTGAACTGTGCATGCGAAGAATCTAGGTTGCACACTCCTGATGAGAATCTGGTGCCTGATGATCTGTCACTGTCTCCCATCATCCCCAGATGGTACCAGATAGTTGCAGGAAAACAATCTCAGGACTCCCACTGATTCTATATTATGCTGACTTGTATAATTATTTCATTATATATTACAACGTAATAATAGTAGAAATAAAGTTCACAACAAATGTAATACACTTGAATCATCCTGAAACCGTCCTGTATCCCTTCATCCCTGGTCTGTGGAAAATTGTCTTCCATGAAACCGGTCCATGGTGCCAAAAAGGTTAGGGACTGCTTCTTTAAGGCACAGCCCTTAAAAGTAACTCATGTGATGATTAAATTCTCTTTATCCATCCCACAGTGACCCTGGAGACCACTTACACTTGATAACATGGCTAGAAGGTGAAAAGAGTCTGGTGCCTAAATCTTTGCTTAGAGAAGAGGTACTGAGGAAAGCTCAGAGATGCATGCACACATATTGGGCTAGGATGTAAATAGGAAACACACTTTTATTGCATTAAACCAGTGAGATGGTGAAGTGTGTTTGTTATTACATCATAGTCTATCCTATCCTGATGAATTCAGAAAATATGAAACAAAAACTAAAATATGTGTCAATATTTAAGAGATCGGGGAAGGTGGTGAAAACTTGGGCACTGGACCCCAGAAAGATGGTCACTATTATTTACAGAAAGAAAACGATGAGGAATACTAGGATCTGCAGTTACTTTGTGGGAAGCCTATCAATCTAGGAATGGAGGAGGATAAAAGGAAGGCAGGAGTGTGTGTGTGGTTATTGCTGATCACACTTGACAAATTGTTACAAGAGTGAACAGAGAGAACACAGTTTTCCTCCCTTGCAGCATTGTATTTCAAACAATAAGCAATGGGATTATAAAGACTCTGAGTGAAAGAGTCATGTAATGTTCATCGTTTGATAACTCACATGGGGGAAAAACAGACTGAAGCTTTGGTGTTTAATGTAACTGTCAGCTGAATAAAGGAACCGGGGAAAAGATATTTTATGAATGTTGCTCTTCTACATGTTTTACTAGATCATCTTAAGGTAAACAACATTCTTTTGAGACAGACACATGCAGATGGGAACAAGGAACTAATTAATCTTGAGATTTAAATCAAGGAAAGAACAATGGGTATCGTTTCTGGCACAAGGAACTGACAGGAAGTACATAGATAAGAAGTCTACTACGTTTTTGACAGAAGTATATTGTGATTTTGTTGATAATTCCTGGTTGATAACTTCCATAGCCCCTTTTATAACCTTCTATTGTAATGCTGGGGCACTCTAGGCCTCAAGAGCAGACCTCATGGAACAGAAACTCTCTTATCTCTCTGAAATTCTCCTGTTCTTCTTCCCCAGGCAAGACTCTAATCTGATTGTAGTTCAAAATATTCTCATTTTGTCAGGGCCTAGTGGCTCACATCTGTAATCTCAGCATTTTGGAAGGCCAAGGCGGGAGGATCACTTGAGGTCAAGAGATTGAGACCATCCTGGCCAACATGGTGAAACCCCATCTCTACTAAAAAAAATACAAAAATTACCTGGGCATGGTGGCACGCGCCTGTAGTCTCTGCTAGTTGGGAGGCTGAGGCAAGGGAATCGCTTGAACCCAGGAGGCAGAGGTTGCAGTGAGCCGAGATCATGCCACTGCGCTCCAGCCTGGCCAGCCTGGCAACAAAGAAAGACTCTGTCTCAAAGAAAAAAAAAAAAAAATCATTCCAAAGAAGATCCCTGCTCCTACCCTAGAAGAAAGAATGCTACACAAAGGGTCCAAGAAAAGTCTGAAGAGACAAGCCTCATTGGTTTTAGATTATGTGTTATTTGTCCAGTCACATTTCTACATGGCTGTCAATTGTATCTGTGTAATGAAGCCTCTATAAAACCACAAAAGGATGGGGTTCAGGGAGCCTCCAGATAGATGAACGTGTGGAGGTTGCTAGAGGGTGGCAAGGCCCAGGGAGGGCATGGAAGCTCTATAACCCTTCCCCCATACCTCACCCTATGCATCTCTTCATCTGTATCCTTTGTAATTTCCTCTATAATAAACTAGTAAAGATAAGTATTTTCCTAAGTTCTGTAAGCCACTCTAGCAAATTAATTGAGCCCAAAGAGGGGATTTTGGAAGGCCCCACTTGAAGCTGGTTGGTTGGAATTTCTGGAGGCTTAGACTTGTGAAGTCTGAAGTCAAGAGAAGTTTAGGGGACTGAGTCCTCAACCTGTGAGATCTGATAGGTAGATAGTGTTGGAGTTAATTGGAGGATACCCAGTTGGTATCCACTGAGGAGTTGCTTGCTCAGGGAAAAGCTCCCTCCCCTCACATTTAGTCACAGAAGCCTTCTTTTTTGATGTTTGCTGTGGGTAAGAGGAGATGAAAAATACAGTCTGAGAGTCGTTTCTAAACAATTGTCAAGGAAATCTGGCTGTTCAACATCTAAAGCAAGACCTCAGGTTTCCATTATCATGAGATGGTCGCCTTCTAAGGAATTCCCATTTCAGATGTGGACAGGCAGATTCATGGACAAGAGTACCTTTCCAGAACGTAGGGTCTAGATGGACATGTGTAAGGGAGATTTTTCCCCAGAGAAAGAGACAAAGGCCTAATCAATAATCTCTCAGAACCCTAAAGTAAAGTGTTTTCAAAATAGCTACTCAGCAAGGTTTCAGAATATCACCAACCAGTGACTGCTGTATGCCTTCTGACTTTCTCCTTCGGATTAGACATGTTTATTGTGGGCGTTCTCCCCCCTATGTCAGGTATGTGGTAGCAAACAACTTGCAATTTTAGTTGATAGGTCATTGGACCAACAGGGGCCATATCCAGATGCATGAGAAACTACTCTACATTCTTGATGACCCTGGTCCTCAGTCATATGCAATGATGAGATAGGACAGAATAGAAACGATTCCTTTGGGGAAGTGGAAAGTATGTTCAAAACCTGAAAGAATGAAACTGGTTTGGCGACCATAATAGTGGGCTATTGAAGAGACAATGTCTTTGATTCAGCACAGCATACACCTGGGTCTGGCAAATAGGAGGTGGAGGGAAGTGATATAAGTGAATTTCAGGCCTAGATTTGAAAATATCTCACATGACCCTCCAATTTGACAATGGACTTGAACCTCCTGTGTTAGAGGTGGCAGAGGTACAAGATCACTAGAGCTTTGGTAGGTATTGTGCATAATGTTTGTTACATAGAGACACATGTATATACTTATACATACATATACTCACATTTGTAATAGGAACACTTCCCTATTAATTTTATATGTTCCTTATAGCCGATACTGTGGGGATGCTGAGAAAGTAGGAAATATTTCTGAAGACCATATTCCTAAAACAGTAATCACTGGGAAATTTTGGGAAGGGTGAGCCTGTTGAGTTTCTTCTCTGTAAAATGTTATTTAAAAGACATAATTTTCCTGCTATGTGGAGGATTAGCAATCATACATGCAAAACACCAAGGAGAAAGCCTGGTATGTGGAGTGTTGATAATTGCTAAGTATTAGTGGTAATGCTCTTGTATTTTCAGAATTGAGAGAAATTATGAAGAATGTATTATTTTTCAAATGGTGCAAACACTGTCTCATCAAATGACATATTAGGTTCAATTACTATTTATTTCTGGCCTTCATAGAATGCATTATTTGACAATTGTATTTCTTGAATTTTCACATCTAAATGTTAGAAAATAAGTTGCATAGGGCTTACAGGACATGTGTTCAACAGTTTTGAACACAAAGTGAGATTTCATCTTATGTTTGTACTACTTGGGGATCTGACTCAGTTGGATCCAGCTGTGGGGTATAGATGTGTTACAGGATGGAGTGAAAGGAGAGGAGTAAAGATGCAGATTGCAGACCTGCTATGGTTTGTTCGAACAATTATTCAGAACTCTAGTATAGTTCATCCTTGAACAATGCATCAGTTATGGGCGCCAACTGCCAACAAAGTAAAAAACACCGCATACAACTTTTGACTCCTCAAAAACTGAATTACTAATAGCTTACTGTTGACTGGAAGCCTTACTGATAACATAAACAGTCGATGAACACTGATTTTTATGCTATATATGTATTATACTGCATTCTTACAACAAATAAGCCAGACAAAAAAAGTTAAATAAATCATAAGGAAAAGAAAATATATTTACACTGATTAAGTGAAAAAAGGTCTTAATTCTCATTGTCTTCAGGTAGAGTAGGCTGAGGAGGAGGAGGAAGAAAGGGGGTTGGCTTTACTGTCTTGGGTTGGCAGAAGGAAAGAAAGTCTGCATATAAGTGAACCTGCACAGTTCAAATCCCTGTAGTATGAGAGTCGACTGTACTTGCTCTCCATTGTGTGAATAGAAATTCTTCATATTCCACATCTGAAAATATAAAACCAATTTATATGCAAGATTGTACAGCATGCATTATTTAGGAGAATTGTCTTTGAGCCTGGATCATTTGGCTGTTTCCTTTTATTGTATATTTTTTTCCCATTTTTTCCCCTCTCTCGTTTAGATTGTTCTGTCTTCCTTTGATTACTTCTTTTTCTATTGTTACTCCTATTACTTTAACTGTTTAGCAGTTTTATAAAGAATATAAAAAACTGTAAACATTGATTAGTCTTCTAACAATATGCCACTTACATCTACAAAGAGTAAACAAATAAAAATGTTTTTTCAACTTTCTATAGTTAAAAATAAATTATTTAATGATACTTTTGAAAATAACTGATATCAAACCCTTACAAAACATTGTCATCAGCTGATTGTAAATGAACGAGAAACATAAGGATGAAGTTTCCATAAAAAACACACACATTTAAAAATTTAAGCAACGTTGGCAAATGTCTTTTTGTATTTTGCCAATTTCAAAATATTTGAAAATAATTTGAATTTTTTTTCTGAACATAAAATGTCACAGGATGTTTATTTTTGTGAAAATTCAAGAAAAAATGCTGAAAAAAGTCATGACGTGATTTCTACAGGAATAATTATCAAACAAGTAGTGCTGTCATCTTGATAGCTTCATGGATTGTTTCAAATGTAGTTACCTGAAGGAAATGAACAGACTGTTTTGAAAACCAAGGGCAGGTTGAAAAACAGGAAACTATTATGAACCACAGATATAAAATTATGCTGCTTTTACTTTCAAATATAAAAGGAACAGAATCTTCCAACTTATTTAAAAATACATTCTATATTGCTAATAGCATTTACTAAACTTAATATAAGAAAATATACTGTATCATTGGCTTCAAATAATTGTTAACCAATTTGACTTTGCCTCTTGTAATATTAAACAAAATTCCATTGGAATGTGTGACCATATCAGTCAGGACCCTCATTTAGTGATAGAAATCTTACTTCAGCAGTCTTAGACACAAATGTTCAATACATTTTTAAAAATAAAGGGAATATATGGGATCACACAATTAAGAACTCCTGGTCCTGGGCTGATATTTGTTATGGCAGCATCCAGAGTCTCACTTTCTGACCAATTTTTCCTCATTCATTGGCTCTTTCTTAAGACAGTATTTCACAAAATGGCATGAGAAGCTCCTGGCTCCTGTGTTCCCAACGTAATAACATCAGGGGAAAACAAGCACCTCCTTTTGTACAGTTCTAGCAAAGAGCCTAAGATGAGCGTGGCCATGCTGTGTGATGTGTTCATCTGCTCTGCTTTGCCTCGGTCATCAGTAGATGAGGGACACACAGGGAGCGGGGGCGGTGCCAGCCAACCAGATGTCCTGGGGGTGAGGGGCATTGATTTCTCAATAGTTAGGACCAGTATTTCCAAAAGAAATAAGAAAGGATACTGGACAGGTAATAATCTCAGAGATTATTTAATATTGTTCTAATACGCTCTACTTACTACTTATGAAGTCTATAAAATTATTTGTTCTGATGCAGTGTGTTATAGCAGTTACTTTTCTAAACTGTGACATAAAGGAAAGATTTCATTTTCCCTGTCTGGTTAATTGTATTTTCTTTCAAAACATCCCGATGTATTTGAATTGAAAAGAGCTAGAAAAAGTTTACCTTTCATAGGTGGAACTTTTTTCTTAGTTCCTATTTCTTTTTCTTTGAGATTTCCTTTGTGATTCTCTTCCTCCTTTTCTTCCCTGCAATTCATCCACGAGGCTGGTGCAGGAAGCCTGGCCCTGAGGATTCATTCCAGTAAGTAAAGCTTCTGCCTCAAAAGGCTCGAGGTTGAGATAGACAGGCAGGATCTCAGAGAAGGGAGATGTGGATAGAGTGACTGAGGCTACTGTTTGGGCTTAAGAAGAAATTTCTTCTTGGATGTTTGGTTGCTTATTTGTTTTCCTGTACTCCTCACATCATCCGAGTGGTAAGATTAAAAGCCAAAGTCAACAAAATAGGAGAAAGTCCAGGGAAAAGCAGGTTGGAGAATAAGGTATTCAACCTCCAGAATATGTGAAAGGCATTGTGGAATCTTGTGCTATTAAGATTACAAAAACAGATTGCACAGCACTCGAGTCTTAGTCCATTAGAGCTGCTATAACAAAATACTATAAACTGGGTGGCTTATAAATAAGAGAAATTTATTTCTCTCAGTTTTGATGACTGAGAAGTCCAAGATCAAGGTACCGGCAAATTCAGTGTCTGGTGAGGGCTCATTTCTCTCATAGAAGCCTTCCAGCGGTGTCCAGGGAGCTCCCTAGGGTCTCTTTGTTAAGTGTACTAATCTCATTCATGAGGGTTCCATCCTCATAACATCATGACCCCGCAAAGGCCTCACTTCCTAATACTAACGCCTTGGAGGAGTAGGGTTTCAACATACGAATTTTGGAGGGGCACAAATATTGAGACAATAGCACGTGGATACTAATGAAGTCTGTCCTGTGTGTTTATCTCCTTTTACCACTTCTGTGATCAGAAGAAGACTGGTGGAGGATTCAGAGCTCATAGTTGAGATTGTCATATCCTCTTCGATGATGGAAATATCAGTCATATAAGTTGCTCTTTATGTAGTTTTACAAAATATCTCTTTGGAAAGAACTAGAATGCATGAAAAGGTAGTGAGACTTGGTTTCTGTGTCACTGTACTCCATGAATGTGATTATTGAAACAGGTATTCCTAAATTATTTTCCCTCTTGGAGCAGGCAGCTACCGAATCTCAAGACATATGTGTTTTATAGGTCTTGAGTATTTGCATACACGCCAAAAATTAGGTCACAGGGAAATGGCATGAAAAAAACAAAAGCACAGTTTAAATTTCCAATAACCAGACCAAGCTATCAAAACTATTTTTTTATTATAATCAGGTTAAGAGATTATATGTTTTAAAAGTTTAATATTTTTTAAAAACAAGTGATCAAAATTATGTATTAAAAATAAGAGACCACAGGTTATAAAAGGAGAATTATCCTTAAATATAAAGAACTTTTTAAAAAGTACAAATAAATCAGGGTGTATATTAAGTATTCAATTTGCTTTGTGGCTTCTTGAACAATTTAAAAGGGAACATTTTATGGAGAAAAGGAAATTAGTGGTGATTTTTAAAAAAATAAAATTTAAAACATATTTTCTGACATTTTTTTCATTTTGAAAGAATTCTATTTGTATAATATTAAGCATTTTAGTCCTCTTTGCTTATTTTACATTCCATTTTTAACAAACTAGGCAAACAATGTTTTTGTTAGTGGTCATTAATCTACACATCCTGTTTGTGTTTTAATTTAAACTGTTCTCAGGGGGTTAAGCAGTATTTCTCTAATTCCTATTTTAGTTTATGAGTGAGTCAGAAAACATTTACTATGCCGAAATAGGTATAAGAATAACAATTGTTGTAGTCCTTAAATCATCAATAATTGTCACCTACTGTATTAGCTCATTTTCACACTGCTATAAAGTATACCTGAGACTGGGTAATTTATAAAGTAAAGAGGTTTAATTGACTCACAGTTCTGCATACCTGGGGAAGGCTCAGGAAACTTACAATCCTGGTGGAAGGTGAAGGAGAAGCAAGTACGTTCTTCACGAGGTGGCAGGAGAGACAAACAGTGAGAGACTGAAGAAGTGCCACACTTTAAAACCATCAGATCTCTTGATAACTCTCTGGCTATCAGGAGAATGGCATGGGGGAATCCACCCCGTTGATTCAGTCACCTCTGTACTACAATTCGAGATGAGATTTGGGTGGGGGCACAGAGCCAAACCATGTCACCTACACTTCATGAAAATCTTGTTAGTATAAATATATCAACACTTTAAGCACACTTCGTTAGTAAAACATGTATTTTTTAGTAAAGTATGTAGACACATAATAAGGCAAATAATTGCTATACTAATACTAGCTAGCATTTCTCTAACACCTTTTTGTATGATAGACACTATGCTAAATGTTCTATATGTGAACCTATTTAATCCTCAAGGCAACTTAATGAAGTAGTTGTGACTGTTATCCAGATTTTATGATGAAGAAACTGAGCACAAAAAGTTTAAGCACGGGCTAAAAGTCATGCAACTATGTAAAATCCCACCATTTTATTTGCCATACTTTATTATTTTCTAAAGTTGTTTCGAGCATGCATTAGAAGGATGCTTAAAATTCAAGTGTTATTTTTATAACAATGTTTGTAATTAATATATATCAATTATATGACACAAAATATACTAAATTTGCTTTCTAAGAATAAGAGAACTTCCTAAAATTAAGAAAAATAAGGAATAAAAAACAAGTACTGCCATGTGTCACTTAGTCATGAGGATACATTCTGAGAAATGTCTTGTTAGGCAACATAGTGTACAAACAACATAGTGTGTACTTATGCAGACCTAGATGGTACAGCCTACTACACACTGAGGCTACATGTATATATTGTCCATTGCTCCCAGACTACAAACCTGTACCGCATGTTACTGTACTAAATGCTGTAGGCAATTGTATCACATTGTTATTTGTATATCTAAACATATGTAAGCATAGAAAAGGTACATTAAGTATAAAGTATAAAGAATAAAAAATGTGGCCGGGCGCGGTGGCTCAAGCCTGTAATCCCAGCACTTTGGGAGGCCGAGGCGGGTGGATCACGAGGTCAGGAGATCGAGACTATCCTGGCTAACACGGTGAAACCCCGTCTCTACTAAAAATACAAAAAAAAATTAGCCGGGCGTGGTAGCGGGCGCCTGTAGTCCCAGCTACTTGGGAGGCTGAATCGGGAGAATGGTGTGAACCCAGGGGGCGGAGCTTGCAGTGAGCCGAGATCGCGCCACTGCACTCCAGCCTGGGAGACACAGCGAGACTCCGTCTCAAAAAAAAAAAAAAAAATGTTACACCTCTAACAGGGCACCTACCATGAACAGACTTGGAGGAACGTAAGTTACTCTGGAGAAGTCAGTGAGTGACTAGCCAGTGAATATGAAGGCATAGGGTATTACTGTATAATACTGTAGACAACACTGTACATTTAGGCTACACTAAATTTATTAATATTTTTCTTTAATATTAAATTAACTTAGCTACTATAACATTTTTTGTTTATAATGATTTTTTTTTTAACTTTTAACTCTTGTAATAACAGCTTAATGCATGAACACATTGACAACTGTACAAAAATATTTTTTCTTTATGTCCTTATAAGCTTTTTTCCATTTGTAATTTTACTTTTAAAACTGTTTTTGCTAAAAACTAGAAAACAAAAACACACATTAGCCTGAGACTACACAGGGTCAGGATCATCAATACTACTGTCTTCTACCTCCGTATCTTGTCCCACTGGAAAGTCTTCAGGGGCAATAACAGGCATGGAGCTGTCATCTCTTCTGATGACAATGCCTTCTTCTGGAAACCTCCTGAAGTTCCTGCCTGAGGCTGTCGTACAGTTAATGTTTTTCTTTTTAATTAGTAGAAGTACACTCTAAAATAACAATAAAAAGTATAGTAAATACATAAACCAGTAACATGGTCATTATCAAGTATTATGTATTATACACACTAGTGTGTACCACTTATACCTGCCTGGCAGCCCAGTCGGTTTGTTTATACCAGCATCACCACAAACATGTGAGCAATGCATTGAACTATGTAGGACATTACCATGGCTACTGTGTCACTAAGTGATAGAAATTTTTCAGCTTTCTTATAATCTTATAGGACCATTGTATATGCAGTACATTGTTGACCAAAATGTCATTATATAATTCATGACTATGTTAAATATTTCCACAGATATACACATAAAGTGGTTTATCAAGCTTAGAGTTAAAATAATCTCATTTAATTAGGAACCTATAATCATGCAACAGACATTTGTTAGATATCTCTTCTATTCATGCTTATTTTTGGATAAAGCCCATATTTGAAGCCATGGTGTATTATTGCATTAGTTTGGTGCAAAAGTAATTGTCATTTTTGCCATTACTTTCAATGGCAAAAACCTTAATTAGTTTTGCACAAATTACTTTTGCACCAACCTAATGAATAGACAGATAATTCCTCCTAAGTAGATGGAACAATTATGCTTAATGGTTTTTTTTTTCTTTTTCTTCTTTGTTTCCCACTGTTCCTTTATATTGATGCACTATATATTTTATATTTACACTCCTTTTCTGATATTACAACTCTTAGGTAATCAAAAGTTCTTTGGTTATAAAAATGCCCACTTCCATGTTACAGTTAAAACATTAGCTACTTTGAAGATAGGGTTCACCCATTCTCCTTGTTCAGACCTGCTGCAGAGGGGGAAGCTGGCAGTCAGAGTCAAGCGTGCAGCTGACACTACTCTTCCACTACTTTGTAATTCTTTTTTTTTTTTTTTTTTTAATCTGTGGGATTTATCAGGGAAAAGGGTGCGGGAATGTAGGTCAGGAGTTTGGGGAAAGAAGATGAAAAGGGAGTTTAAGATGTAAGATTCATTCTTTCAATAAAGTTTTATTGATTATATATCACAATATGTAGTTTCACGAGACTCTAAACTGTCTGAGGGCAGAAACCACGGTTTTTTTTAACCGCTTAACCCAGCTCCTAGTACAATACAGAGTCCGTGCTTATGTATGTTGAATAAACAAATGAAAAAATACAAAACACAGTGCTTTACAGTATAGGAGATGCAGAGTTGAATTAGAAAATCTTAAGGGAACAAGAAACACTGGGGTCTACTTGAGGGTGGAGGGTGGGAGCATGGAGAGGAGCAGAAAAAATATGGGGTACTAGGCTTAATACGTGAGTGATGAAATAATCTTTACAACAAACCTTCATGTGTACCCCCAAACCTAAAATAAAAGTTTAAAAAGAAGAAAATCTTCTTAAAGAAGTTTATAGAGCAGGGGCCCCATCTCCTTAAAAAAAAAAAAAGAAAAAGCGAGTTTATAGGTCAGAAAGTAAGACAAGTCTTACACATAAGCAGCTAATGCAAGTTTTAAAGTAGTGCCATTTTAAAACAGAAAAGTACCATGGGATTCAGAAGGGAAAGATCTTTTTTTTTTTTTTCTATTGTATATCTGTTTTGTAATTTTTTTTATTTTTATTTTTTTAAATTATACTTTAAGTTCTAAGGTACATGTGCATAACGTGCAGGTTTGTTACATATGTATACTTGTGCCATGTTGCTGTGCTGCACCCATCAACTCGTCATTTACATCAGATATAACTCCCAGTGCAATCCCTCCCCCTCCCCCCTCCCCATGATAGGCCCCGGTGTGTGATGTCCCCCTTCCCGAGTCCAAGTGATCTCATTGTTCAGTTCCCACCTATGAGTGAGAACATGCGGTGTTTGGTTTTCTGTTCTTGCGATAGTTTGCTGAGAATGATGGTTTCCAGCTGCAGCGGCACTATTCACAATAGCAAAGACTTGGAATCAACCCAAATGTCCATCAGTGACAGACTGGATTAAGAAAATGTGGCACATATACACCATGGAATACTAAGCAGCCATAAAAAAGGATGAGTTTGTGTCCTTTGTACTTTGTAATTATTTTACTTTCCTGCATAGCAATGAGGTTTCTTCCCCCATAAAGGCCAGCATCCAGGGAGCGAGGGGAGGGGCTTGTGTCCTACTCCTCTGGGCCTGAAAACAGTGTGAAGCTGACCACTTTTCTCCTGTGAATCCTTTCTTGTCTTTCTTCATTCCTTACCCTTGGAGTCAGAGATGCTCCCTTTTCTGGCCTCTCCCTTGCTGCTTTCTCAGGTCCTGCACATCTGACAGCGTTAGTAGTTTTTCTACTCAAGTCTGTTCGCCCTCTGGGCATTCCTCCTGAACACACAGATACATGCCCCTGCAGTAACTGAAGCTGGGAGTGTGGACCTCCCTTGATCAATCTCACTTTCTTTGGTTCATCCATCAACAGCTGTCTTGCCTTTTCCTCACCTGTTAGATATGACAGGCAGAGCCCAACATCAATTGACCTCATCTAGCAATTTCGGGAAACACTTCTCAAGCTCTCTTGAGTTGTCCCATTGACGATACTCTCATTAGGCTTGAGGCAAAAATGGCCACCTTTCACATCTCCTGCATTGGACAGAACTCTCTGAAGAAAATTTCTCAAAGTTCAACTCTCTCTTATAAAAGCAAGGACAAAAATTGTTACCAGGTTTGGCCAACTACTTTGTAAGCTCTATATAGAATCTAGGAAGTTCTTTGCAATGGGATATTGCTTCCTGGTATCTCAGCAAGGTATTTTAACATCATGCTATATTTACAGCATGATGTTCAGCGTATGGGGCCACCAAAATGATATATATATATATATATCATTTGCCAGTGTTTAGGCTGAGCCCTAGACCAATCACATTGGTGCAAGTATGGCTTAGCAAGCCCCCGCCCCCGCCCCCACACCCCCCCTCCCACCCCCTAGCTTAGCTTTACATACTGGCCTCCAATTATTACCACTCTCCAGAGCATACAGCTTGACTGGGAGCAGCACTTAATCAGCATCTGCTCGCTAGGTAGTGCAGCATATGTAGCAATAGTATTGATTAACTTTAAAGTGAGTTCATCTTACATAGATAAGTAGGTGAGAAACAATGGAATTTTTAAAACCCAACCAAAAAAATGAGAGTAGCTTTCAGCTCTCATAGTATCTTCTGAAATGTGACCATGAAGACTAGTTATAGAAATTCAAACCAACCCAAACTAAGTCTTTCTTCCCAAAATAGCATTGCTAGTATGCATGTGTGTATGCATATGAGTGTATACCTAAGTGTAGGAGAAGGAAGACACTTAACCAATCACATGAAGTATTAGTTAGAACCAACAAGCACATTTTAATTAAAGGACTGAATCCCAGCTCAGACTCGCTTAATCTAAGGGCCAATAATACTTTATTGCTGAGTAATCCAAGTGTGGCTCTTCAACCTGGTTAGAAGCAGCAGCAGGACAGATAATACTGGGTTTCTTCTATTCTTCCTGACTTCTGTTCACCCTTCCTTATCTCTAATCTCCTTATCAGTTGTCCTCCCAGGATTTCTTTCTTGTGGGTGTCTTTTTGCAGCATAAAAACCCCAGGGGAAGAGGTAGCAGTCACAAAATAAATCCTAGGGAGGAGTTATCAGCCTGCAGGCTCTGTTTGGCTAGGCAGGGGACATGTGCCAGCATTGTGCTGGAAATACCCCAAATACTCTAGAGTAGAGGAGGAGTGTGCTAGGGAAAGTGTATCAGTTTGCAACGGTTACCATGACAGAGTACCACAAACTGAGTGGCTACAACAAAAATGTGTGAAATGTATGGTCTTAGAGTTCTGGAGGCTGGAAGTCCAAAATGAAGGTGTCAGCAGGCTTGGTTCCTTCTGAGGTCTGTGAGGGAGCGAGCTGTTTGAGGCCTCTCTTTTTGGCTTATAGATGACTATCTTCTCCCTGTGTTGCTTCATATTATCTTACCTCTGTGGGTGCCTGTCTCTTTGTCCAAAATTCCCCTTTTTATAAGATACAAAATTCCCCCTTTTATAAGTCATGTTCAATAAAAACCCACCCTAGTAATCTCATTTTAACTTGATTACCTCTGTAGAGATCCTACCTCCACATAAGATCACATTCTGAGATAGTGGGAGTTAGGTCTCCAGCATATCTTTTTAGGGGTACACATTTCAATCTACAACACACTGTAACTTAAAAAGGGGAGTCAGAATTGACCATATGAGGACAGATCTCAACTATCATACTCCACTCTACACACAATTACAGAATGGCAAATGTGCAAATGAAAGCAACTAAGGAAGTGGTGATCATTCATTCTCTTTCTCCCTAAATATATACACAATCAGACTTTCCTCATTGTTGAACTTATAAAATGTAGATGGTTCCCAACTTAGGATGGTTCAATTTATAATATCTTGACTTTGTGATGAGTTTATTGCCATTAAATGCATTTTCAACATATCATCAGTTTATTGAAAGCAATTCCATCATAAGTAGAGGACCATACATATGTATACATATATATGTATACACGCATATATATAACATATACATATATTATATGTGTGTATGTATGTACAAACTTCTTTTATTTTCATATTTTTTTTTGTTTGTTTTTGAGACAGAGGCTCATTCTGTCTACCAGGTTGGAGTCCAGTGGCACAATCTTGGCTCACTGCAACCACCGCCTTCTGAGTTCAAGCGATTCTCCTGTCTCAGGCTCCAGAGAAGCTGAGACGGCAGGTGCCCACCACCACACCTGGCTAATTTTTGTATTTTTAGTAAAGATGGTGTTTCTTTTGTATTTTTAGTAGAGATGGTGTTTCACCATGTTGGCCAGGCTGGTCTCGAACTCCTGACCTCAAGTGATCTGCCTGCCTCAGCCTCCCAAAGTGCTAGGATTACAGGCATAAGCCGCTGCACCTGGCCCATTTTTATATGCCTTTTATGGTTTCTAGTCCTAAGAAAATATTTTATTTTTCAGTGTTCTATGTATATATCCTCTATAATTTTTGCCTCTGTTTATTTTAAATGTTATTCTTCAGACTTTGAAAATTATTCAAAAGCAATAGTTTATTATAAGTATTTGTATAACAAAATAATCTTACAGCATTCGTTCTAATCAAATCAATTATTTATGAAGAAAATAGCAGTATGCATTTCTTCCCCATATCCATCTAAACATTTGTTCAACAGTTTCTAATTTAGGAAATAGCACCTCAACTGAAGCATGCAATTACATCAATAAAATTGAAGAAATTT
Source organism: Macaca nemestrina (assembly GCF_043159975.1). Lineage (NCBI taxonomy): Eukaryota > Metazoa > Chordata > Mammalia > Primates > Cercopithecidae > Macaca > Macaca nemestrina. The sequence continues at coordinate 171,062,597 of NC_092128.1, read as the reverse complement.
ATTTCAGGAAATCTTACAAAGCATATTGAATAGTGTAGTATATTTGTTAGTGTGTGTTACTTAATTCCTTAACTATGAAGTCTAGAACCTCTTTATCAGAGGCAAGGCATTGAACTGAACTTTGCCCTTAACAGCTCCCCAGGAAATATTTTCATGAATGAATGAAAGAAGTGACAAGTCGTTCATCAAGTAAAATGAAACAGCATTCTTATCTTTATTTTTTCCTAAAAGAAAAACAAGGTAATTAAGAGACAATTGAGAAATACACACATATGCACAGAGTTTAGAACTTATTTGCCATTAAGATAAATCACATCTTATTCTGAAGAAACTTCTGGGCATTTTTCTTGTTGTAGTTGCTGTTTGTTTCATTTTGTTTTTGAATAACGAACTCAAACAATACGTGTTGAATTGAAACTTAGCCATTTTCTGATACGTCTAAAATATAATTTAAACATAATGTATATGGAATGGCTTGCTTCAAATGTAATAGTTGTATGCCCACGGACTTAAAAAATTTATTATTGGAAATTGCCTTTCCAAATAAAACTGTTTCAAATAAAATTTCCTCTGGAGCTGATATGAATTATTAGGTGCCAGAAGATGTGCCCGCCCAGCATGTGGTGATGTTCATCTAATTTCCAGATGTTCATATCATCCTTCCTTACACAAAACAGCCCCAGGAAAAGGACCATGTCAAAGCTTGGAAAAGCAAATATCCAGGCATCCAGGCTCTAGCACTATCTACCAGTAGACTAAAACAAGTTGGAATGGGTGATCCCACGCTCCATTTTTTCCCTCTGAGATTCTATAATCCTCTTGATTTCAAGTCCACTGTTAAAGTCTGTGCTATGCACATGCTTTTGTTGTCCTGTAATTAACATTATTGTCATAATCTGGGATTAATGATGAGTTCCATCCTCAAAATGCCTTGCATTATGCTTTAGCAGTTTCAATGTATCTAAACTTTTATTTTCCGGAGTCAGTTTTATTATTTTAATCTAGAAGCCTATTACATTGTATGAAATATAGAGGAGCCATTACCCCCCTCTGTGGGAAGAACACGATGAAAGATAAGAGACTCAGCCTGCTTCTAAAACATTTCATCAGTTCACTAAAGGTGATATATTAAAAACCCATGAGCCTAGTATTCACAGCGATCCGAGACCCAGATTGCAGTTACACTTTCTTCTGGTATATATCATTTTAGAGCCAAACAGCGAACATTTTGCAGGACAGAATTCCCCTTAGTAAAATAGAGATTAAAATAACTACTCACATTGTGATGAAAAGAATTATATACAATGGCAGAAAGGGGTCTGGCTCATAATACTTTTCTAAATGTCCATCCTTTCATTTGCCTTACAAAACAAAAGAAAATTATCCTAGTAAGAGTAAGAAAACGTATTAGTGATGCTTACATAGACTTTCATTTACTCTGTCAACCTTTAAATGCTTTGATTTTTAATCACAACTATGAAGTCTTACACAATTAATACTATTATGGAAGAGTGAAGAATGAATAAAACAGAAAAAGTAATGAAGACCTTCAATTAAGTCCAATGCATGTTGAAAAAATTTGAATTGGGGAAAAATTTATGTATTGTAGTAAATTGTAAAACATAGTTTTGCTACGATTCTGTTAATATTAATTACTGATAGAGAATATGGCCTTAATCTGAGTGTCAATGCCATTCTTAATTTATTATAGAAAAATCAGCATAGATTATTAACAAATGATACATCTTATGTAGGTGTTGTTCGTCTTTGGATTTACAAATTTAGTACTCACCTATGAAATTATTCCTGGAAAAAATATAAAATTTGTCTATATATCTTCGCAAACTAAACAACTTGTAGAAAATTTAAAGACAAATCTAATACATTAAAGAAATTCTGTTTTAATACTTTATAAAACGTGGAACACCCAATGTCAAATAACACAACCTTAATGCAATAAATCGAATGTTTGTATGTCCTCAAAATTCATACACTAAAATAAAACTTGAGTCCACGTGTGATGGTATTTAGATGTGGGGACTTAGGGAGGTGATTAGGTGATAGGGGTGGAGCTCTCACGAATAGGACTACTTATAAAAGAGACCATAGAGGGTTCCCTTGTGCCTTACACTATATGGACACATAGTGAGAAGATAGGAACCAAAGGCACCAAATTTGACGGCACCTTGATTTGGACTTTTCAACCTCCCAAAATGTGAGAAATAAATTTCTGTTGTTTATAATCTGATAGACTAAGAAAATTACTATAGTAAATATCTGTTGAGTCTGTATTACTAAATAAATACATTACTAAATTAATACATTAAATCATTTTAAACAAACAGTTTCAGCTGATTATACTTTAAAATTGTTTAAAAGAATACATATTTATTTTGAAAATTTTATTCCTCTACAGTACTTATTTTATGGGAAATGTTTTAAAAAGATATTATTGGAAAGTGTATGCAAATTGTATCCCACAATATAAATTAAAATGTGACGATATATCTTGGCAATTACAATATTCAAGGCCGAAAATGACTTGAGGCATTTATTTTAGCATTTAGTAAAGGAAGAGATACTGAGAGAAAAATCATCTTTTTTCTCCTCAGTAAGTCTATTTCATACCAAGCTTCTAGCCAAATCATTTTCCTTAATTTTTTGCTAATATTTCATTCTCTTAAAAATCCTGAAAACTGATAAAATTCCTAAAGAGTAGAAATCAATTTAATTATTGTAATATGGAGATATTCAAGATTATCAAATATGTGGTATCAGATTTAAGCAATAGCTTTTAAATACAAGTGCTATAATTGATGCATAATTAAGAATGATTAAAAGTAGGATTGTTAAGATGGTGCAGTCTGTTTCAGCTGCTATAATTCATAACCTTAATTTAAAAAGTACAATATCAGTGTGACTGAATTATTAAAAATTTACTTCTGCATACAGACATATCTTTAATAGTAGATTTTCTGGTAAGTACCTTAATCCCTCTGGTTGTAGCTAAAAAAAATTAATATTTCACATCATTGCTGTTTACAGCCCAACTTTTAGAAAGATTTCATAATAAATTGCCATATTGGGCCAACGAAATGGCTTGTCTAACCAAGTGTTCTGTTTCTGAATGACACCAAAGGACATTTAATTAAGATGGTATTAAAATTGGCCATATAATTTGTCCCTGGAGAATCCTACTGTTTATATTTTTTCATCCAAAAATAAATTTTCTCTTATGTTTACTTTTGCTTAAGCCAGTGTCTTAATCATGTCAAAATATTTTTCATAATCTTGTGATTTTGCTTTAAAAAACACTTGTGTGTGCACACAATACAGATACATACTTACTCTTCTTTTCTCACACATTTTGCCCATTTAAAAATATGCAGACAGACCAGCATGAGTTTTCCATGCATGTATGACCATGACTTATATTTGCTTTAGTATTTTTAAAAATCCCTAATTACGAGTCTCAATGCTACTGCTGGGAACAAGCTGAAGAACAGTCACCCCGTAGTTTCTACTGACTAGGAAAAGGCAGATGGGTAGAATGAGGCTGATGCCTTTTTAAATAGTTGGCAAGGATGGGGAAAAGGGCCCCTAAAGGCTGTCACTGGGAGCACATTCCTGAAGGACATGTTGAAAGATGATTAAGTGTTCACCCAGTAAATAAGCAATGCAAATTCCGATGGAGATTGCAACCTGAGCAATTTCATGAAACTCAAGGTATGTTCAGGGAAGTAGAAAATGTTTACAGTATGATTGGTGTATAAGGTGCATTTGAGATGTTGATATAATTTGCCTTTGTGTTCCCATCCCAGTCTCATCTTGAAACTGTAATCCTCATTGTTAAAGAAGGTACTTTGTGGGGCGTGATTAGATCATGGGGGCAATTCCTCCATGCGGTTCTCATGACAGTGAGTGAGTTCTCAGGAGATCTGATGGTTTAAAAGTGTTTGGCAGATCCCCACCCCCCTCCCCTCTCTCTCTGTCTCTCTCTCTGTCTCCTGCCACCATGTGTGATGTGCCTTGCTTCCCCTTTGCCTTCAGCCATGACCATAAGTTTTTGGAGGCCTCCCGAGTCATGTGGAACTGTGAGTCAGTTAAACCTCTTTTGTTTATAAATTACTCAGTCTCATGTAGTTCTGCATAGCAGTGTGAAAATGAGCTAATACAGATGTGTAACTGGAAATGTAGGCTAGATAATAACATTATTCAGATGCCATCCTTACCAACATTTATCAAATTTTTAAAATTGAAAATTCTAGTAAAAAATGCATTTGACTTTGTAAACCAGGACTTATATACATAGAGCTCTCTCTACAGCCAGAAACTCCTTGCTTTCTATAGTTCTGATAGACACAGATTTCAAATATCAGGCCTTATTTAGTTAAATAATATCAGTTCCCTGGCAAGAAGGTTCAAATTTTAATTACCAGGGTATATTACCTGGAAGAAATTGCGTAAAGGACAAACTTTACTGCTAGCCCTACAGTGCGCAAATCACTGTACATCATTACCAGTGACCAATCATTGTGTCATTTCACAGAAATGTATTACACAGAAATGTAATAATTTTTACATGCATTTGTTTTCTGTTGCTGCCATTGAAGTTACCAAAATATTAGTCATATAAAACTACAATTTATTACCTTATTGTTCTATAGGTCAGAAGTCTAACAAAAGTTTCACTGAGCTAAAATCCAGGTATTAGTCTGACTGCATTTCTTCAGAAGATCTAGGGGAAAATCTCTTCCCTGCCTTTTCCAGCTGCTCGAAACTAACCACATTTCCTGACTTGTGGCCCCTTCCATCTTTAAAGCAACCAACAGTGAATAGAGTTCTTCCCACACTGCGATCTTTCTGGTTCACTGACCACAGGAAAGGTTTTCTGCTTATTAGGACTCCTGTGATGAGATTGGGACCACCTTGACAATAATCTACTTATATCAAATTATTTAATCTTAATCATACCTGCCATATACGTCAACCTATGTATAGGTTCTGGGAACTAGGACACGGACATCATTGGGGATTCTTATGCTGGGTAGCACATTCTGCTTTCTAGACTCTTAAGATTTAAGTCTATCTCACCTACAAAATTCATTAACCTAAACCAAGTTCCCCAGAATTGCGGACTTACTACAGCACCAACTCAACATTCAAAATGTCACCTCACCCACTCAAAAGCCTCAAATCACATAACCTGAATTATTGAATTTATGCATGAGTAAAGCTCTGGGTATAATCCATTCTGAGGTACAATTTCTCTTTATTGTCGATCTTCAAAAATGAAAAAATAAGTTATCTGTTTCTGAAATATGATGGTAGGACAGGCATGGGATAATAGTTACAGACATTCCTGTTTTCAAGAGGGAGAAAGTTGCAGGTAAAAAAAAAAAAAAACAATCATTTGTCCCAAGCCATTTCTAGATTCTGCTAGAGAAACTCCATTAGGTTCCTAGATCCAAGGCTAATATGATGTTGCTTTCAGCTTTTCCTTCTAAACCTGTGGTTTCCTCCTCTGAGTCTTTTCACGTGTATGAAAAGTGGCAGATCTTTGCAACTGAGTAGTGGTTGTGTAAGCTTCTTTCCTGCCAGAAGTTTGGAGGTTTAATAGTCTTCTTTCATTTCATATTTTCCCTATTCCTTTCAGTACAAACTGACAGTATTTCTCCTGATATAAAATTCTCAAGAACCAAGTGGGTCTCCCATGTATGCCACAGGGGTTCACTCCATAAAATGAAACTCTTTCAGAGATCTTTCTTAGATAATCAGTCTTCTATTTTTGCCTTCTGCTGAGATATGTGAGGGACAGTAACCTTAAGCTTCCTAGATGCTCTTTGGTTTGATTGAGGAAATCTAATCTCTTCAAAGAACCTTTTATATTGAGTACTTTTGATCTTTTTGAGGCATTAGCAAATTGCTGAGGTATAAAAACAGAAGGTTATTACAGCCATGTCCTAGGCTTTTTCTTTAGATTTTCTATCCCTGTTACTGAATGTACTATTTTTAATATCTTTTGCAATCTGAATAAACTGAGAATTTCCAAAATCATTATGTCTTGGTTTCTTTTTCTTTAAACTGCTCTTCTCTCAATTTATCTCTTTCTCATTGCATTTTACTATGAGAAGAAACAAGAAGCCAGGCTTCTTCTTCAACCCTTTGCTTGGAAATATCCTTACTTACATATTCAGTTTCATCATTTACAGGTTCTATTTTTCACCTGAATGTAGGACAACTTTGCTAAGTTTCTACCACTATATAATATGGAGATTCTTTCCTCAAGTTTTTAATATGTGTTTTTTATTTCCTTCTAAACCTTCACCAACGGCACTTTTTATGTCCCTATTTTTACTAAGTCTGTTCATGATGAGTCACATATGCTCTAATGCAGTCTATGCCTTCTCTACTGTGCTCTTCTCTTCACTTTCTTCTAAGTCCTTTCTAGCAGAATCATTAACCACCACATTTCTACTAACAATGTGTTCAAAACAATGTAAGTTTTTCTAGGATGACCTTCAACATTCTCTTAGCCTCACTCACTGCCAAATTCCAAAGCCACTTTGACATTTTATAGATTCTTGTTACAGCAGTATATAACTCTCAGACGTCAAAATTTGTATGAGTTTCCTATTGTTGCCATAACAAATTACCACAGATGCATACAGTGACTTTAAAAACACAAATAGCTGGCAACACCCTCTTCTTAGCAATGCTCCCTAAACAGAATGGACACTATTCCCTCAAGTTTCAGCTGAAGTTCACCCGCTCCAAGGGACAGAAGCAACGGTGATTTTCTCTTCTGTCCACATTATGCTCATTAACTGCATGACAGATTGCTATTTGCCATGGGTTCTGCTGCGTCGTTAGTTATTTATCTTCATAATATGTGAAGTTATCTTAAGAATACAATTAGATGGTTGAGGACAGGAACTTCTGGCATTCCTAGAATTTATGAGTGTTCTTATATGGTAGCCACTCTGAATCCATTTGTGATGATCATGAAAAACACAACAGGTAGCTGGATAGTTAATGTAGGAAACTTTGCTTTATGAAATAAAATTTTGAGAAAGCTAAATATATTTTCCTAACATTGGATCGCTTATGTATGTTTTATGTAACAACTTATTAATCTCTAATTTTTAATAAGTACAGCTATTATTTATAAAATATTTTAGCTTATAAATAATTTTAACACACAATATCATTTGATCTCAAACATGTAAAAATACTTATTACACAAAGGAGGAACACAGAGTTACCACATGATTTCGGTTGTGTTTGCTGACTGACATAAAGTCAAAGAATACATTAGCAGCACAACTGAAACATATAAATCTGTGGTATATGATTCTAAAACCTGCATTTTTCCCACTATGCTACATGTACATTCTTATTACATGAATTTAGAATACATTTAATAACCAACACACATACTATTTATTCAACAGCAGTTAAGTTCTTAAGAAATAAGGATGGCACAAAAATAAATGTTTAATCTTGCCTAATTCTTAATGTAATCAGTGAAAATACAATAATATTGTATTTGACAGAGAGGGCAATTCTTCAAATTTTAAAAGAAGTTCACATCATGAGTAGTTCAGATAAATAACTACACTGAAAAAACACTGACCATAATGATTTATTGTTAGCAAGCTTTATATTCTTTTGAATTTCTTCTAGAGGCAAACAATCAACCACAGGATTTTATCTAACAATAGCAAAAGTATTCCCAAAACATAAAAAGTAGTTGCTGTATTGAAAAGTATATTATAGGACAATAATAATTAAATGGATGAAAAGGAGATCTTGTTACGGGTGCTTCATACCACTTCAAAAACAGCAAAGGAAAAAAATCGATATTAACATGTACCAATTATAATGCATTGTTATGAAATATTTAAAATGGGGAATCCAAGAGGACATAGTTTTTAGCTCATCCACATACTAGAAGTTTAGAGAAACTCAGAATTTCTTATTTCTTTTTCTTTTTCCTCCATTGCATAAAAGCTTTGCTAATAAAAATAAATATATATATCAGAGTTTTAGTGTTTGGTCCTGTGATCAATTGTAACCGTGTCTCAAAAAACTCTCTTACAGATTCCATCTTTCCCAAATCTTCTGATCATAACACAAACTGCCACAAAGACTTCTCTTGTAAGAGAATATGCTGGTCATAAGGCAGCAAAGTGAACTTGCAGTTTTACTTCTTATAAATTAATGCTTTTGCATTGACTTCTATAACATAATCTCTCTTGAATTTTTTCGCTTAGTCAACTTACTGCTTGCAAGCAACAGAAATTGTCTCTGGTTAACTTTTGCAGCACAATTAAAAATTGTATGAAGAAGCATACAAAATTTTTACGAGGCTGAACCAGCCTCATAAAATGGTCAATGATTAAGAGAATTTATGTAGGACACTTCTCTTGGATTCCTGCTGGCACCGCAAGACTGTCGATGCTGTCAGCACTGCTGTGCTGTGAATAATTCTTCGTTGCTCATGTTCTCTGTGTTCCCTATTCGAGATTCAAAGTCTTAGGCAGGAACATCTTATTGGCCAAGTCTGTCAGGAGGTAATGAGAGTAAATATCTCAGAAAGAGAAAGTTCGTTTGGATGCTGGGTGGCCAAAAAATGACAATTTTCCATGAAAGTAAGGTCGATCTAATGTAAAGTAGTAACAACCATCAAGTGTCTGGATTTAAAAGGTTGAGGACCAGACATTTTCTTTCATTTTTTATTTTCATCAAATGACAAGTTCCCAGTGATGGGAGGGATCTTAAATATCATATAGTCTGATACTTCTCCAAGCCTCAATTGAGCAAGAAAAGGGCAGTAACAACAAATAATTCCCCTTTGATAGTCTATTTTATCTATTTATTTATTTTAGGTGAGGGGATGATTCCATCTTGAAAAAAAATTTCTTATGTTAAACTTTTATTCTTTAATATTACTTTCACTTCTCAGAGCTACAGAGGAAATAGATCTAATTACTCTAAACCTAATCATCCTTTTGAATTAAACTTATGCATGGTTTTCATATCATTTGTGCAAGCTAATAAATCCCAATTTATGTAATGCTTTTCCTATGACATGATTTTGACTCAATATTTCTGCTCCTGCCATTCCTGTATTGCCTTTTTCACACACACACACACACACACACCACCACCACCACCACCACCACACACATTTACATGCACACCAACATTTGCAATATGAGGAAATGAAAATACCAACTAGAAAAGGTTTGACACGTACACAATATAGAAGGGCTCTCTCTCTCTCTCTCTCTCTCTCTCTCTCTCTCTCTCTTCCCCCCTCTCTCCCTCCCTCCCTCCCTCCCTCTCTCCCTCTCCCCCCGACTCCCTCTCCCCCCCCACTCCCTGACTCCCTCCCTCCTTTCTTCCTTTTCTTTCTCTGTCACCCAGGCTGGAGGGCAGTGGTTGGTCTCAGTTAACTGCAGCCTCTACCACCCAGGCTTAAGCAATCTTCCCGCCTCAACCTCCTGAGCAACTGGGACAACAGTCACATGCCACCATGCTTGGCTAATGTATTAGGGTTTTCTAGAGGGATAGAACAAATACAATATATGTATATATGAAAGGGAGTTTATTAAGGAAATTTGACTCACACGATCATAAAGTCAAGTCCCATGAGAAGACGTCTGCCAGTTGAGGAGCAAGGAAGCCAGTGGTGGATCAGTCTGAGTCCCAAAACCTCAAAAGTAGAGAAGCCGACAGTGCAGCCTTCAGTCTGTAACCAAAGGTGCAAGAGGCCCTGGCAAACCACTGGTGTCAGTCCAAGAGTCCAAAAGCTGAAGAATGTAGAGTCTGATGTTTGAGGGCAGGAAGAATCCAGCACAGAGAAAGATGAGGACTGGAAGACTTAGCAGGTCTGCTCTTTCCAAACTTCTGCCTGCTTCATTCTAGCCACACTGGCAGCTGATTAGATGACGCCCACCCAGATTGAGGGTGTGTCTGCCTCTCCCAGTCCACTGACTCAAATGATAATCTCCTTTGGCAACACCCACACAGACACACCCAGGAACAAGACTTTGCATCCTTCAATCCAATCAAATTGGCACTCAATACTAACCATCACAGTTACTTATTTAATTTGTTGCAGACACAAGTTCTCACTATATTGCCCAGGCTGTTCTCGAACTACTGGGCTCAAATGATCATCCCACCTGGGCCTCCCAAAATGCTGGGATTATAGGCATAAACCACCATGCCCAGCCTTAAATTCTATATGTCTATTAATACCTTAACATTATTTAGGTTTTCTTGAAGGCCATATGACACGATTCATTTCTTTTGGGCTTTTTACCACGTATTTTTTAAGCGTTCTCTTCTTGAGTCATGTCTCTCATTTCCTGTATTTTATTTTTTTAAATCTCCATTTATGGTGTGAACTGAACCTACAAACTACATCAGTGGTGTGGTTAACATTCTGGTCTTGGAAACTGAACCTGCAATCTAGCTTGGAGGCATTCTTTCCCCAAATACTGTCATCTAAAAATATGTTAAGCAAATCATCCATGTCTTTATTAGCTCTTGATTTAAAAAAAAATAATGAACAGGACAAGGTCAATCATAAAATCCTGGGACATGTCCTTCAAAGTCCGTATTGGTTGATATTATAAAAGAATCTAATGGGCATCTTTTGGAAACAAAGATCCATCATATTTCGTGTGGTGTTCTCAGCTGGTGGAGAGGTGTCAATATCCCTGCAGAGATTTAAAATATACACGTTTCTTTTACAACCTAAAGATCAGAGAGCCTTCCTCAGAACCTTCATGATTTATGCAGTGTGAGAAATGGGTTGGTATTCAATTATTTTCTTTTGTAACTCATTCATTCATTCATTTATTATATGCCAAGGCCTATCCCACAGTCAATATTATGTGGTTAAAGAAGGGTCATCTGGCCGGGCACAGAGGCTCATGCCTGTTATCCCAGCACTTTGGGAGGCCAAGGAGGGTGGATCATGAGGTCAAGAGTTCGAGAATAGCCTGGCCAACATGGTGAAACCCTACCTCTACTAAAAGTACAAAAAAAAAAAAAAACCCCAAAAAACAAAAAACTAGCCAGGCATGGTGGCACATACCTGTAATCCCAGCTACTTGGGAGGTTGAGGCAAGAGAACTGCTTGAACCTGGGAGGCGGAGGTTGCAGTGAGCCGAGATTGCACCATTGCACTCCAGCCTGGGCAACAGGACAAGACTCCGTCTCAAAGAAAAAAAAGAAAAAGTCATCTTTTCACGAAATTGATATTTCCTATGAAACTTCAAGAAAGTGAGGATTTTCCCGTGATTCAGGGCTAGATTGATAATGCAAATTAAAAAGCATTAAATGTATATGATTGTTTCTCACCTAGATAAGGAAATACCTTTTTTCCACTTTAAGATCTCTTTATATTATCCTGATCTTGATTAAAACATAGTTTTCTACAAAAAAGAATGTATTTCTCTACAGTGTTAAAACTTCATGGTAAACATGGCGATACATAGCAAATGACCCTCAGATCCAGTATGGGAGAATATTAGGGAGTGGTGGGGACTATGTTAAACAAGAACACATTCTTTGCTTGTTGGAGAGAAACTACATAAATCCAGCCAATTGTTGTCATATGGGAATCCTAGCTCAGTATTGCCAGATCTTCTGGTTGTTGTTGTTTCCCCGCCTCCCCCCCCCAACAGAATCCAGAAATCTGGTTTTTATGTAAAACTTCCCAGTTTTAAGTGTTGGTAATATTTTTTAAAACAGTATAAGAGCCAAATAAAACATATCTGTGGGCCAGGTTTAGCTTTCAAGTTGCTAGTATGTAACCTTTAGTCTAGAGGTATAGAGCTAGAGCCCAGCCACAGTATCAGTCTGCCCACTTGCTTCCTGAGGACCTGTGGCTCCTAGCAGAAACAGAACCTTAATACAACTTCCCTGCCACTCTGTCTTCCTCTATCCAGATGCCAGTGGTGGTAAGCCAATACACCCCTTGAGGATATCTCACTACACAGAATTTTCCCTTCTCCATCAGACCATAAATTCTTGAGGGAAGAGAAAATTTATTTGTTTTACAAGCAAAATACACAGCAACTGGGGGCACATCAGCTACAGTGAATGAGCTTCACTTTTTCAACAGTTTTTTTTTTTTTTTTTTTTTTCTGGTCAGCATTGCATCCATGGTAAAATTTACAGCATTTCTTTCCCCAGACTCTAAGACATGACCCTCCTGAAACATGATTTTTTGTTTTAATATAAGAAGTGAAAGATGATTTTTGGTATTTTGGCCATGCAGTTCTCATGACTCAGAGGAAGAATTAAGTCTTCACTATTACATGCATAGCATGGTGGCATGCAGAAAGGAATGAAGTGGCTTCAAGGTCAGTGATATAGTTTGAATATGTGTCGTCACCCAAATCTCATGTTGAAGTGTAATTCCCAACGTTGTGGTAGGTGATGGGATCGTGGGGGTGGATTTCTCATGAATGGTTTAGCATCATCCTCTTTGTACTGTCCTTGTGATAGTGAATGAGTTATCAGAAGATTATTTTGCTTAAAAGTAGTTGCCACTTCCCCAGTCTTGCTCTTGCTCTTGCTTTCACCATGTGATAGACACGCCTGCTCCCTTTTCACCTTCTGCCATGATTGGAAGCTTCCTGAGGCCTTTCCAGAAGTAGATGCTGCGATGTATTCTATAAAGTCTGAATAATCGTGAACCAATTGAACCTCTTTTCTTATAAATCACTCAGTCTCAGGTATTTCTTTATAGCAATGTTAGTAATGGTCTAAATACAGAAAATTGGTACTAAGTAGTGGGATATTGCTATAAAGATACCTGAAAATGTGGAAGCCACTTTGGAATTGGGTAACAGGTAGAGGCTGGAAGAGTTTGGAGAGCTCAGAAGACAGGAAGATGAAGAAAACTTTAGAACATCTTAGACGTTGGTTAGTTGATTGTGACAGAAATAATGATAGTGATACAAACAGTGAAGTCCAGGCTACCAAGGTCTCAGATGGAAATAAAGAACTTACTGGAAACTAGAGCAGAGGTCACTTTTGTTATGCCTAAGTGAAGAACTTGGTTGCATTATGCCCCCACCCTAGGAATCTGTGGAACTTTGAACTTGAGAGTAATGATTTAGGACACCTGGCAGAAGAAATTTCTAAGCAGCAAAGCATTCAAGATGTAGTATGACTGCTTCTGACAGCCTGTACTCATATGCAGCAGCAAATAAATGGTTTAAAGCTGGAACTTATATTTAAAATGGAAGCAAAGTGTAAAGGTTTGGAAATTTTGAAGTCTGGTCATATAGTAGAAAAGAAAATATCATTTTCAGGAGAAAATTCAAGTAGGTTGCTGAGTGACCACTTGCTATAGAAATTTGCATTAGTGAAAAGAAAGCAAGAGCTGATAGCCAAGACAATGGGGAAAAAGGCCTGAAAGGTATTTCAGAGATCTAAGAGGCAGCTTCTTCCATCACAGGCCCTGAGGCCTAGGAGGAGACAATGGTTGTGTGGGCCATGCCCAGGACCCTGCATAACCTTGGGACGTGGCTCCTTTTATCCTGTCAGCTTCAGCTCCAGCAGTGGCTCAAAGTGGTCCAGGAACAGCTTAGGCCACAGCTCCAGAGGGTGCAAGCCATAAGTGTTGGTGACTTCTATATGGTGTTTACTCTGTGGGCACACAGAGTGCAAGAGTGTTTGAGGCTTGGGAACCTCTGCATACATTTCCTAGGACGTATAGAAAAACGTAGGTGTCCAGGCAAAAGCCTGCTGAAGGGGCAGAGTCCTCATGGAAAACTTCTACTAGGGTAGTACAGAGGGAAAATGTGAGGTCAGATCCGCCACACAGAGTGCTCATTGGGAAACTGCCTGGTAGAGCTCTGGAAGAAGGTCACCATCCTCCAGACCCTGTAGATCCACTGGCAGTTTGTGCCCTCACTGTGGAAAAGCTGCAGGCACATAACAACCTGTGAGAGCAACTCTGGGGCAGAATCCCACAAATCCAGAAGGGTAGTACTGCCCACAACCTTAGGAGTCCACCCCTTGTATCAGGGTACCCTGGATGTGGGACATGTAGTCCAAGAAAGCTTATAGTAGAAAGCTTAGTTTGAAGCTTTAAGATTTAATGACTACTGTGCTGAGTTTCAAATTTGCATAAGGCCTGTAGCCCCTTTCTTTTAGCTGATTTCTCCCTTTTGGAATAAGCGTGTTTACCCAATGCTTGTACCGTCATTGTGTCTTGGAAGTGACTAACTTGTTTTTTTTTATTATTATTTTTTTAATTTATATTTTATTTTTGTTTTACTGACTCATAGGTGGAAGGGACTTACCTTGTTTCAGATGAGACTTTGAACTTTGGTCTTTTGAGTTAATTCTGGAATGAGTTGAGACTTTGGGAGATGATTGGGAAGGCATGTTTGTATTCTGAAATGTAAGACAGACATGAGATTTGAGAGAGGCCATGGGAAGAATGATATAGTTTCAATCTGTGTTCACACCCACATCTCCTGTTGAAATGTAATCCCCAATTTTGGAGGTGGGACCTGGCGGGAGAATGATGAGATTATGGTGGTGGATTTCTCGCAAGTGGTTTAGTACCATCCCCTTGGTACTGTCTTTGTGATAGTGAATCAGTTCTTGAGAGAATTGGTTGTTTAAAAATGTTTGGCACTTTCCTGCTACTGCGCTTGCTCCTGCTTTCACCATGTGACAGGACTGTTCTCCCTTCGCCTTCTGGTATAATTGGAAGCTTCCGGAGGCCTCTCCTGAAGCAGATGCCACTGTTTTCTATGCATCCTGAAGAACCATGAGCAAATTAAACCTATTTTCTTATAAATTACTCGGTCTCGTGTATTTCTTTATAGCAATGTGAGAATGGCCTAATACAGTCAATAACAGTTATTGAGCACCTATGAAATTCCCCAAAGCTATAGACACAGAAGCTAGCATATAGTTGTGGACAATACGTGTCTGAAAAAGTATCTCTCAAAAATGCCATCATGAATGAAGCAAGTGTCTGTCAAAATTGATACAGAGTTCTTCCCACATAGATCTCAGTTTCTGATCCTCTTGGGCAGAAGCAAGTCTTCTACTATATTATCTGAAGCCGTGTTGCCTCCTGGACCCAAGGCCACTGTGCCCAGCCTTTGTGCTCCCTGGATCTCCTCCAGCAGCACCCTCACCCACTGTGCAAAAGGCTGTGCAAAGTAGGTAAGAGTGCCCAGAGATAGCTCTGTGTGTGCCCACTCCTGACATTCCTAAATTCTCAAATCTTCCCACTTTTGCCTCTTCCATAAATCCCAGTGGCTACCCTGGGTCACATGTATGTACTTTTTAAATGAAATTGAAATATGAACGATAATAAATGCAAGCCAGCTGTTTATACGATAGACTATTAGGTACTCAAATCTGGAAATATATTTTTAGACTTGTGTCACTCATAAATACAATTTTAAAATTAATACACTAGCAATAGCTACTATTTATAGAATGGAAACTATACATGTTAGATGCTATTTGTGCGTTACTTTTTTGAGTCCTCACAAAGAATTTTCAACAAACGATTATATGTGTTGGATGCATTACATATTACCTCCTTATTAGTCACCAGAAATTATAAAAATAAAAAAAAATAAGGAAAGTATTATTAGTTCTCTTAACAATTCAGGAAAACAAGACTAAAAGAGTCTTACATATTTTACTTAACTTTACCTTGCTGGCAAGTGACTTTGAACCCAACCTTCAGAAAAGATCATGTGTTTTCATCACACTAAAAAGTCTCTTTTGTGGCAGTCTGCCAGTTAGTTTTACCAGTCACCCAATTTGCTTGTATACTTATATGCAAGTTAGGAATAATTTTGGAATCCCAGCACTTTGGGAGGCCGAGGCAGGCGGATCACCTGAGGTTGGGAGTTTGAGACCAACCTGACCAACATGGAGAAACCCCATCTCTACTGAAAATACAAAATTAACCAGGTGTGGTAGTGGATGCCTATAATCCCAGCTGCTAGGGAGTCTGAGGCAGTAGAATAGCTTGAACCTGGGAGGCGGAGGTTACGGTGAGTCAAGATCGTGCCATTGCACTGCAGCCTGGGCAACAAGAGCAAAACTCCATGTCAAATTGTAATAATAATAATAATTTTGGCCACAAATAACAGAAAACCTAAATTACATTATACAATATTATAATTTGCTTTCTGTCAGAAGCTGTGAGACAGAGACTAGTGTTACAAGTTTTCACAGGGAGTGTTCTCAGAAGCATCACCTTAGGGGAAATTAAGGAAGCAGAACTCTGGATAGAAGGAAAGTTGGAGTGAGTTTTATCTATAACAAGGACTCAGCTAAGCTTGAGGGATGCCTTACAGAAGAGAGGGCCCTTCAGAGTTATCCTGTTTTGAGGAGAGTTACTCAGATTGTTTATTTTCATACCAAATAGTCATTAGATGTGGGTTTCCCCAAGATGAAGACGTCTCCTTAGATGGGGAAGCATTCCTCAGCTGATACAATTCTGGAAGAGGTCTTGACCTCTGAGAGATGTCAACACATAATCTTCATAGCAGATGGGAGAATAACTACCTCAATCCTGATGGGGATATCTAGGATGTCCAGCATTGCATCTACTACAAACAAATGTCTTGATTTTCTCTGATATGAAGAAAAGTTTAGATATTAATGGTTGTTGTAATTTTGGTTCAGCTATTCAATGGTGTCAGGCCTTCTTTACATCTGTTTTTCTCTTGGCCTTTCTGTATGATCACAAGATGGTGACTACAACTCCAGGTATCAAAATGAGAAGGGAGAAGTCAGTGGGCTGTATATCAAGGTTCCCTTCATTAGGGAAGGTAAGGCCAGCCCCAAAGTTCTCCAGCAGACTTACCTGTTACTCTTATTGTCTATAACTAAGTCACAGAGCAGGAGAGATGGGCAAATTTCATAGTTTCTGGAAAAAGAAAGCATTCTCTTGACTGATTTAATTTTCTGAGATTGGAAATTTTTTTGTCTGATGAGGTTTACTGACAAAAGAGAAGGAGGGAATGGATATGTTGAAGGCAAAATGCAAAAGCAGGGTTAGCCATGGGTCATTTTATTCTTAACTTGTAACCATGTTGACTTCTAAGAAGCATATGTCTTATAACCATATATGGGGCATCAGAGCATTTGGGGTAGGGGAAAAGAGAAGATATGAGGTGTGGATAAGAACAAATGATTCTTTCCTTAAATCAGTGCTTATCTCAACTCATTTGAATCTACAGAATATGATAGATGATCAAAAGTAAAGTGGAGATGGAAAAGAGAACAGGGATAATGCACTGAACTTAGGTAGGAATTCCAACTTTATATGTAATGGGTAACAAAAAGAATGACTAAACAAATTCAGTTCTATCTAGTGAGAACTAAACTGTACTTTCATTTATCTCAATCTCTGTTTGCACCATCAGAAACATTTAGCTTGTTATTAGCTGTTTCCCAATGCTATTGTTTATTGGCACTGAAAGTGGATAACAATACATCTGTGGTAGATTAGCTTAGTAAAGCTTGTAAATGGGGTCACAGAGTCCTAGAAATTTAGGACTGGAGAGACTTTGGAAATCATTTAATGCAAACTCATCATTTTACACACAGGAAACTGAGGTCAAGAAGGGGCAAGTTGCCCAAAATAAATATAGGTGTGAACTTTTGAAAGATCTTTTTTGTTTGTTTGTTTTCCTTTGCCTTTTAAATTAAGTAATAGTTACGTGTTTTGCTAGTCTTGGACTTCTCTTTGAACAGAGTTGAGCAGAGTGTGATCCTGTTCATCACCAAAAACGTTGAAAAGACTCATTCATATTCAGGGAAAAGAAATGCAGATAGCTTAAGTAATTTTCTTAAGATTGAAGCCTACCTCATATGCCAAAAATAATCAAACATCAGAAGTACCACCTTTTGACAAAGTAATTATTTTAAAATAATACTTGCTGATTGTTACTAAATTCACAGAACAATTAACATGTTTCTGAGTCAGCAAAAATAAAAACATATTTCAGCAAGCATCTATTTAACTTTGTGATGTCCCAACGGACCAATCTAAACATAGATTTCAATGGCGAAAGTTTGTTTAACGGAAAACCTATCCAAAGAGAAACATTTGTTTCATCTGTAGTGGAGAAATATCCATCTGCTATTAGGTTGGCACAGAAAGCCAAGAATTTTGCAAAACTTTCCACTGGCTGGTTGTTGCTTGGGATCCAAGTGAAGAAAATATTTGAAAAAAAAAAATCAATGGTCGATCACTTTTAAAAATGAAACTTTGACAAAAATTTATGTGGGGATTGGGTGGTTCAACAACTAAATGACATTTTGCTGTTATTGGATGAACGATGTTTGGGAGTATAAATAGAGTTCCAGCATGAGTGAACTGGCAAAGATGAATCGTGTATCTAAATAGCAAAATCATGGTTACCAGAGGCTGAGAAGAGTAGTGGAAAGTTGGGTGGAAAATGGAGATAGTTAATGGGTAGAAAATGCAGTTAGATACAATGAATTAGATCTAATATTTGAAAGCACAACCGGGTGACTGAAGTTAGCAATAGTTTGTTGTATATTTTCTAATAGCTCAGGGACTACAATTGGAATGTTTGTAACTCAAAGAAATGATGAATGCTTGAGGTTATGGAAACCCTATTTACCTTGATGTGATTAATACACATTGCATGCCTGTAGCAAAATATCTCATGTCCTCCACTAATATATACACTTACTATGTACTCATAAAAATAATTTTCTTTTAAAAGAAGAAACTAAAAAACATACCAAAATTATTTGAAATAGTGACTATCATCAGATGAACTCTTAAGGTGGGAATGCTTTTTTATATTACCTTTTTTAGCTTACGTTAATTAGTAAACTATACAAATTATTGTTTTGCTTCTGCATTCATTTTAAAATATGTAAATTAATTCACTTTTTAACTCCCTCAAAGGAACAAAAGTATGTATTAATTCTGATTAACATTTATATCACTTCCAGACTTCACCACTATGCAATATATCCAAGTTACAAAAATGCACGTGTATCCCTTAAAACTATACAAATAAAAAAATGAAAAATAAAGTTTGATCATCAAATTTTATGTTGAAGAGGGTACTTTAGAGACATTATTGGTTAGAACTATTTATTTTACAATAAAAAACCAAAGCCATGTAGATTAAATAACTTTGTCTGTATCACAGAGCAAGTCAGTGATTTTCCAGGTTCTTTCATTACATTGCATTAGTCTATAAAGAAAGAAGGCTCCCTCAGTCTCTACAGTCTGAATATAATCTGTACATTAGAATTCATTGAGCCAACATGGCTTTCTTATTTCTTTTTCGAAAAAGGGCAGGGTATAAAAAACAGACCAATGGACACTTAAGAATTGACAGATAAAACAAAACAGATACACTACAAAACATGGAGATTTTGTGTAATTATTAGAGGAGCAAATAACTTTGCATATTGCAGTAGTCCTTGAGAACTTAGTGTACATTAAACACACTTTAATAGTTGAGATTCATAATGCCTATTTTGAATTATGAAGGCATTTCAGTATATGTATAGCACATTTTGTATATGCCTAAGTCATTAGGGAAAGAAAGACTACAGGGGAAATTTAAAATCTGGATAGGACAAATTTTGCAAACAACTTCTAGTACTTAGAAATAAAATGCAATTCAGTGATATGAATACATTTCTTAGGACTTCTGATACAAAAATATGTATTGATATAATTAAAATCAGTATGACAAATTGTTATGGCAATTCTAATATTTTGGCTTTTAGTAATTCAAGTTTCCCTTCTCCTTGACTGCAATTACAGATGGATTAATCATAATAGTAGTTAATTATTAATTCAAATAAAATATTTTTTTCTTTTGCAAATTGTAACTAGGAATTTGTTTTAGGTCGTAAAGTCATTATATAAATCTTCTATTTCTTTGATGTAGGCAGTTTCAATATAGTATGCTTGTGATGTTTGTTGCTTATTAATCATTATTTTATAATGAAATGCAAAATATACTCTAGCCAAATTTGAAAAGTGGGAGTAGTAACACCCAAACTATGTTAATATTTTAATGCAATATTTAATTATCTTTATTAAGTATTGACTTTATTAAATTGGTAAGTAGAACTCTAGGAAGTCATTGATTAAAACAACTCCTCCAATCAAAAGAGAACTAGAAAGTTTTATTCATATTCTCCTCACTGCTCCCTTTCTTTCTCCCAAAGACAAAGCTTGACATGACCCGTTTGTGTATGTGCGTGTGAGAGATAAAAATTTAAACTATTTTATTTCACACACACAAGTATGTGTGTAAGTACGAAAATACCCAAACTGTTCCTTGAAATTTTAAACAAAAACAAAATTTACAGAGTTAGAATATCAGTATTTGGAAGAAAAATTCTTAAGACTGATTATGAATTTCTGGCCAGATATAAGCAAATAATGTTATTGTTGTAGGTGTTTATATAAATTTTGTTTGTTCTTTTGTGCAAATCTGGAAATATGCAGTTCTACATTCGTTTATTTTTACTATAAAAAATTTAAATCAAAATACTCTAGCATTATTCTATGCTGTTTATTCTGTTAAATCTCTTCCCTTGACTATCTTTTCTAGTGACAGGAAGGGTCATAGCAGAGGAGGGGGAAACTATTACTTGTCCCCTACATTCTTTATGATTGATCTCTACAATCAGTTGGAGATGACATAGAAACCTCGACCAATACCCACTCCTGAGATTACAATAAATCATTTTATTTTAAAATTCTTACAAGTCAATTCTCCAACATCATAGTTTAAACCATGAAATTATTTTAGTCAAAGCTCATTTATGGAAAACAATGTTGCAGAAAACTAGAGGGGCAGCTAAATAGTCCAATAGAAAAACATGAACATGTGACCAGCCCCGTGCCAACAGCAAATAAGCCAAGATATTTAATGCTGCCCCTTGGAAAATAGTTTCCAATTTCTATATATTAGCCATTCAAAGAAAGGTAGAGCAATAAAAACATGGAAAAGCAATGACAAAAAAGGATGAATTAATGTACTCTTTAATACAATAATTCACGTTCCTGAAACAATTTATTTAAAAAGGACACCTGGTGTAAATTTATTCCCACTGACAATTTTAAGATTCATTTGTCAAAGTTACGTGTGCTTGTTATAAGAATAACTTACATATGGTGTGTATTGATACTTTATTTTTGTAATATTCAGGTAACTTTCTCATCTTTACTTTTGCAGTAACTACCTTGATAATCACTATATATTTTCCTAGAGAAATAAAAGAATGTGGAAATGGCTCTGTACTGTGTACAATTCATGGAATAAAATTGATGGGAATGGTTTATGCCTTGTAAACAGCTGATCTGAAAATTTCTAATTAAAATAACATTGGCTTAAACATGGATGGTTGGAATAATTTATTAAATACCCTGGAATATTTGTGCTCTATATTTTCTATCTTTGCAGTCTTAAGCTATTCTAATGCTATTGGATGTTGCTGATAAATTAACGTGGTTTTATTATGGTAAAACTACAATACAGCACCAAAATAAAACTAATAAAATATTTTGTTTTTAATAGAAATTTATAGTATATGTAGTTTCGTGGCTGTTTCTCACATTTTTCTCTCATTCATACATAACCCTTTGTTTAAAATACTCACAATTTGAAAAAAGATGAGGTTAGATATATAGAATGAAAAAAAAAGAAAAGTGGAGAAAAATGGGAGGAGTATAAATTTTTAAGGTAAGCTTTCACTATGAAATCAATAAAAAATGAAACATATGTAATAAACATAAGTCATACAAATCAGAGCAGTGAATGGTTAAGTAGCACCTTTCTTGCACCCCAGGTTGTTAGTAAAGCATTCACTGGGTAAAACTCACAAGCCACACACTCGTTCCAGTGCTGCAGGAGGTCTGGCAGGGTAAGATGAAAGGCTCTGGGAGAAGAGCGCGGCCCTCAAAGCTATGGAGCTTCTAAGCTTTAAGATTACAGAAGAACCTACCTTTTTCTCTAATAGCCATTTGATATGATAGAAACAAATCTGTCATATCTTGTTACCTTAAAATCCCTTCCACTGGCATGATCAGGATTAGGGTCGAAGCCTTTCAGATGACCAGAATTGGTTGACTTTATTATTATGCTGAAGTTAGTTTATATGGTGTTTATGAGAATGGTAACAACATGTTTTCCGACAGGCCAACAATAAGAGCCCAGGTAGCTTGTTACTTCTGCTTTGGTCACATTGGTGAACAATAGATACTGTATTGTATACTATGTTCAATTTCAGTCGGAAGAAACAACCACTTCTCATTATATCCTGTTTTTGGAGGAATAGTAGGCCAGATCGCAAATCTAGGTTTGATTGGTATAGGCAAGTTTTAGAACTGACAAACATGAAGTTAAACATTTCTAGAAGTGGTAACTTTTTTTAAGTGGGTATTTTAAAGAAGAGCAGATATTTAAATCATGAAGCAGTAGAAAATACTTGAGAAATCAAAAGTGTAGCTTACTGTAAAAAGCTAATTTTAAAATTTCTTAATCACTACTACATATATTAATAAAATGGTAAAACTTTTATTCAGTATTATGATCAGAAAATCATAATTTTTGCTTTTCCTTCTAATACTAA
Organism: Macaca nemestrina; assembly: GCF_043159975.1. Taxonomy (NCBI): domain Eukaryota; kingdom Metazoa; phylum Chordata; class Mammalia; order Primates; family Cercopithecidae; genus Macaca; species Macaca nemestrina. The sequence continues at coordinate 171,039,932 of NC_092128.1, read as the reverse complement.
CAGGTTTATGACAAAAATTTAATTTGTAGCATGACATTTATGAATACGATCCTTAATGATTCTGTGTAATAGAAATGAGTAAAGTGCATAAGAAGATGATGTACCTGATATTGACTTGTCATTTTTCCACTCATACAAGCCCTTTAAGTCCACATGCTTTAATAATCATCTGTCAAAGCCTTTATTTGGCATGTCAGCTATTATGCTTTGAGTATTTAATAATAAAAGCAGGTTAAAAATAGTGCCTGCCCCCCTTTTTCCTCTTATCAAAAAATTTTTAAAAATTGGTTTAAAGTTGATAGTATTTTTATTTTATAAGGTATAATTAATTCTTAGTCTAATGGATTTCACTGGAAGACGATATTAACACCAAGACTCTCTACTTAGAAATTTAAAATTCAAGGGAAATATCATTACACCAAATACTATTTTTCACAGAATTTTGCCTAACACTGGACTATGCTTCATCAGGTGAAAGTATGGCCAGGGAATAGAAATCAAGAGAGGGAGGGAAACAACTAGGGTAAGAACCATTTTACTTTGAAATAAGCCAAAAAAATACATATAAATAAAGATAATAGAGGTGAGTGATGTCTGTTAAGTCATGGGATCCCACAGAAACAAGAAAATAATTTAAACCTAAGAATCATCCATGACTTAACTCCACATACATCTACTACCAACTTATTGGTGTAAAGCAAAATACACCAATAATATGAATCACAGTTGGTATTAATTTATTCAAAAATTTAACTTTGTGGCTTAAAACAGTCTTTTCTAACCCCAAATTTCTAACCTATATAGGAAAATCTTGGCCCATTAAACACTTGAGTCCATCTCTTTTAAATTATATTGTCAAAATGTTTACTAGGAGAAAGTATAAATTATTTAAAAATCATTTTCATTAAAAGTTACTTTTATATGAAGTGCTCCATAGACCATAAAAACCATCCTAAAACTGAATTCACTGTGGATCAACATTTAGGCTGGACTCTGCTGGGGAAATCTTTTCCTCACATGTGAATGTGTTAACTGGCTGGGGGGATGATCTGCAAATAACTTATGTAGGATGGCTAGGAAAAGGTAGCTCTCTCAGTCCTGTCTCCCTTCTATGCAGAATTACAGCCTAATGAAGTTCTTTTGGTTGAATGCAGAGTCATCAGAATGAGTAAGTGCAGCCAAATAAGAGTACCAAGGCAGAAATATAATGCAAACATCAGCTGACATTACATTGACTATCTTAACATGGGTCAAATGAAGTGGACGAGCACTGCAAAGATGTGGCCCAAAGATCTCGTTCAAACTACAGTCAACAATAATTTGTTGTACATTTAAAAATAACTAACAGAGTATAATGGGATTGTTTGTAACACAAAGAAAGGATAAGTCCTTGAGGTGACAGATATCCCATTTAATTTGATGTGATTATTATGCATTGTATGCCTGTATTAAAATATTGCATGTCTTCCATAAATATATGCACCTACTGTGTACCCACAAAAGATGAAAATTTAAAAAAAGATGTAGCCCAGAGTGCATGCATAAGGGAGGGTCATTAATTGGGGATAAGAGTGCTGCCAATACCATGAACAGCTTGTGAACTTCATATTCTTGCTATTTCCAAATACATCTTTTTTTCCTAAGTCGACAATTGTCTACCTAATGCCCCCCTCTGCTAAAATATGCCTTTAAAATTATTTCTAATCAAGTTCATTGAAGTGTAATTAAAATTAATCCACTCTGAGTGTATGGTTGCATGAATTTTAAAAAATATATGCACTCATGTAACCACTACCTGATCACTTAGAACATTCCCATAATCCCAAAAGTGTCATTCATGACTCTGCAGAAAAGACTAATGCTTTCTGTCAGGCAACCTTAAAATGATTTTACCCTTTTAAATAGCCTTTTAAAAAAAAAAAAACAGTTTTAGTTTCACAATGAAATTGAGCAGTAAGTACAGGGAGTTCTCACATATCCCCTGCCCCCAAATAAGAGTAGCCTCTTCCATTATCAGTATCCCCCACCACTGTGGTACGTTTATTATGATTGATGCACCTAACCTGACACATCATTATCATCCAAATTCAGGGTTTACATAAGGGTTCACTCTTGTATATATATTATATGGCTTTTGACAAATGTATAGTGAGATGTATCTACCATTGAAGTATCATTTAGAGTAGTTTAACTGCCATAAAACTCTGTGTTCTGCTTATTCATCTCTTGTTATTCATTTCTTCCCTTGTTTATTTTTCTGTTCCTCCACTGAAGGAAATCTTGTTTGTCTCCAAGTTTTGACAATTAAAAATAAAACTGTGGCAGGGTGTGGTGACTCAACCTGTAATCCCAGCACTTTGGGAGGCCAAGGTGGGCAGATCACTTGAGCTCAGGAGTTCGAGAGCAGCCTGGCAAAACCCTGTGACTAAAAAAAAATATGAAAATTAGCCGGGCATGGTGGTGGACACCTGTAGTCCTAGCTACTTGGGAGACTGAAGTGGGAGGATCTCTTGAGCTCAGGAGGTCGAGGCTGCAGTGAGCTGAGATTGCACCACCACACTTCAGTCTAGGTGACAGAGTGAGATCCTGTCTCAAAACATAAAATAAAATATAATAAAACTGGTATAAACAGTCATGTGTAGGTTTTTGTATGGATTTGGTATGATTTTTATTGTTAAAGATTAGTTTTTATGTTGTAGAGTTATATATATATATATGAATCATTTAATTTGTGTGCTTATGTGTTTGGCTTCTTTTCCTCAGCATAATATTTTAAGATTCATCTATGCATCAGTTGCATATATCAGGAGGTTTTTTTTCTTACAGTTTAGTAATATTCCATTATGTGAATGTAGTATAATTTCTTTATCTCTTCAGTTGTTAATGAACATTTAGGGTGTTCAGTTTGGGGATATTTGAAATGTTACAAAAATTTGGAACAGATCTTATGATAGATACATTTTTATTTTTGTTATCAGAATGATATTACTGAGTCATGTGATATTTTTATTTTTAACATTATATAAAACTGTTTTAAATAGAACAGTTGTTTTCCAAAGTAGCTGTGCTATTTTTTATACCTTCACTCAAAGTATATAAAAGTTTCCTGTTACTGTACATAATAACAGAAAGGACTTATGGTAAATCTTTAACAAATTTTAGTCACTCTACTCCCTGTTGGTGGTATCTTTTTATGGTGTTTTTGAAAGAAATTGACTTTTATCGAGGTATGATTTACATATAATTAAATGACCATATTAAGAGTACAATTTGATAAGTTTTGCTAACTGTACATATCAATGTTTAACCACCACAATTAAAAATTATATCATTTTTATCTTCTCAAAATGTTCCTTTATACTCTTCTGTAGGCAATCTTCCCCAGTCGTCAACACAGACACCAGTGGATCTGAATTCAGTCATTGTCGACTGGTGTTCTGCCTGTCCTAGATGTCATGTAAGTGGATTCAAATAACTGTGCTCTTGTGTCTGACTCCTTTTGTTCAGCGTGGTGCTTTTGAGATTTATCTATGTCATTTGGGGTATCAGTAATTCATATCTTTTATTTCCAACTAGGGTGGTGTGATTATACCACAATGTCTTTTGCAAATTAGTTGTTTCATTTTATATATTTTATATGTATCAGCAGTTTATAAGTTATAAATAACTTTTCTTTATAAATTACCCAGTTTCAGGTAGTTCTTTGGTGGTGTTTTCCTGTCGCTCTATGTTCTAACACCTGATATTGTTGGTCTTATTTTTAGACATTGTAGTACTAGATGCTCCTCAACTCACGATGGGTTTATGCCCCAATAAGCTGATTGTTAAGTTGAAAATATCACAAGTTGAAAATACATTTTTAATACACCTTAACTATCAAACATCATAGTTTAGCCTAGCCTACCTTAAACAGGCTCACAACACTTACATTATTCTACAATTGAGCAAAATCATCTGGCAACATAGCAAACTGTAGAGTATCTCTTGTTTACCCTGGTGATCTTGTGGCTGACTGGAAGCCTTAGCTCCCTGCCACTGCCCAACACCGCAAGAGGGTATTCTACTGCTTTCTACTGAATGTGTATTGCTTTTGCACCATTTTAAAGTAAAAAAAAAAGTTACATGTCAAGTCATCAAAAGTTGTTTTGATGGGATTTTCTGTTTGCGTAGTAATATTTCACTTTAGTTGTAATTTCTGTATACCTGACAGCTAATTATATTGTGAATGTTTACATTTATTTACTTGATGTTTCATACCTTCTTTTATGAAATTGTTGTTCACATTTTTTGTCCAGTTTCTAAACCACAGTTTACTTTATCATTATTAATATGTTTTTTCTTTTATAAAATTTGAATATATAAGTCCCATATAAGGTCAACTTATTTTTTTTTCTTGCATGGCTAGTGCTATACAAGATGATAAAGATATACGCCTACATTTTCTTTCATTAAGTTTATATTTCAGCTCATATGTTAAATCTATAATCCATTTGAGTTAATTTTGTAGGTGGGGTGAGGTAAGAATAGATACACAACTCTTAGGTTGATAATTCAGTTGTCCTAGCACTAGTTTATTGAAGATAATTCTTTCCCCATTAAACGTCCTTGAACTTTTTCTAAAAAGCAATTGACTATATGTGTTTGCGTGTTGATATGGTTTGAGTCTGTGTCCCCACCCAAAGCATGTCAAATTGAAATCCCCAGTGTTGGAGGTGGGGCCTGGTGGGGAGTGATTGGTTCATGGGGACAAATTTTCCCTTTGGTATTGTTTTTATGACAGTGAGTGAGTTATGAGATCTGGTTGTTTAAAAGTGCGTAATACCTGCCCACTCTCTCTTACTCCTGCTTTGGCTATGTAAGACATGACTGCTTGCCCTTCGCCTTCCATCATGATCGAAAGTTTCCTGAGGTCTCCCCAGTCATGCTTCCCATACAGCTTGTGGAACTGTGAACAAATGAAATTTCCTTTCTTTATAAATTACCCAGTTTCAGGTAGTTCTTTATAGTAGTGAGGGAATGGACTAATACAGTTATATCCTGTTCCATCTTTTTCCTAATGCTTTGCTGCATTATCTTATAACACAGCTTTATAATCTTGAAATCATATCCTGTAAGCCCTCAAAATCTGCTATTGAAGGTCCTTTGTATTTCCATATGAATTTGACAATTATCTGGTTGATTTTCTCAAAAGTTCTTTTGGCTTCCAAAATTTGAAAGCAGCCTAAGTGTTATCAAGAGTTGAATGGATAAATAAAATGCAGTACAAATACACAATGGAGTACTATTCGGCAGTAGAAAGAATGAAATCCTGTCATTTGCAACAACGTGGATGGAACTGGAGGTCATTATGTTAAGTGAAATAAGCCATACACAGAAAGACGAACTTCATATATTCTCACTTATTTGTGAGAGTTAAAAATTAAAACAATTGAACTCATGGAGATGGAGAATAGAATGATGGTTACCAGACGCTTGGAAGGATAGTGGGAGTGAGGAATGTGAATGGTTAATGGGTACAAAAATACCGTTTGATAGGGTTAATACCTGTTGATACAACAACATGGTAACTACAGCCAACAATAATTTATTGTACATTTAAAAATAACCAAAATAGTATAATTGAAATATTTGTAACACAAGGAAAGGATAAGTACCTGAGGTGACAGGTACCCCATTTACCCTGATGTGATATTACACGTTGTATGTCTGTATCAAAATATCTCAGGTACTGATAAATGCATATGCCTACTATGTACCCAAAAAATCAAAAACAACATAAAATTAAACAACATAAAATTTCTGCTGGCTTCTGTTGTTTCCTGGCAATCTTTGTCTTCCTTGGCTTGTCAACTCGTGCCTCCAATCTCATCCTCCTTTCTTCATGCGGTGTTCTTTCCTCTCTGTGCTGGTGTCTCTGCATTCAAATTTGTTTCTTTTTATCAGGTCGAACCCTACTCTAGCATGACCATATTTTAACTTGATTACATCTGCAAAAACCCTATTTCCGAATAAGATCACACTCACAAGTTTCAGGTAGACATGAATTTGGAGGAGAATATTTAACCCAGTACAGTACTATTTTAGCAGATGTGTCTTTATATCTCATTTTGTAATTGTTCATTATCATTATATTGAAATACATAAGACTGTCATATATTTACAACATACCTGTAATCTTATTACATTTACTTATGAGTTGTAAGATATATTTTGCGGATTATTTAAAATTGTGTATACAAATTATTATGCCATTTGCAAACACATATGTATTGTTTGACTTATTTTTTTCTTACCTTCTTCCACTGCCCAAGTCTTTTACTGCAGTGCTGAATAAAAGTGCTAAAAATGGACATTATTGCCTTGTTTCTGATCTTAAGTAGGATGAGTTTTTTCACCATAAAATATGTTAACCATAAGGTTGTTTTTTTTTTGTTTTGTTTTTGTTTTTGTTTTTGTTTTTTTTGCAAATACATTTTATCAGGCTAAGAAAGTAATGCATTCAGCCTCCAATGATGGCTTGTTTCCTTTTTGTTGTTGTTGTTTGTTTGTTTTTCCCCTATTTTAACTTGTTTCTTTATTGCTAAGTCTTCGGTTCTTCTCAATGCACTTCATTTTTTTGCTTGTTTCGCCTGGGATTTCTCATGTAGTTGCATTGAGAAAGTGCCTGGACTGGCTGTCGTTACAAGCTCAACTGGGACATGGAGACAACTGTACCTTTCTCTTTGTTACATGGTGTGATGGTTAATATTGAGTGTCAACTTGATTGGATTGAAGGATGCAAAGTATTGTTCCTGGGTGTGTGTGTAAGGGTGTTGCCAAAGGAGATTAACATTTGAGTCAGTGGACTGGGTAAGACAGACCCACCCTCAATCTGGGTGGACACCATCTAATCAGCTGCCAGTAACGGCCTGAATAAAAGCAGGCAGAAGAATGCGAAAAGACTAGACTGGTTTAGTCTTTTGGCCTACATCTTTATCCTGCACTGGATGCTTCCTGCCCTCGAACATCAGACTGCAAGTTCTTCAGCTTTGGGATTTGGACTGGCTTCTTTGCTCCTCAGCTTCAGCCTATTGCGAGACCTCACCTTGTGATCGTGTGAGTCAATACTCCTTAATCAACTCATATATCTATATGTACATCTATCTTATTAGTTGTGTCCTTCTATAAAACCCTAATACACACGGTCTTAGGGTATCTCACACAGTCTCTCCAGCAGGTGTAACTGGACATCTTTCATGGCTGCTCAATACTCCCAAGATCTCAAAATTAAAAATCAACAGCATTTCTTAAAGTGTAGGTACAGAATTACCTCACCATTCTTTGTGGGCAAAAACTACACAGGATCTGGAAGGCTGGCTCCTTTGGGGCCATCTTTGGAGACAAACTATCAGACTTCTTGCTGGTGTACATTAAGTTGGTAATACTTTATGTGTTTTTGTTAGCTAATTATAGAATATGGATTTCAGATAACACCCTTCAAGTGTGATCTAACAGCTCTAGGTTGTAGATTGCAATTAACTTTTCTACCTATACACATGCCACTGCTTACTTTGAACTATTTTAAAGTAAACTGCGGAAGATGTAACATCATAGATTTATACTTTCATTAATTTTCTTTTATATATTAGCATTAAATAGTAAAATAATAATGCTAAAACACTAAAAGAAAGATTTCTAAAGAATATTAAATTGGTTGCATTTATATAAAAAACTGTGCATTTGAAAGTTATATACCAAGCCCCAAATAAAAAATAGAAGAAAAACTGAAGAATGAATTAAAAATATTAAAGTTAACACTAATAGAAAAAAACATGAATAAGAAAGAAAAATATGACTAATTTAAAAACAATGTTATTTATATAAAAGCAAAACAAACTGACAAAAATACAAGTAAACATTTCTGACTCAAAACTCTGGACCTAGCCTTGAACTACAGAGTGGTTTCTACTGGTGTTTGCCTTTAGAAAATCTGTGCAAAATAGATATAGTGAGTCATCAAAGATTCTTTTCCTGTGGGCATAATTGATTTATGTTGAAATAAGTATAAGAAAAATTGTATAGATAAACAAGATAACATAACTGATGAATTTCACTTGCAGGAGTAAAATACGCTACAATATGTTGTAAAGTCATGTCTATATTATTTAGAGGCAGTTATCCATTTGTGATGAAATCTTCCATAAATATGTCAGTCCATAATCAGCCCTTCCTTCTTCCTGTTATGGTAACTGCTATTTGTGAGCACTCACTTTGGATTATTAGCCATCTTTTAATGCTACTTCTTTATTATTTTTCTATGGAAAATTTTCATGAACATTCTAAATTCCCTTATGACTAGAAACTAAGCCTTCTATCTTTTGCGTCTCCCATATTTCAAACTGTGGAAACATATATTAAGGCTATAAATGTTTGTTAAATTAAGCAGAATTAAATATTTTTGTTACCCTGAATTTGATAGTATATTTTTCATTAGCTTTCAGTTAGAAGTCAGCAATAAAAAAAGATCTGTAAGATAATTTGAACATATAATGTTATGCCATGTTCTTCAGAGTCATCTGATAGTGTATACATACACAAGCACGTATGTGCAGACACACACATACACCCTCCGTATACAGAGCCTTTATATTGAAGAACAATGAAATACTCTATGCATTACTTAACCAAATGACATATTGTGCTCTTTTTAAAATACTCTCTACAAAATGAACTGTGTTTTGGAACTCAATCCCAGCTCCAACAACTGTGTAAATGTAGAGGTTGAGCTGGAGAGAGCACGTAAGTCATCTAGGCATAGTAGTTAGCTTTGGAAGAGCAAAGATGCGTATCTAAGCATCACTGTATCCTTAGCAGTTACCAGGGACATTACTGAAAGAGTCTAGCTGACTAGGAGCTAACCATCAATTGCATTCAAGGGGCTGTTTGGATGTTTGTAAACATTATTAAACTTTTTTATCCACAGTATTCATACAATTTTTGACTATCACTCTAAATTAACAAAGATATTTATTTAGTGGGAAAATCTACCTGGAAAAAAAATTCTTAATTCTTGTGACTTATGTAAAAGTTTTCTATAATAGGACTTCAAATACCTTTTTATCTCCGAATGAAAAAGGAAACAAAAACCCAGACATTCCTATTAATAATAAATCTTTTTTGTAAAAAATTTAAGCATGGGAGGCCAAGAAAGAAGACTCCAAGTGAAGCAAAAAACACTTACAAGGCAAATGTAGAGTAACATTTTAACTTACAATTGTTTTAAACAAGAAGTTACATTTTACGAGGACCAAAGTCAAACCTACACAGTCATTAAAGAAGTGCCATGATAGTTTCATGATTCCAGTAGCAACTGGAGAACTAAGGTCAAAAAGGAAACCTCTTGCAAACAGTGAAGTTTTAAAGTTCAGCATGAAATAGTTGCAATACCTTGCCCTGGGCCACATGAAGAGAAACACCTAGTAAAAGCCAAACTTAGTTCACATGAAGCCAGAACATTAGCATTATTGAATACGGGCTTACTCTTGCTGTAGAAAATTATCATTTGCTGTTGTACTGCTAGCTTCTATAGAGTACCTTCCATTTGCTCTTCACCAATAAATAGCTTGAGCGTAAATTCATTTTTTGTCCTAGAAGCGAAAATCTGCATTGTTTACTAGCAGATCTCTTTGGTTGCTGAGGGCAGTTAAAAGTCCTTGATTGTGTATGTGCATGTGTGTGTGTGTGTGTGTGTGTGTGTGTGTGTGTGTGTACATGTGTGTGTGTGTATTTATGGTTTATGTTTTAACCAGACTGTCAAAATATTGCTGTTGGGGTGAGAATGCAGATTTTGAAGAAATATTATAGTTTTGTATTTATGTTTACTTATGTTTTAGATAAATGTGGAGAGGAAAGAATGGTCAAAATATTGGCCTCTCTGGTACTTTTCCCTCACTGTATTGTTCTGCAACTCTCAGGACATTTTAACCTTTCGATTTGATCTTATTTTGTTTTGAATGGATAGCACGGTACAGGTAAGCCATAAATTGCATTATTGCACACTAAATAATTTTTAAAAGCATGGTGGAAACTAACAATTGCAAGAACTATTATTTATCCTAATTGATCCCAGCTGAGCTTGGAAGGGAGTCTGGCCTGAGAACCTTCAAAGGCTTGCCAAAAGGCTGTCAGGTTTGATAACTCACACCACGCTGAACTTGGCTCAGTGAGGTCAGTTACAGAGTGAACACTAAGCTGCCCCCGATATCCAAGCCTGCTTAAAAATGCAGAAACACTGCCAGCTGACTCGAAAGCCACTAGATTTTCAACTTTGTTTTAAGAAGCTCATGTTTTCTTGGAACTGGGGATGGGCCCGTAAGCAAAGAGAAGACGGTCCCATGTGGAGCTACAGAGCAGCTGTAGTTGTCCTGTGTGCTGGGAGGCATCTGTTTTTGTTAAAACATGGTTTACGCATTGGCCTAAAGTTTTAGGATGGACTAGAGATATTAAAAAAAAAAAAAACACTTTAAATTATGCTTATTTGATTGAATAACTAAATGCATCCAGGAATTTGTATTTTATTGTTTTATATAATGATTTTCACATACAATTCATTTATAGATTATACAAAGAATTTTGTTGTTTTACATTATCAAAACTTCAGCTGAATAATCTTAAGCACTAGAGTAATTTGTAACATTAAGTTGTAAGCACAGTGAAGAAAAGAAAACAATATTTTTCTCTTCATTGTTACAGCCTCCTTGCCTAACAAAATCCCTGGGCTCACAATGGGATATCAAGAAATATTTGTTGGTGAATGAATAATGAAAAAATAATCGCATGAATGAAGAAACTGGCCAATCTATTTTAAGGCTGTTCTTTCCTCTTAGTTTAATAAACTTCCTCACTGTTGTCACTTTTTAAGACATTTTGGTAGGAATACACTGTTTAAACCATATACTTACAGCATTCTCTTCAAATTCTAACAGCAGCTTTCTGAAACTTTCATATCATTGATAGACAATATTTTTAAAGGAGCCTAGAAATTGGCAAGAGAATTTTATAATGAAAGGTCTTTTTCCTCTCCATTTTCTAATTTATGAATATATGTAGTAGCTTCTTTATATGTTTAACTTCATATCAGAAACATGGCCTAAACAGCATAATGGATTAAAGATGGCCACAAATTATTTGCCCCTTTTCATTAAAAGAAGGGGTTTCTATTCCCCTTGAATGTGGACAGACCCAAAGACTGACTTTGACCAACATAATGGTCAGAAGTGACGTTGTGTACCTCTCAAGGTTTGGCCTAAAGATGCTTGCAGCTTCTTGTGTCACCTATGTTGTTGGTACGCTCCCTTTTGGAAGCCAGATGTCATGTAAGAAATCCAGGTGGCCACCATTTTGTGAGGACGCCCAATTTTCCCAGATGGCGAGGAAGAGAACACCTGAAGGAGTACATGGGCTCCAGACATGTGAGTGAACTTTTTGTACCTTCCAGTGCAGCAAAGAGAGAGAGTGAATGGTGCTAACACTACAGGGCGCAGCTGTCCAGCTGATTCCTTCTTATGTTCCTGACACATTGGAACATTAGGAAATAGAGATGTTGTCTTAAGCCAGTAAGTTTTGAGGCACTTTGTATTCACAGCAGCATATATAGAAACATGCATTTTCTTTATTAAACATAACTTTGAAACATGCCAAATATGCTTATAACATATTTGGAAGAAAATAGTAAGTAATTCCATGTTACAGTAAAACTTCTTTTTTCAGTGTGAGTGTGATCCCCTGGGGATAAATAATTCATTCCAATATGAATTTATAATATTAAATTTTCATACCTACTTAAAAATCAAACTGATTGAAGCTTTATTATATCATGACAACACTTAATACTAAAAAATCTGGCTTTAGAAATATGGTTTTTAAATTTAGTTTTTTACTATAGTTTATTTCATAATGTATAAAAAACATGAATATAGTCACATCAGATTTTAATTTATTACATTCTCTTTACCATAAACAGATAGCATATGTCAAGGTCACATGTAGCTTTCTTTGGGATTTTACTTAGTAGACCCATTAAGCAAAATGCTTTCCTTTATTTGTTATAAAATTCATTAAGTGATGAATTTCTTCATTTATTATTTCAATAATACTTAACAGTTCAAGCTGGGTTTAGGTCTGAACTTTTTATCAATATAAACAATTTGCTTGAAAGAGCCGTGCTGACATACATTGATCATCTTAGGATCATCGCTTATCTAGTTTAAGAAAAGATAATCCTTTGATCAGTTCACTCACATTTAGCCATTTTGCAAACATTAGAGTTATGTAAGATGCTCAAGAAGATATGATGAATTTCACATATTGATGATTTAACTCTCCTTCAAATACACTATTGGATCAAACATGTGGACACATTTTTTAAGTACTAGTAAAACAAGTGAAGTGTTAGTAAGTGACATGCACCCCTGTCCACCTCTCCCCGCTGCCACACAACAATTGAAAACCGCTTTTTTTCTGTGACTTGGTGTGAAATATTTCAATAGACTTAGCAGCTGTTCATGTGGATAGACTGGGCTGAAGCTATAAGAAATGTTATACTTCACCATGCTCTCTTCCTTTCTGTATTAGTTAGGCTAAGAGTTTAAGCATGAGATGATCCCAAATATGAGTAGAATTAACATGATAGAAGTTCATTTTTTCTCTCTTTTTAAAATGTCAAGCAGTCAATACAGCCCCACTCTGCAAAGTCAAAAGTTTTCTCTACTTGTCTATATGGTAACTCTGCTACTTCCCGAGATGCTGTACTGGCCCTTCAGGGTTCAATATGAACAAGTGAGAAGAGGAAGAGGAAAAAAAGATGGCACACCTTATCAAAGGGCATCTCCTGGAATGCATTTCCATACCCATTACCCACTTCCTAGTGCAAGTGGGAGTCACTTGGCCATGCCCAAGTGCAAAGAGGGTTTGGAAAGTATTTTTTATTTCCCTGTATCTGTGTGTAGAGCTAAAAATTTTTATTACTATGGAGGAAGGGGGTATGGAAATTTACAGACAGCTCACTGTCTCTCACTTCTTTTTTTTTTTTTAAATCACTTATTCAATTCTTTATGATCATTTAGTAGAAAACTAGCATTTCCTGCCTTCGTGGTTGTTTTAGTCAGTTTGGACTGCTATGACAAAATGCCATAGACTGGGTGACCTATAAATACTAGGAATTTATTTGTCACAGTTCTGGAGGATGGAAGTTCAAGATTAGAATGCCAGCATGGTTGGGTTTTGGTGAAGGCCTTCTTCTGGGTTGCAGACAGCCAGCTTGTTGCTATCTCCTGACAGAGTAGAAGGGAAGAACTCTGGTATCTTCAGCCCCATACAAAGGCACTCATTCCTTTCATGACAGTTGCTACCTTTATAACCCAGTCACCTCCCTAAATCCCATCACATTTAGGAATTAAGTTTCAACATATACCTTTGGGGGAGGACATAAACATTCTGACCATGATAATATAGGACACTAATAGTTTGTAGATAATGTTCCAAGCTCTGTCTTCCTGCCTTCATTCTCATATAAATTGATATAAATAGATTTTTAAAATGCTTAACTTATCCTTAAACCAGCAAAGGATGCTGTAGTCTGTGAGATGATATTACAGAGAAACAGGTTAGTATGTGTTTTGAAAGATTATTTAGAACTACATAATGTTAAATAGAGAAGCCAATGGTGAAAGTACAGACACTGTATTATACAAGCAGTAGGTAGTTTCTCATTACAAACGATCTTTACCTTTTGTCAATTATACCTTGTAGTAAATATGTAAAGAAGATCCTAATAAATAACCTCATCTAATATTATCAGGAATTAGTCACCTTTCTATTTTTCTTTGTGGTCTATATCGTTCCCCCCCTCCCACCCTTTCTCTTCTGTATCATCTGTCTCTAGTGAAAGTACCAGGAAAAAGGGTAACCCAGCATAGCAGAAATCTTTTAACCATACTTATCTTTCTTCAAGAGGAATACTATGAAAAAAAAATGTGTTCTATCTCCACCTCAATGAGTGCTATAACTGTGGGAGTAGGGGTAGAACCCTGTCTTCCACCCTCTTCCTGGAGTAAGGAGGTAGCACCCCCCACCATGGAGGTCTTGGGTGGAACTCACATCCACCCACCTTCTGCAGGAATGAGATGACCTTCCTTCCCCATAGAGACTATGACCCCTCTGACTTTCTCCCTTCTTCTGCAGTAACTGGGATGTACCTCTCCCCAGTGGAGCTTATGTGCACAACTCAGACTTCCATCTCCCTCTTCCATGGTATTGAGGCAGTCTCACCACCTTTGCAGAGATATGGGCAGAAGCCCGTTATCCACCCCATCCCAGTATCAGGAGGCACCGCTACCTACTGAAGCCTGTGGGTGCTACTCTGCCATTCATTTCTGACCAGCATTAATGTGTAAGTGCCATTTCCCTATGGACATGTGCCTAGAACTCTGAATTCCACCATCCTCTGTGGCACTGAAGTAATTTTCCTTTCTCTCCCCAGTCCATGATGAGAAGACTGCAGGGCAGAGTCCTGTCACCTGAGTCACATACAGCTGTGACTGGGGGATCTCGGACTCCAATGCAGGGGATTTAGAAACCAAATTGAAATTTGAACAATAGCTCACAAAAGTGAACTAGAAGATGTATTTTGAAACTAAACACGTTGAATACCCACTTAAATAAAAGATCAAAGTAATAACTTTAGTCTTATGATACATAATTGTATTTTTTCTTATTTTCTAATAAGGAATACTACCTTTATTTTTAATATTTTGGTTTCACTTTTTCTTGTTAATTTTGTTTCTTCAAATGTTATAAATACTTCTTTAATGTTTAAACCTCATGCAACACTCTGAATCCAATTGATGCACATATTTTAATGTTAGAGCTGTTTTCCTATATTTACACAAATAGGTAATTTTCTATAAAGTATAGATCACTTCTAAGGAATATGTTTTCCTTTTTCAAAAATACTTTAAATCACTGACAACAAAGATCTACAGACACTAAAAGTAATCATGCTTTCTGAAATAATTTTAAATCCTGGTATCAGAGAAACAAAAACCTTGAGATGTAATCAGTACTAATTTAGAAGTAAAAATAATTTATTTTGATAATAATTGTTATCAAAAATAACCACACTCTTTACAAAAGGATTAGATTTCTTATGCTCTATTTAAGGACTCTTTTTAATAGAATGTTTGTCTCCAGCTTAAGGAATCTCAGAGGTAACTTGAAACAAATAATGAACTTCATATTATCTGTTCTTTTTTATAGACATCTGGAATGAAAATTTCAACATATGCTTGCATGTTTGTGTGTATGAATGTCAGTATCCTGTTTTCATTTGGTAAATGTAGCAGCCCAAAATACACCTGTGATTTTGATAAGTGTTTTAGCAGAAGCATTTCTAGTTGTAAAACCTAGACAATTTTCACCTAGCCAGTATTGGTTCATTACCTATAATCTGATTTTTTTTAGAAAAATATATTAATTTCAATTCAGTTATCAATATTATATATTTTGATTACACCTCCCAGGATCAATATGAATATTTACAGAGAATGTATATTAATATTATGTAATCAAATAGAAAAAATAAGTACTATTACTCCTTTTCTTGACCACATTTTGTGTGGAATATTTTCCATGTCTCATCCGCAACTGAAAGTGCATTGTCTCTGATAGATAAAATTCTCACTGCCATTTTGGTGGAGGCCCTTTTTCTACTTAAGTAAGGAAGAGGTGTTAAAGATTAATTACTCACAGCTGCCAATTTCAGGCAACTTGTCTTCCACCACCCACTTTTTAAATAATGTTTATCATAACGTGTATTCTCTCCATCCGTAAAGCCATCAACCTGTAACCTCCTAACATTCTCATTTTCTAAGTACTTGCTTTGTAATTTTTCTCCACTCCAATCTTACTATGAACTCCATCATTTAAGTAGATGGTCCTCTTAGCACTCTGGCTCAGAGTCCCTGAACTCCTGTGATGCCAAGGACTCTCCATTTCATCTGTCACTCACTAGCATAAATATAACCCTGATCAAAATCATCACATTTGTTTTCTCATTCTCTGCAATTTGAATGCTGACATTTCCTCTCCTTGAAAATGAGGAATTACAAGAAGAGCAGTTCTTTTTAACTTGCATCGTCTCTCCCACTTCCATAACTCCAGCAAGCCTGTTTTTTTCTGTCTAAATCCTAACATCTATTATTCTGTTATTCTCTAACTCGAAGCCTAATTCTGCTTTCATTTTTCTTCATTGCCAGCTAGGATGCCAGAGGCATCTATGTCTTCTGCTGCCCATAGCAACCGAGACACTGATACTCTGGCCACACCACTGTGACTGCATTGACATTTATTTATTACCTCTGCTGTCTGGTGTAATTACATCTGCTCTCCAAATAGAAGTTGTTGATTTAAAACATTTTCAAAAATACCCTGACTGCATCCACTTCAGGTTAATGTTATTCTGGTCATTCCTCACTTGTGTGTTTCTTTTTTTTTCCCCCCTGATAATGATTCAAATGTTTGAATCATTATCACATTTCTTTCAGCAGGTGTTCCAAAGGTATCTCAACTAACTGTCAATTTCCCTATTCCAAGATGAGCCAATATACTCCAACTTCAGGAATCGTGATTCATATTACAAGAAGTATTGTACCTCCATAGATCCATATCATAATTAAGTATTGAGAGACTTGCCATAAGCCAGGTGCTGGAGATAGAAGGATATTAAGTCAAAGATGGTTTGTTACAAATTTCATTTCTGGAAGGAGGAACATATAAAACAATAATTTTGATTTAGGATGTTAAGGATTACACCTGTGATTCTTCTTTATCTCCCAATATTTTTTTCTTTACAAATTTCTACTTTTTGCTTCCTACCTAGGAGGAACAAATGTCTCTCTTCTTTCCAGTGCTGTCTCCTTATTGCATGTCATTGCCACAAAAATGCTCCACTATTTTAATCCCCTGCTAAGGTCTCTCATCCTCCACTGAATCTTTTCCTTCAGTCTGCAAACATTATTAAGCCTTAAAATGAAAATTGTCTTCCCTGGGTCTAGTTATTTCTTGACAAATTTTAAATAATTTTCTTTATTCAGCATAATTTGCTCATTTTATACTTAAAAATCAGCTTCTATCCTACCACTTACTGAAGCTTGGCTTATGAATTACCAATTCAATTGTCTTTATTCATTCTTCATCTTCTTTGAATATTTTGCTTCATGAAATTATTTTTAGCTCTCATTTTTATTGCTCCTGGCAGGAAAAATCTACTCGTGTTTCACATACGAGATTTAGTGCTTTGCTTTTTTTTTTTTTTTTTTTTTGATGGAATCTTGCTCTGTCACCCAAGCTAGGTGCAGTGGCACAATCTCGGCTCACTACAACCTCCACCTCCTGGGTTTAAGTGATTCTCCTGCCAAAGCTTCCTGAGTAGCTGGGATTACAGGTGTGTAATTTTTGTTTGTTTGTTTGTTTGTTTGTTTTGGTAGAGACAGGGTTTCACCATGTTGGTCTGGCTGATCTTGAACTCCTGACCTCATGATCCTCCTGCCTCGGCCTCCCAAAGTTCTGGGATTACAGATGTGAACCACCGTGCCCGGCCTTAGTGCTTTTCTTCTGTGAAAATCCTGGCACCTCCTTCCTCTCAGAATTAATAGGTCTGATTTCACTTACTGTTTGTGCATACTGCTATCATAGTTAATTCACAATTATTTAGATTCCAGAAAAAAAATCAATAGTATAAGCAAACAAGTTGAGAAATAATTTTTTGAGTACAATACATTGTTGGAATTTATATTTAAGTTATAAGGTATAGCAAGGTGAATCTGGGAAACAGAGATGCATGATAGGTTACTGCCTAATAGTAAGAGTCCTAGAAAGCCACACTAAGCCTTCTGGGGTCTAATCTTATTTGGAATTCTCTATATTGAAGGTACCAGCGCCATTTGTCCTTTGGCTTTTCGGCAGAGTATTTTTGAAAGAAGCAAAAATTGACTGAACAGAGTTTTTGATCAAATGTTAAAGAAGCAACTTCTGGGATATTTGGCATTTTTAGTAAGTTTACTGTTTATTTCACCAGATTCTGATCAAATTTTCTAGTAACATTGAGCTGGATTGTCGAACATATTTATCTCTACCGTGTGTGTGTGTGTGTGTGTGTGTGTGTGTGTGTGTGTGTGTGTGTGTGTGTGTGGTTGTGCATGTATCTTAGATAGCTGGAACCGATTTTAATAACCTTCTGAACTTTCTACATTTAAAACTTCCGTTAAATGAAACTAACTTGATGAGAAAAGTTTGTTATCAGATTGATAAGGCGTCTTCTGAAGCTTCATCCTTAGGAAATCGGGGCTTCAGAGATTACTTCTCATTGGGCTCCTTCTCCAGGGGTAGATGCCTAAAGAAAGGAAGAAAATTTCTTTTCAGCATCCTTTATTGTAGCACTTTTATAACGCTAACAGCAACACACGTAGAATACGCCTAGTGGAAATTTCAGGTAGATTGCTAATTATACACCAGCTTTATTGAATGAATGATAATCAATTCTTAATTTATTTTACTTTTGCTTAATAGGTTTTAGAGCAGAGTTTCTTCAGACTATATTGAAAGTAATCTTTCCATTCCCTATACCACAAATGTGGTTATTCACCTAACTCGGGAGAGAGATTATAGAATTATAATTTGTTCTCTGACACCAAAGTTACACTGTTTACTAAAATGATCTTTTACGGTCTGGGGGAAGCTTTTATTTAATTTCATACAATCAGATGTTATAAAGATTTAAGTCATCCTTAACTGCAACCTATCTGGGCAACAGTCTATCCTATATTCTGAATTGCTGAAGACTACTGGGAAGCAAAATGAAAGTTTGCTGTGGCCAAATCAGTAAAATAATGCTATGAAATACTTTTAGATTAAGTCAATCTAAAGCTATTAAGTTCAAATCATCCTCATCCTCATCCTCATCATCATCATTATCATTTTAGCAAATATCCTTTGGGAGTGGAAAGTAATGGGGTCATAAAAATTTCTCTTAGGACGCTTTGGGCTGTAGTATGGGAACTTGAAATGAATACAGGTTTGCAACTATTATAAAGGATGCCATAGATTCTACAACACAATACATAGTCACATTTTTTTTTACACTGGTGACTGACAGTTTACTTGAACTTAAGGCTTGATGTGTTCCATCTACAGTTTATATACAAGAATCTAGATTTTATCTCATAAATCAATAAAAACTGAAGCCCTTCTACTACTAGAATTATCATTCTGCCTAATTTTATGAGCCTCAATTATTATTTTAAAATAATATTAAATATGTTGAAATATATTGTTTATCTAAATATATTATTTAAATAATAATATTATTTATTTTATTATTTATGCCCATTTGAATGCCTAAAATTAAAATAACTATCAATCCCAAGTGTTGGCTAGGAAGTGGAGCAACTGGAATGTTCTTACATTGCTTGTGGGAGTATAAAGTGGTACAATTACTTTGAAAGATTAATCCATTTCTTGAAAGGTTAAACATATGCTTGCTCTATAGCCATGTAATTCTACACAAGGACTTGAACAAGACACTGCATAGAAAGCTTTACACAATATAGTCAAAAACAGTAAATAACCCTAATGTTTATCAGCAGGAGAGTTAATAAGCAGATTGTGGAATAACGCTTTTTACTGAAAAAGAATGAACTACCAATGCATGTGACTGCATGGATGAATCTCATCAGCATTATGTGGACAGAGAGAAGACATTCACAAGACAGTACATATAGTGTGATTCCATTCATAGGATATTTAAGAGTAGATCTCTGGTTTGCTGGTGCGGGAATGACAGACTGGGGATTGTATACAAAGGCTTAATGTGTAGTGGATATAAAAATCTATGCATTTGTCATAATGCATCCAACTCTACCCTCACTTTGTTTATTAATTATACCTGAATTTTTGCTTTAAATATTAAAAAATTAATTGCTACTATAACACCAATAATTTCTAAAGGAAAACCTATAAGATAATTTCAATGGATGTTGAAAGTAAAAAAAATACTCATTTCTATTAAAAAGCAAAGCAGAACATAAGAAAAAAATGGTTTAAGTAGGACTAGAAAGTTAGTTTTTGAAATATGGTTAAGAAAAACTATATGAAATCAATAGCTGTTGGTAAATATAATTATGTAATGGTTATAAAATATAACTATTATAGTTAATACTTAATTTTATTAAATATATTAATAATATTAATATTTTACATTATTATGAAATTTAATTATGTTTAAGTATTGGAAACAAATAACTATTTCAGGGCATTTTAATTAATATTAGAGAACTAACGATAGCTAACTAAAAACAAAAAGAATTACCAAAAGGTTTCAGATAGGAGTTAGGAGAGTAAGAAGAAAGAGAAAATGCTGAAGTGTTCTGTATAACTGATGAGTGAGAATAAAATATCTCTACACAAATCAAATGGAAAGTATAAGTAAATCTGTATAGGACACATAAAAGATGTGTAAAAACGTGATTATAAGAATTACGAATATATATATGTACTATATATATAATTTGGAATATATTGAATTTTGCTTAAGCTATTTAATGAAAGTCTAAATATTTTTAAAATGTCCTATTTTCTCCTAGATTAATTTATACCTATGGTAGGCAGCCAGCAAAATAAATAAATAAATAAATAAAATAAGGCAGAGGATTTTAATGTGACAGCTGCAAGGAATTGATTCTGCCAAGAACAGAAATGAACTTGGAAAAGGATCCTCACACCAGATAGGAACACAGCCTGCTGTCACGTTGACTTCAGCCTGAACAGAGAGCCCGACCACACTGTCCTGGACTTAGGACCTATGAGCTGCTAAGGTTGTAGTAATTAATTACATAGCAATAGGAAACTAACATGACGTTTAAATATGATATTAAAGCCATTGTAGTCTCGAGGAGACTTTTAACTTTTAACACAATATGGTTATTCATCTGAAAGAATGATCCTTTTTTATTTTAAAGTTATAAAGTAGATAAAGAAAAGTTGGAATTAAAAAAGTGTACCCCCAGGTATTTTAGACATGATTAAATGTGTTCTGTCATCGCAATGATTTATAGATGTATTGTGAAAGACATTAGAAAGTCCAGAGACAACTTCTGCTTTCCTAAATTTTTAATATATGGTTTAAGAATCATCAAAACTCATGAGGCAGATATTTCTTATTAAACAAAATGTGTTTGAAAATTTACCTTGGAAACAAAATCAAATGAGGTCCAAACTAAACATTAATAAGATCAATTACAGTTAGATTACACACTTAAAAAAAATTTAAACCACAATAATCTAAGATAAAATAACAAAAATCAGCTTTGAATTTGCAATGACTTTCTACATATAAAACACTGTGAAAATCAAAATTTTCTTCACGGTAAAAACATAAACAAATCCCGGAGCGGTGGTTCACGCCTGTAATCTCAGCACTTTGGGCCGAGGCGGGGGGATCACCTGAGATCAGGAGTTCAAGACCAGCCTGACCAACATGGAGAAACCCCGTCTCTACTGAAAATACAAAAGTGGCACATGCCTGTAATTGCTACTACTTGGGAGGCTGAAGCAGGAGAATTGCTCGAACCTGGGAGGCGGAGGTTGCTATGAGCTGAGATTGCACCATTGCACTCCAGCCTGAGCAACAAGAGTGAAACTCCGTCGCAATAAATAAATAAATAAATAAATAAAAAGTTAAAAGACAAAAATGGAAAATATTTGCAAGGAATTTATGTTTAAAAGGAACTCTAACATGATTATTGGGTTAAAATAAACAATTTGGTAGACATAAATTGGTTCTCAGGACAGTAACCATTGAAATGGATAAAAGCATGTTAGTAATAAACTAAGTGAAAATACATTTATTAAATTGACAAGCATATTTTTAAAGCAATAATGCTGAGATAGACTTAGCATATGCAGTATAATTCAAGAGTGTTAAACCATTCATATCTATCTTTGACAAAGTAATCCAACTCTTAGAGAACCTTTTATAAGAAAATAAACAAATTTAAAAATTATTTACCCACATATTATGTATACTAGTAAGACACAGGAAATAATCTAAATATTTCACAGGAGAGAAACTGGGCAAATAAGTTATAGTATAACTAAATGGCCAAATATTCTGTTGGCCTTAAGGTATTTTATGACAAAAAATTTACATGGGGAAAAAACCCATGGTTTGCTAAGTAACAAAGTTACATGTCAAAACAGGTAACTATTAGGTAACTATATACAAACAAAAATAATTGGAAGGAAACACCTCCATATGGGAATGGTTATTTCAGACTTTGAAGACTGTAGGAATTATTATTTTTTTCTTTAGAATATTATTTCTTTCTTTTCTAGTATTCCTATAGAACACTCATTAACTTTTAAGTCATAAACAGATCTATGTAAATTTTTATTTTAAGTGGTGCCTGTACTCTTGCCACTGAAATCATGACGTCATGCATGAGCACTCCCATTGCCTGGGAGCCTGCTAGAAACTCAAAGCCTAGGCTGGGTAGCGGGGAGAAAATGCTATTTAAAAATCTGATGGTCCTCAGGGATCATGTTGAAGTTTTACTATTGTCAAGGAGGCAATTTTTCATTCCCTGCTTCCTAACATTTCACAGTGTTCATTCATATCTACCATGTGTTTTCCATTAATATTGTTCTGTCATAATTATTCCCATTTCTAAGCAGGGCAAAGTCCTGTTTAAAAAAAAAAAAATTCACTCTAAGTTCCAGGATACATGTGCAGAATGTGAAAGTTTTTTACAAAGGTATACATGTGCCATGGGGGTTTGCTGCACCTATCAACCAGTCATCTAGGTTTTAAACCCCACATGCATTGGGTATTTCTCCTAATGCTGTCCCTTCCGTTGCCCCCCACCCCCTGACAGGCCCTGGTGTGTGTTGTTCCCCTCCCTGTGTCCATGTGTTCTCATTGTTCAACTCCCACTTATAAGTGAGAACATTTGGTGTTTGGTTTTCTGTTCCTGTGTTGGTTTGCTGAGAATGATGGTTTCCAGCTTCATCCATGTCCCTGCAGAGGACATGAACTCATTCTTTTTTATGGCTGCATGGTATTCTATGATGTATATGTGCCACATTTTCTTTATCTAGTCTATCATTGATGGGTATTTGGGTTGGTTCCAAGTCTTTGCTATTGTAAATAGTGCTGCAATGAACATATGTGTGCATGTGTCTTTATAGGAGAATGATTTATAATCCTTTGGGTTTATACCCAGTAATGGAATTGTTGGGTCAAATGGTATTTCTGGTTCTAGATCCTTCAGGAATCACCACACTGTCTTCCACAATGGTTGAATTAATTTACACTCTCACCAACAGTGTAAAAGCATTCTTATTTCTTTTTTAAAGAAAATCATATTGGTAGTTGGGTCATGGCTTTTAGATGATAATGGTCTTTGCACAAGTCTCATATTTTGTTTAAAATAATAATGGTGATGATATTATTAGTAGGCTTAATATTTTATAAATAATTTTACTTTGAATGGAAACAATATTTTCCTTGTAGGCCCATATACAGTTAATTTAGCAAATCATTAAATAAAATGTCACATTTAAAAAAATTAATTTTCTTAATTAAAAAGCCTTATAATTGCCTGGTCGAGGTGGCTCACGCCTGTAATCCCAGCACTTTGGGAGGCTGAGGTGGACAGATCACGAGGTTGGGAGATGGAGACCATCCTGGCTAACACGGTGAAACCCCGTCTCTATTAAAAATATAAAAAATTAGCCAGGCGTGGTTCGGGCTTCTGTAGTCCCAGATACTCTGGAGGCTGAGGCAGGAGAATGGCGGGAACCTGGGAGGCGGAGCTTGCAGTGAGCCGAGATCGCGCCACTGCACTCCAGCCTGGGTGGCAGAGCGAGATTCCGTCTCATAAAACAGAACAAAAAAAAAGCTTTATAATTTAAAAAACTCAAAGGAGTCTGTTAATTTATCATTACTTGAGAATCCATAATTTTAATCTATATATTAAAATGTATGATTTAAATTCCCCATGGACTCACTGCATCCTTGGCTTTTACAAAGTTGTTAAAAATGAAGTAATCTTATGACATTCGCCATAGTGTTATTCAAGCCAGCATAAACAAAATTTCTCAAGAAAAATACCTTCCTGCTAGAAAAAGAGGTCTCTGTTTCCTTTTATCAAAAAATGTGAGCCTTGTTAAATATAATACACGTTGTATATTGAAATAAACTTTATCATATAGTTTTGTTCATCTTGGACATCTTGTACACGTACTTTTTTCATTCATATTCCTTTTAACGTTTTTCTCTAATCTATGCAGAGTCCTCCTATGTAAAATGGAAGGAACAATGCTTAACATGTGTGAATGTGTGAAAATGTAATAATGCCACACATGTTCCCCAGTTCAGCTCGCTATCAGATACACAGTGATGTTCTGTAAACAGCAGCTACTGTTACTATAAAGTTCCTCTTTTCAAAGTATTCTGAAATATAAGCAAACGTGCAGTTTTGGAGGTGGATATAAACACAAATATTACTATTTTTATAAAAGTTGTTTTAGAAACTCTTCAAAGAATCTCCTAAATACTGTGATGCATTTAAAAATAGCTGTACTATTCTGAGGTTTAAAATACTTATTAAAAGAGGCATATTTGTATCTAGACTATTAATCTTAAATTATCTACAAGTTACAAATAAACCACAAACTGAATATTACTAATGTGTGAATTGGGGAGAAATAATAAACAAATACACACATTTTGATTCTAGTTATAAACTGGTAAGTAATTAGATCCGGGTTTTAGACCTGATTCATTAGCCACAAATTTTAGTATCTTTAAGGCTGAAGTTCCTCATCTGTACTGTAATAAAATGATACTAGTTTTTTGCTAAAGTTTTCCTGACTCAAAAATTTCAACTTAATTCATATCCCTCTCATCTGAATTTAATTTCTAAAGAATGAGGATTTTTATTTCTATTGTATCATTCTAAACATACATTGAATATTTTAAAATACATTTGTATTCTAAAATCTATTTACTGAGGAAGATTTTGGAAGAATATAGCTATCTGTAATCAACTCTTCTAAGTACATTCAATTTTCCAAATTTTGATCATTTTCCTTATGGGGCTACAGCTCATCTCTGCTCTTAGACCTGGTCTCTGATTCAACTATTTTGCCAGAAAGCTGGAAATTTTGAAATAATATATCTCTAGTTGAGGGATTTAGTCAAAAGTACGGAAACTCTTCAGTAGAGAGTTACATTAATATCATACAGGAAGTTAGATTAGGTTCACAACCGAAAGCCTGGCTGCCCTGGCTCCCCCACCCACCCTCCATGTATTATCTATCTGTCTGTCTGTCTGTCTGTCTATCTATCTATCTTTTTATCATTTATCATCTATATGACTTAATAGAATGTCAAATTTGCTGCACGGAAAGCCAGCCAGTGCATTCTAAATAGTAGAATTATGGTCATGGCCATAGCATGTGCGTCTGTCTCTGGAAATGATAATATAGAAATTGATATGATGGCAATGAGACCAAAGCTGGCTGTCAGGAGTGTTTGCTGGAAAGTAGGATAAACTTAAGCATAATCGTGAATCTAACTGCTACAATAATGTTTTATTTTTGACTTAAATAAAAATTATCATATTGAATTGCTTTGTGAATGAATGTGTTTAATATCAGCTGTAGACCAGCCGGGCGCGGTGGCTCAAGCCTGTAATCCCAGCACTTTGGGAGGCCGAGACGGGCGGATCACGAGGTCAGGAGATGGAGACCATCCTGGCTAACACGGTGAAACCCCGTCTCTACTAAAGAATACAAGAAAACTAGCCGGGCGAGGTGGTGGGCGCCTGTAGTCCCAGCTACTCGGGAGGCTGAGGCCGGAGAATGGCGTGAACCCGGGGGGCGGAGCTTGCAGTGAGCCGAGATCGCGCCACTGCACTGCAGCCTGGGCGACAGAGCGAGACTCCATCTCAAAAAAAAAAAAAAAAAAAATCAGCTGTAGACCATAGAATACATACTAGCAGGATCGCAATTCAATGTGGAGCAGATGGAGATTTTGGATGGTCTTCAAAGTGAAGCCCAGTATATGATCTATTGCAGCAAGGTAATTTGAGGGGGTTCATAAAAGCATGGATCAGTACTGCGTGGCTTGTATGATACTGAAAAATCCTCAGTATTTTTTGTAGTGATACCTAATATAAATATTATCATTTGTCATGCAAAAATCCTGGTTACAAGATCAGTTAATGGATTCCTTCAAAAATATTTTAAATTATGAATTTAGTCTAATCACATTTTAAAACTTGGACTAAAGTCAACTTAAATAAATATGAAAATTTAATTTCCAAATTCGGGGTAAGTTAGATGTTGTATGTCACACTCATTCTTAATTATGTAGGTAAAGGCAGTGAAATTGATGTAACACTTCTAAAATAGATTTGTTAAACACCCCCTCTTATTAATACAATTTTCATAAGATTATATAAGCAGAAATAAATATCATCATAGAAGATTTTTTAAATATGTATGAACTCACACCGTAATTTCTTAAAGAATGGCAGACTAAAGATGTTTCATTGTCAGTTTTGTGTATAGATACCATTTGTAAAAATGTTTTAAAACTGTGATAAAGAACATCTTACACACCTGGCACATTGGATTCTTTGATTAAATGCTCCTTTTAATTAGCATTTTAAAAAGACTTTCTTGACAAGAAGATCAGAAAGCTCTTCAAGTGCAGTTATAAACTTTTTTCAGTATTATATCCAACATATCTTCATTGCATAGAAATATAGCTAGTATTGTGCAGATAGAACTCTAGTTTTAACAATGCCATGTGCTGGAAATTGTACTATTATTGAGAAATACAACTGGTTCTTATGATCCCAAATTGTTAATATTTGCTCTTTTCACCAAACCATAGGATGTACCCTCAGGAGTCTCTCATATTAATGCAATTAATTGAGAAAACAATGACAACAACAGTAACAATCCATTTAATCAATGGTAATTTCCAATTTGGTATCTTTCCATAATTAATTTTCTTTTTTCTTTTCTTCTCTTTTTATTTTTTATAGAAGGGGGTCTCCCTGTGTTGCCCAGGCTGGTCTCAAACTCCTGGGCTCAAGTGATTTGCCCACCTCACCCTCCCAAAGTGCTGGGGTTACAGGTGTGAGCCACTGAACCCGACCCATAATCAATTTTCAAAGAAGTCTCAGGTTTCAGTCTGACCGTAAGCATATTTACTGGTAGTAGCATCTTTCCTTAATTTACCTGTCATTTATAAAGTTATAAAGTTATCTTTTCACATATAAAATAAATGGTAATATTAGTATATGTTTCTGTCAAATATTAGCTAGAACATAAATTTAAGAAGTGTTTTTGTATACTTTATACTATGACTGGCATAAAGGTAAGCCATCAGCTTTTGGCTATTTTATATCCTTCTTAATAATATTCTTTCTTTTAGAATTCTACAGCTTGTTCAAAATGTCCTGAACTGCAGGATTTAGAGAACCAATAATCAAGATTATAATCTTACCATTTTAAAATAGATCAAACTTTTAGAAATAACTTAATATTGGCTTTGCAGAAAAATATTTGAAATAATATAAACTATACTCCTAAAAATC
Source organism: Macaca nemestrina (assembly GCF_043159975.1). Taxonomy (NCBI): domain Eukaryota; kingdom Metazoa; phylum Chordata; class Mammalia; order Primates; family Cercopithecidae; genus Macaca; species Macaca nemestrina. The sequence goes on along the minus strand of NC_092128.1, from coordinate 171,012,228 downwards.
TTAACCCAACACAAGATCGATAGTATTTTAACATCATAATGTCAATTTATATTTTCTGCAAAGGAATACACGTTTTACAAAATATGTTTCAAATATCTGTTAATACATTTCACTGCCAGCATTTTTATGCTGTAGAATACTTTTCATTGCATATTTTACTTCTTAAAACTATTATGCACAATGTATGCAAGTAGGATAAAGTAAGTAAGCTTTCAGGACCAAAAGTCATTTTATCATTACCAACTAATCTAGAATGTCTGATTCACGATGCCAAAAATGTTCTGCCCCACAGTTGCTACTAGATCAAGCAGAATTTAAGGAAAACTAATTAGCTCCAGAATGAATCTATGAAATGTTAAGTCAAGTTATCAAAATTCTCTCATTCTTCATGCATTTGTGCTGCTTATTTTATATGCCATTAGTGTCAAGAAATGTAGTCCGTATGAATTAACTTTTGTACAGTAACTTTAGTAAGGCCTTTAAACAATTTAGATATTTTATATGAAACAGACCATTTAAGAAAACTTCCACTTAACGAAGTGAGTCTTAATATAAAGAACAGTATCAGATAGTTTGTCTTAAGCAAAAATAGAGCAATTTACCAGTTAAACCAAACTTATTTCACTCAGCTCATAGTAAATATTTTAGTAAAGCTTAAACTAAAAACATGTGAAAGGACATATGCACAAAAAGGTAATGATCTTTAACAATGGAATCATTCACTTTGAAGGAATTTTTAAAATTTTTTCTCTTAAACTTGATATAGACCTAAACTACTAACTTCGATTTTTGTAAGTACATATGGATTTAATGTGTTTAGAAACAATATAATCAAGTAAACTTTTAATTTATTTATTCATAAATTAGTAGGATTGAAAGGATATGAAAAATATTCATACTGAACTGTTTATGATAATAGGAGTGGCATTTGAAGGCAGAGGAATTGTTGGTTTCTACCTTGGTATTTATAATTACTATTTTAAATAAGGATATTATGTTTATATGTTATATAATTTAAGTATATGGTATTTAAAAACAAACATTAAATATAAAAATTAGATTTTTCATTGTTCCCCTGTTTATTAACCTGGGACACAGTGTGATGATAAGTAAAGGAAGGATCTGGGCAGCTGTCATAGATGTCCCAGGCCACTCCTTGCTTTTCTGGAAGTGGCTTGTGTTTACTTGTACGCTTGTACTTATCAGTAAAGTTTGTCATGGGATAACAGCACTAATCCATGTGAGTCTGCCTTGACAAATCGACCCTTTTTATGTTCTCAAAAATAACAGGTAATTCTCCAAAGAGTAAATTTAAATTAGCACAGGAAGAAAAATCAGTTCACTAATAAGAGAAAATTCAATAAGCACACATGATAAGCCATTTCCCTCAAAATTTAAAAAGGTAACTGTGCCAGGTGATACAGAAAAAGAAAAAAGAAATAAATCCCCATATCTGATGGGAATATAAATCAGTATCAACATAAGAGAAGGCCGTTTGGCAGCACAAATCTAGGGAAAAATCCACTAACCCAAAAAGTAAAAAATTATATGTGTATGTGTGTGTAGGTATGTAGCCTAGTGAATCCACTGCACTTGTATGTAAAGACAGAAGCAAATATTTTCACTGTAACACTTTTTGATATGAGGCAAAGTTAGAAATGACCATCAATCAAAAATAGACAAATTTTGGCGTTTTCATACAATAGAATACTGGAATTTAGCAGTTGTTTAACCATACCTGAGCAAAGCTTCATGAATCAACATGAATCAATTATTACAAGTAAAGATGAACCACAAGAAGTTTCTAAAAATATGTATATATTTTGTCAGTGCAATACAAGACAATGTTTTGTATTAGATATTTATGTAGTGTGTGAAATAACAAAAATGGTAGTACTGAACACCAAGTTTAGAAAATCAGTTAACTCTGGGGTATAAGGAAGAGTAATAACATTGGTGAAAATACATTTAACTCTACATAGGATCTTCCAAACTTCATGGAAAATATGTGTTATCAAAAAGACTATGTGTGCCGAGATTCAGGGGATCATGGTGGACAGGAGGCAGGACCAGATCGAAGCTACAGGCAGAGCAGCCTACAGAGGCTTGCATCTTGAATTTTAGCTCCAGATCAACGTCAAGAACAAAGTAGCAATCCTGAGAAGACCCACAGCCCCTCTGAAGGAAGCGGACTGCTCCTGCAGGACCCGGGTGACACCCCAAATACTATGAGTGTCCCAACTGTCGAAGTGGGAAAGGGATACCCTCGTCTCTCGCTCGAACACACACCCCCACTGGAGAAGCTGAAGGTCTGTTTGTGGGAGAAGTTTCCGACTTTACCTGGAGCTGAGTCAAGTCAGAGAGCTGAGCAAAATACAAGGGTACAGGAAGCAGCAGAAAGGCCCTTGGAGCTCACTGGGTCCCCAAGCAGGCCATTCCTGCCTGGCACCACAAGGATCCATTGGGAGGGTGGCCAGAGGAGCAGGGGATAAAACTCTACAGGGAGAAGTAATTCTCTAGCTGAACTTTGTAACAACTTGAACAGGGCAAGAAGCCTCCTGGCCAGAATGTGGGGGAGGGCACGAATCTGGTGTGCAGACTTCACAGGCAGGGGGAAGAACTGAAACCCTTTTCTCTCCTGGCTGGGAGATGGAGAGCGTTCAGCAAATCTTTAAGCCATTCTAACCCTCCACCTGAAAACTGATTCTGGGTTGTTGGGGTTGGGGGGGCTTGGTGAGAGTGAGACCAGCCCTTCCGTTTGTGTGGGAGCTGTGTGAGGTCAGTGACTGTCAGCTTTCCCGCACTTCCCTGACAACCTGCATGACTCAGCAGAGGCAGCCTTAATCCTCCTGGTACATAACTCCAGTGACCTGGGAATGTCACCCCCATCCCCAACAGCAGCTTCAGCAGGACCCATCTGAAAAGAGTCTGAGCTCAGACATGCCTAGCCCCACCCCCACCTGATGGTCCTTCCCTTTCCATCCTGGTAGCAGAAGATGAAGCACATATAATCTCAGAGATGTAGGCCCTGCCCACTGCCAGTTCCTCTCCACACCACTACAGCTGATGCTCTCTGAAAAGCACCACCTCCTGGCAGGAACCCACCCAGTGCAAAAATAGAGCATTCAACCACCAAAGCTAAGGACCCTCATGGAGTCCATTGCACTCTCCACCACTTCCACCAGAAAAGGTCCTGCTATCTACGGCTGAGAGACCCACTGATGGTTCACATCACAGAACTCTGTGCAGACAACCCCCAGTACCAGCCCAGAGCCAGGAGACTCGCTGGGTGGCGGGGCCCAGAAGAGAGATAACAATCACTGCAGTTCAGCTCACAGGAAGCCACATCCACAGAAAAATGGGGAGAGCACTACATCAAGGGAACACCCAGTGGGACAAAAGAATCTGAACAACAGCCTTCAGCCCTAGACCTTCCCTCTGGCAGAGCCTACCCAAATGAGAAGAAACCAGAAAACCAACCCTGGTAATATGACAAAACAAGGGCCTTCAACACCCCCTCCCCCCACCAAATCATACTAGTTCAACAGCAATGGATCCAAACCCAGAAGAAACCCCTGATTTACCTGAAAAAGAATTCAGGACGTTAGTTATTAAGCTAAACAGGGAGGGACCAGAGAAAGACGAAGCCCAATGCAAGGAAATCCAAAAAATGATACAAGAAGAAAGGGAGAAATATTCATGGAAATAGATAGCCTAAAGAAAAAAAAATCAAAAATTCAGGAAACTTGGGACACACTTTTAGAAATGTAAAATGCTCGGGAAAGTCTCAGCAATAGAATTGAACAAGTAGAAGAAAGAAGTTCAGAATTCGGCAACAAGGTCTTTGAATTAACACAATCCAACAAAGACAAAAAGTAAAGAATAATAAAATATGAAAAAAGTTTCTGAGAAGTCTGGGATTACGTTAAATGACCAAACCTAAGAATAATTAGTGTACCTGAGGAAGAAGAGAATTCTAAAAGCCTGGAAAACATATTTGGGGGAATAATCAAGGAATACTTATCTGGCCTTGCAGGAGACCTAGACAGCCAAATACAAGAATCACAAAGATGGACATTTGGGTTGGTTCTGTCGTGGGGTGGGGAGAGAGGGGAGGAATAGCATTAGGAGATATACCTAATGTAAATGATGAGTTAATGGGTGCAGCACACCAACATGGCACATGTATACATATGTAACAAACCTGCATGCTGTGCACATGTACCCTAGAACTTAAAGTATAATAATAATAAAAAAAAAAAGAAATCCAGGCCAAAAAAAAAAAAAAAAAGAATCACAAAGAATACCTAGGAAATTCATCACACAAAGATCTTCACCTAGGCATATTGTCATAAGGTTATCCAAACTTAAGGTGAAGGAAAGAATCTTCAGGGCTGTGAGACAGAAGCATCAGGTAACCTAACAAGGAAAACCTATCAGATTAACAGCAGATTTCTCAGCAGAAACCCTACAAGCTAGAAGGGATTGGGACCCTATCTTCAGCTTCCTCAAACAAAATAATTACCAGCCAAGAATTTTATATCCAGTGAAACTAAACATTATATATGAAAGAAAGATACAGTTGTTTTCAGACAAACAAATGCTGAGAGAATTTGCCATTATCAAACCACCACTACAAGAACTGCTAAAAGGAACTCTAAATCTTGAACAAATACTGGAAACATCAAAACAGAACCTCTTTAAAGCATAAATCACACAGGACATATATAACAAAAATACAAGTTAAAAAGTAAAATCAAAAAGTAAAATCAAAGTACACAGGCAAGAAAGAGCATGACAAAAGCAATGGTACCTCACATTTCAATGCTAACATTGAATGTAAATACCCTAAATGCTCCACTTAAAAGATAAAGAACTGCAGAATGGGTAAGACCTCACCAACCAATTATCTGCTGTCTTCAGGAGACTCACCTAACACATAAGGACTCACATAAACTTAAAGTAAAGGGATGGAAAAGGATTATTTCATGCAAATGGACACCAAAAGTCAGCAGGAGTAGCTACTCTTGTATCAGACAAGAAAAACTTTAAAGCAACAGTGGTTAAAAGAGAAAAGAGGGACAGGATATAATGGTAGAAGGCCTTGTCCAACAGGAAAATAAAATGTCTAATTCTAAACATATATACATCTAACACTGGAGCTCCCAAATTTATAAAACAATTACTAATAGACTTAAGAAATGAGATAGACAGCAACACAATAATAGTAGGGGACTTCAATACCCCACTGACAGCACTAGACAGGTCCTCAAGACAAAGTCAACAAAGAAACAATGGGTTTAAACTATACCTTGGAACAAATGGACTTAACAGATGAATACAGAACATTTCATCCAACAACCACAGAACACAAATTCTATCCAACAGTGCATGGAACTTTCTCCAAGATTGACCATATGATAGGCTATAAAAATGAGCCTCAGTAAATTTAAGACAATTGAAGTTATATCAAGCACTCTCTCAGACCACCGTGTAATAAAACTAGAAATCAACTGCAAAAGGAACCTTCAAAACAAACAAACAAACAAACAAACTGCATACCAATATCCTTAGTGAACATAGATGCTAAAATCCTTAACAAAATACTAGCTGACTGAATCCAATAACATACCAAAAAGAGAATACACCACAATCAAGTGGGTTTTATGCCAGGGGTTCAGGGATGGTTTAACATACACAAGTCAATAAATGTGATACACTGCATAAACAGAATATAAGACAAAAATCACATGATTATCTCAATAGATGCAGAAAAAGCATTCAACAAAATCCAACATCCCTTTATGATTAAAACTCTCAGCAAAACCTACATACAAAGAACATACCTTAATGTAATAAAAGCCATTTATGACAAACCCACAGCAAACATAATACTGAATAGGGAAAAGTTGAAAGCATTCCCTCTGAGAACAGGAACAAGACAAGTATGTCCACTCTCACCACTCCTCTTCAACATAGTACTTAAAGTCCTAGCCAGAGCAATCAGACAAGATAAAGAAATAAACGGTATCCAAATCAGTAAAGTGAAACTGTCACCTGTTTGCTGACGATATGATCATTTACCAGAAACCTCCTAGAACTGATTAAAAAAAAAAAAAATCCAGCAAAGTCCTGGATACAAGATTAATGTATATAAATCAGTAGCTCTTCTATAACGCTAGCAGTGACCAAGCAGAGAATCAATTCAAGAACTCAACCCATTTTACAACAAAAGCTGCAAACAAAACAAAACAAAAGAAAAACGTTAAATACTTAGGAATATACCCAAAAAAAGGAGTTAAAAGACCTCTACAAGGAAAACTACAAAACACTGCTGAAAAAAATAGATGACATGAACAAATGGAAACACATCTCATGCCCATGGATGGGTAGAATCAATATTGTGAAAATGACCATACCGCCAAAAGCAATCTACAAATTCAATGCAATCCCCATCAGAATACCACCATCATACTTAAGAGAATTAGCAAAAAAAATCCAAAATTAATATAGAACCAAAAAAGAGCCCCCTAGTCAAAGCAAGAGTAAGCCAAAAGAACAAATCTGAAGGTATCACACTACCTAATTTCACACTATACTATAAGGCCACAGTCATCAAAATAGCATGGTACTGGTATAAAAATAGGATATAGACCAAGGGAACAGAATAGAGAACCCAGAAATAAACCCAAATACTTACAGTCAAGATCTTCGACAAAGCAAACAAAAACATAAAGTGGGGAAGGACACCCTTTTCAACAAATGGTGCCGGGATAATTTTCAAGCTACATGTAGGATAATAAAACTGTATCCTCATCTCTCACCTTATACAAAAATCAATTCATGATGGATTGAAGACTTAAATCTAAGGCCTGAAACTAAAAAAATTTCTAGAAGATAACATTGGAAAAACCCTTCTAGACATTGGCTTTGGCAAGGATTTCATGACCAAGAACCCCAAAGCAAATGCAATAATTAAAAAAAAAAAAAAATAGCTGGGACCTAATTAAACCAAAGAGCTTTTGCATAGCAAAGGGAACAGTCAGCAGAGTAAAGAGACAACCCACCAAGTGGGAGAAAATCTTCACAATCTATACATCTGACAAAGTACTAATATCTGGAATCTACAACGAACTCAAATCAGTAAGAAAAAAAGAATCCCATCAAAAACTGGGCTAAGAACATGAATAGATGATTCTCAAAAGAAGATATACAAATGTCCAACAAACATGAAAAAAATGCTTAACATCAGTAATGATCAGGGAAATGGCATGGATGTGGTGAACAGGGAACACTTCTACACTGCTGGTGGGAATGTAAGCTAGTACAGCCACTGTGGAAAACAGTGTGGAGATTCCTTAAAGAACTAAAAGTAAAACTACCATTTAATCCAGCAATCCTACTACTGGGTGTCTACTTAGAGGAAAATAAGTCATTATTCGAAAAAGATACTTGCACATACATGTTTATAGCAGCACAATTCACAATTGCAAAATCGTGGAACCAACCCAAATACCCATCAATCAATGAGTGGGTAAAGAAACTGTGATATATATCACAGCCATAAAAAGGAATGAATTAACAACATTTGCAGTGACCTGGATGAGACTGGAGACTATTATTCTAAGTGATGTAACGCAGAAATGGAAAACCAAACCTCATATGTTCTCACTGATATGTTGGAGCTAAGCTATGAGGATGTAAAGGCATAGGAATAATACAATGGGCTTTGGAGATTTAGGGGGAAGAATGGGAGGGGTCAAGGGATAAAAGACTACAAATATGGTGCAATGTATACATGGGCGATGGGTGCACCAAAATCTCACAAATCACCACTAAAGAACTTACTCATGTAACCAGATACCACATGTAACTCAATAACTTATGGAAAATAAAATTGCTATGCATGGATTTCAAAAGCTTTTTGCATCAAAATAAACTTGTACTAAGTTGTTATAACATATTTGAACAGGATCTAGTTGGATCTGGTTTGAAGCACAAGGAAGGATAAGACATTAGTTTGAAAAGAACCCCTCTCAGAGCAACAGGAATTCTGCTAAAGTTGAAGCAAGAGCAAACATCAAATTTATGGTAGATCTTGTGTAAAAGAATGGTAAAATGATCGATACATTAAGAAAAATTTATGGGGACAATGTCTCAAATGATTCAGTGGTTTATAAATGGAAAACTAATTTTAAAATGGGACAAAACAATGTTGAGGATGAAGCCTGCGGGTGCAGACAATTCATGTCATTTCTTGAGAAAAAAATTCATCTTGTTTGTGTCCCAAATAAAGGGGACCGAAATTAACAGCAGAAGCAATAGCCAATAGCATAAACATCTCTGTTGGCTCAGCTTACACAATTCTGACTGAACAATTGAAGTTGAGCAAACTTTCCACTCAATGATTGCCAAAACTGTTGCACCCATATCAGCTGCAAAAAAAGGAGCAGAGCTTTCAATGGAAATTTTAAACAGGTGGGACCAAGATTATGAGGAATTTCTTCAAAGGATTGTAGCAGGAGATGAAACATGGCTTTACCAATATGATCCTGAAGACAAAGCACAACTGAAGCAACTGCTACCACGAGGTAGAATTGGTCTGTTCAAAGCCAAAGTCGGCCGGTCAAGAGCAAAACTCATGGCAACAGTTTTTTTGAGATGCTTACAGCATTTTGCTTGTTGACTCTTTGGAGGGCCCAAAACCAATAACATCTGCTTATTATGGGAGTGTTTTTGAGAAAATTAGCCAAGACTTTAGCAGAAACCACAGCCACCCCCTCCACCCCACCCCGGGAACGCTTCACCAGAGAGCCCTCCTCCACCATGACAATCCTCCTGCCTCATTCCTCTTATCGAACAAGGGCAATTTTATGAGTATTTTCATAGGAAATTTTTAAACATCTGCGTTACAGTTCTGATTGGTTCCTTCTTTTTATTTCCTAATATTTAAAAAATGGTAAGCGGCACCAATTTTTCTTCAGTTAATAATGGAGAAAAGACGGCATTGACATACTATGTTCTCAGGACTCACTTTCTTAGGAATGGACTAAATGGCTGGTATCATCACTGGTATCACGCATCACTTACTTATTTTGAATTTTTTGGAGCTTATGTAGAAAAATACTATTTATATTTTTTATTCTTTTAATTATATTTTTCCATGAACTTTTTGAGGTCTCATATATAGCTTTTTTTAATAAAATACAGTAATGAATATTTGTAAAATTTTTGTGGTGTATAAGAGGTGCTTAGTTATAATATTCTTATACCTTTATGTGTTAACTATTTTTTTATTAAATGAATCAAAAGAATTTGAGCTTCTCTCAGAAGTCACCCAGGAGAACATCAATCAAATTGATGTGATTTTCTTCATTATCCTGGCAGAATATTGGACTTCTTCATCTGGGCTTAGAGTTCATTACAAATTTCCAGAAACTTCTTTCTTGGCTTTGATCCTTTGTCATAATGTGCTGGTGAACATTAAACAGTAGGCTCTCTGGAGTGTGTTTCGGGGGCGATATAGTAAGGGGAGTCCTGACAGGTTGCATTTGCTGATGTTTGTGGTGGGAATTTCTCTAATATGGTCACTTTCAAGCTGCCAACACGATGCCACTGAATGCAAAATTCTGAAAAGTCATACTGTGGCACATGAATAAGATACTCATAACTTCAAGAAAATAGATAATAAAGTATAGTAAAATAATTAGAACAGGATGAGTTTGAGTCTTTCTTACCTTTTTAAAATGTAATTTATTTAATTCTAAGGTTATATAGTTTATGGCAGCCACCTTTCCTCCTTTAGAGCCACATATCAGTCATAATTAGCACCTTGGCCATGGAGTGAGGCAGAAAACCAAACCAAATCATACAAAAAGTATGGATCCAGGTAGAGGATTATTTGTTTTTCTGATCTAATTGCCATTTGTGGGATTCTTTTGATATTAAGAATACCAGAAGTATAAATGCTTCATGATGGGGCGATCATCTTTTTCAGATGAGGCAAAACAGAGCTATATACATTCATCTCATCTCATTTCATCTCATCTCATATCTCTTTCTCTCTCTCTCTCTCTCTCATCTATCTATCTACCTATCTTGTCTATCCATCTACCTATCTTTATCTATCATCATCATATATCTATTCATCCATCTATAACCTATCTCATCTATCTATCTATCTATCTATCTATCTATCTATCTATCTATCTATCTATCTATCTCTGTCTGTCTGTCTATCTAATCTATCATGTATAAATGTTTGCTGAGATTACTGCTCTTACTTTGTGTTGTCTTAACTTCTTTTGTATATTCTGATTCTATGTTGAGTCATGAAAATTCAAGCTAAAGTTCAAAAAATGATGGAAATGTTAGTGATACAGCTGAGCTTCAACATACTCTAGGTTTCTTTTAAAAGCTATGTGCAGAGTGCAGGGGCTTATGCAACTAATTGGGCTGTTTGGCAAGATAATAGACATAGCAGAGAGAGAAACTTGTATGTCCTACGTGAACGTTTGTGTGTTTATGAAAGTTGATGTATGACACATTCCAGAGTTCGTACTATGTCAGCTTATCTTCTGAATTTCTTTGGCCTACTATAGTCTACTTAGAATACACCCAAGTGTAAATACATTTCTTCTCTGTTTTGATTTTAAGTGACCATTGTCCTTATAGACATGCTATGCAAGGGTTGGGTATAGGTACATCCTCTTGAAATGACTTAATTAATACAATGTCATATATAAACTTTAGAAGTATTTTACAACATCTAATTATGAGGATTCCTATCAGCATAGAAAAGTGTCAGCCGGGCACAGTGACTCACGCCTGTAATCCCAGCACTCTGGGAGGCCAAGGCGGGTGGATCACGAGGTCAGGAGTTCGAGCCCAACCTGGCCACCATGGTGAGACCCCGTCTCTGCCAAAAATACAAAAATTAGCTTTGCGTGGTGGTGGGCACCTGTAATCCAAGCTACTTGGGAGGCTGAGGCAGGAGAATCATTTGAACCCAGGAGGCAGAGGTTGGAAAAGTGTCAGCAATGTTACCAGTTGTCATTTATGTACATTTTCTTTTTATTTCAAAAGGATTTTTTATTCTATAATGAACTATAAAAGAATCATGGCAGTTGCTTTCCATTGATTCATATAATTCTCTGCCCTGAGAGAAAATGCAAAGCTTTAAAGGACAGAATCATAAAATATGATGCCTCCAAGCAAAATGCAGGGAATTTCATCCTCCTATGTATTTTTAATTTAAGAGGGACATGAAAACAGATGTGACCAGTGATAGAAAAGGTGAATTTGGGGCACTTCTGTCCTCTTTTTTTCTTTTATAAAATGGCCAGAAACTTGTTTGTGACAACATGTCTAGCATCTTGCTTGACTTCAAATACTTGCAAAATAAATAATAAAATTATTAAAAACAGAAATGAAATATTTCATTTTGTTTCACCAGTGAGAAAAGCTGGTCAAAGAGATTGTCCTGAGAAGTTCGTTTCCTCATCACTTAAGAAAGCTGTGATAGAACTGAACAAGTGACTTGTGTTTTTCATCATAATTATAAAGATTATGAGTTGAATGATCAAATTAGAAGACATTTTAAAATGCTTATTTGATGCACTACACCTGTAATCCTGGCACTTTGGGAGGCTGAGGCTGGTGGATCACGAGGTCAAGAGATTGAGACCATCCTGGCCAACATGGTGAAACCCCGCCTCTACCAAAATAAATAAATAAATAATAAATAAATAAATACAAAAAAAATTAGTTGGATGTGGTGGTGGGCGCCTGTGATCCTAGCTATTCGGGAGGCTGAGGTAGGAGAATTGCTTGAACCCAGGAGGCGGAAGTTGCAGTAAGCTGAGATTGCACCACTGCACTTCATCCTGGGTGACAGAGCGAGACTCCATCTCAGGAAAAAAAAAAAAATGCCGTGAGGTTTATTCTTTTTAAAAATAAAGCAAGAAGGACATGGATCAATAGATGTCACAAATCAGTGCTATTTCTGCTAGAACAGAGACTCTGATGTTACTTAGACTCAAAGTGTTGTTATAAACCAGGAGTTTCTGAACTTCAGCATGCATTGCAATCACACAGATGCTGAGCTCTAGCCCTGGAGTTGTTGATGTGGTACATCTGAGGTTGAGGCTAAAAATTTGTATTTCCAATGAGTTCCCAGGTAATGATGATTCTGCTGAATTGTGAATCACTCATTGAGAACCAAAGCTATAAACAGTATCACATATTGAGGATAGATGTGATGATATAATACAAAATTACAAAGAAATCCATGAACACGAAAATTACCAGATTCACAATAGTGTGTGTTTATGTTGGAGAAAGTAATGTGGAAAGCTGACACAGAATGTTTAACTCTATTAGAAGACAATATTTTAAATAATCTAAGTAGGTAGATGAATGTTGCATCACTGTTTGTAGATTTTGCGTGTCTTGAACATTTCTTTTTTTTTTTTAATTTATTTATTATTATTGTACTTTAAGTTGTAGGGTACATGTGCATAACGTGCAGGTTTGTTACATATGTATACTTGTGCCTTGTTGGTGTGCTGCACCCATCAACTCGTCATTTACATCAGGTATAACTCCCAATGCAATCCCTCCCCCCTCCCCCCTCCCCATGATAGGCCCCGGTGTGAGATGTTCCCCTTCCTGAGTCCAAGTGATCTCATTGTTCAGTTCCCACCTATGAGTGAGAACATGCGGTGTTTGGTTTTCTGTTCTTGTGATAGTTTGCTAAGAATGATGGTTTCCAGCTGCATCCATGTCCCTACAAAGGACACAAACTCATCCTTTTTTATCGCTGCATAGTATTCCATGGTGTATATGTGCCACATTTTCTTAATCCAATCTGTCACTGATGGACATTTGGGTTGATTCCAAGACTTTGCTATTGTGAATAGTGCCGCAATAAACATACGTGTGCATGTGTCTTTATAGCAGCATGATTTATAATCCTTTGGGTATATACCCAGTAATGGGATGTCTGGGTCATATGGTACATCTAGTTCTAGATCCTTGAGGAATCGCCATACTGTTTTCCATAATGGTTGAACTAGTTTACAATCCCACCAACAGTGTAAAAGTGTTCCTATTTCTCCACATCCTCTCCAGCACCTGTTGTTTCCTGACTTTTTAATGATCGCCATTCTAACTGGTGTGAGATGGTATCTCATTGTGGTTTTGATTTGCATTTCTCTGATGGCCAGTGATGATGAGCATTTTTTCATGTGTCTGTTGGCTGTATGAATGTCTTCTTTTGAGAAATGTCTGTTCATATCCTTTGCCCACTTTTTGATGGGGTTGTTTGTTTTTTTCTTGTAAATTTGTTTGAGTTCTTTGTAGGTTCTGGATATTAGCCCTTTGTCAGATGAGTAGATTGCAAAAATTTTCTCCCATTCTGTAGGTTGCCTGTTCACCCTGATGGCAGTTTCTTTTGCTGTGCAGAAGCTCTTTAGTTTAATGAGATCCCATTTGTCAATTTTGGCTTTTGCTGCTGTTGCTTTTGGTGTTTTAGACATGAAGTCTTTGCCCATGCCTATGTCCTGAATGGTACTACCTAGGTTTTCCTCTAGGGTTTTTATGGTATTAGGTCTAACATTTAAGTCTCTAATCCATCTTGAATTAATTTTCATATAAGGAGTAAGGAAAGGATCCAGTTTCAGCTTTCTACTTATGGCTAGCCAATTTTCCCAGCACCATTTATTAAATAGGGAATCCTTTCCCCATTTCTTGTTTCTCTCAGGTTTGTCAAAGATCAGATGGCTGTAGATGTGTGGTATTATTTCTGAGGACTCTGTTCTGTTCCATTGGTCTATATCTCTGTTTTGGTACCAGTACCATGCTGTTTTGGTTACTGTAGCCTTATAGTATAGTTTGAAGTCAGGTAGCGTGATGCCTCCAGCTTTGTTCTTTTGAGTTAGGATTGTCTTGGAGATGCGGGCTCTTTTTTGGTTCCATATGAACTTTAAAGCAGTTTTTTCCAATTCTGTGAAGAAACTCGTTGGTAGCTTGATGGGGATGGCATTGAATCTATAAATTACCTTGGGCAGTATGGCCATTTTCACGATATTGATTCTTCCTATCCATGAGCATGGTATGTTCTTCCATTTGTTTGTGTCCTCTTAACCAGTCTTGAACATTTCATGATCTACTTTTTAAAAATAAAATAAAGTTGTTAATACTGAACTAAGGTTTGTATAAATTAAGTATGAATAATCAGGTACATTCTGTTAGCCAAAAGGTATGGAATTGCTAGCTTTTGAATTTGCTTTAATCAAATAGTTTAAATAATACAATCTAAAAAAGCTTAAAATGTCATTATATAAATGACATAATGGAAAAAATATTGTAGTGACTCTGTTCGGCTTTAAATCTATTAGTTTATTCAACAAATATTTACTGAGTTCCTACTATGTTTCAGAAAATGTTCTAGGCACTAGAAATAGAATGATCAAAATGTACATAAATGTTGTCCTTATGGGACCTCCATTCTGTAAAAAGTCATTGTATATTCTGTTCAGTAACAAACATGATGTGATGTTAAGGTTGGTAAACGGACAGAAAAACCTCAAATATCAATCCAGTTTTGATATCTAAAAACAGTAGTGGACAAATACAGTGAATTCTAAGCTAAACAATTGTTCAGAATATGCTAATAAGAAATAGACTCACAGCAAATTATAAAATTAAAATTAAAACTACAAGTTTAATCTAATTTTCATGGGGAAGACTAGTAGGAAGACTGTTGGGAGAATTTCCACTCATTTCTCTTTCTTTTTTTCTGAATATCTAAACCAGTTATATGCAACATGGGTTTTCCCTGTATGAATGTCTCCTTTACACATACACCATATTTTCCATGGGAACCTGTCTAAATAGAGACAATGATTTGGGAGTGAAGTTGTACAGATGACTCCTCCCGCTACTCAGCAAACATCTTTCCCAAGAGTCATGCTCCCTTTTCATTTGAGAATTAATGAAATAAGTAAGTAATAAAACATGATTGTCCATATTTATTTAACTGCTTCACTAGTTTATTTACTTGTCAAGCATGTTCAAGATTTCTAATAAGTTACTAGCTCAGGACACAGCATTGAAGTTCAGATTAATCAGACCAGGTCTTGCTCTCAAATAACTCGGAGGATGAAGGAGATATGAAAAATGCAGTCAGAGAAGAGCCGTGGTAAAAGTACTTGCTGGAGAAGTCTTTGAGTCATGGCCAATGTATACTAGCAATACATGAAATAGGCAATGATTCCCAGAGGATGTAATGATTTGAGCTGAGCCTTGAGAGGTGAATAGAGTTAGCTAAGTGAGGATGGTAAAGATTAATTGAGAGGTGAAGACAGCCAACATGGAAATTATTGCAGCATTTCCCTTCATCATGTGTGTGACCAAAAAACTCAGGGAAAAAAATGATTCAAACACTTGTGTGTATGTGCCTCTGTGCGTGTGTGTGCGTGTGTGTGTGTGTGTGTGTGTGTGTGTGTGTGTGTGTGTGTGCAGTGTTCTTTGTGGTGTCTGTTGAGTCTCAACAACCCCCCTTCTGGGGGTCAGACACTGCCATAGCTGTCAGGCATTCAAAGGTGAATGAGACATGGTCTTCCTTTCAATGGATTTATATTCACATAGGAGATTTGCAAAGTACTCTTTGCTTTTGGGGCACTAAGTGATTCGATTTTACTGGCTAAAAACTGTAAAATAACCTTTAGCAAAGCTGTAAGTACTATTCTTGCTCTCAATTGTTATGTTTTAATGTCATGAAAACTCAGTTTAAAATATCACAGTAATTAATTCATTTTTTTTCTGCAGGTGAAGCAGTTCTTATGTGCATACTGAGTGTATCTTTTACAAAATTTTATATAAAATTTTAGTAGACCTTTAGTACACATCCTTGGTTATATATTACCTGAAGGGAAATTCAAAACCAAACCAAACAAATAAACATACAGGCAAAACAGAACCTTTGATTTTTCTCCAACCAAAAAATCTGTCAGTGGTGTCTCCTTTCTCTCAAATATAAAATCATGTTTATCATAGATGTTAAAGGATATCTACCAGCTATTATTTGGGGTTATTTTTATATCCTACTATTACTAACACAGATAGTGGTATATGAGTAAAAGCATGTATTCTTTTCTGCTTTAATGTAATTAAATGTAGCTGAATTGGTGTCAATGAAAGGACACTCATTCACCCACATACGTTATGAAATTGTTTATTTAAAAACAATCTATGGACATGGTTCATAACACAATTTCCCTCTCATAGTACATGGAGAAATTATGGGCCGCATTTTAAAGGGTTGTGTTCTAAATTAAATCATGTTGTGCTCTAAATTGAATGCCTTAAAACTCAAATGTATTTTTTTCTTTGTTAGCAATTTTAAAATGAACAGCTTGCATAATTTTTCTTAATTAGATTTTAAACCCAAAAAGGCCAGTAACTATATTTGGTATCCAAGACTGAGCTGTCTTGCAATTCTGGTTATCAGCATATGAAAAATAAGTAAACCTTTTTTTTTTTAAATCCTAAAATGTGGGAGTATGTTTGATAGTACTTTATTTATAAAGCAAATTTCAGCATCATGATCAGAATTATGCTGATGCCAAATTCATGTGAATTGACTTTATGGGAAACACACTATTTAAAAATAAGTATCTTGGTAGACAAATGAACAGGAATAATAACACATGCTCCTTTAATTTTAAAAACACTTTTATTCTAACCAGGAATTAGAGATATGACAAATAAGTTTTTCAGTTATATGATTATTTATTTAGTACTAATATTTCTGGTATAGCCAGTTCATTAAAAAAAGAGCTACCCACAGCCCCTGACATAAAATACTCAAAAACAAAAATTACTATGCTTCATAACTCCTCAAGAATTTACTAGGAGCACCAACACTTATTACACCAAGGAAAATGCAAGTTTGTTAACACACTTCTTGATGTATTATTATGTTTATAGGGTAAACAGTCCACTTTTGGTTGTAAATCATTGATTCACACTTGTGCACAGCAAAATATCTGATTCATGTATGAATGACAGAAGGACTATCTCTCTCTCTCTCTATATATATATATAGATATTTTACTGGTATGACAGAAATCTACTGAAGAATCAGTTATAAACATCTACTAAAATGGATGGAAGTTAATATTGAAAAACAAATGTGTGACAAACATAGCTCAGGACCCTTCCTCCATTCTCATTCTTAAGTAAACAAGTTAGTAAGAAAACAAATTTGCTCTCAAGACTTTTCTATCCCATTTCTAGGTTGATACTGTTCTAGGGTACCTCCTGGTCTGTTGTGTTTAAAATAATGTTACCCATTACATAAATATTTAATGGAAGCAGATCCCCATTTGTCTGGCTTCTCCCTCCAACATAATTTTCTGTCATTTTAATCTGGTTTACATCAACTTTCTATTTAGATTATTATAAAGACACTGCTGAGTATTAGTTTTCTTTTCTCCTGGAAGATTTACCTCTAATTTTCTGATTTTCTTTTGTTTTTGTAGAGATGGGGTCTCACTATGTTGCCCAGACTGCTCTCAAACCCCTGGGTCCAACAAATCCTTCTGCCTCAGCCTCCCAAGATTTCTGTTTCTTACTAAAAGTAATGCATTGTATTCTTCTGGGAAAATGAGTCCACACTGGTGATCACATTAAATGGGACCTACTAGATGGCCAAAGAACCATCCCTCTCCCTTCTTGTTCCTAAATAGGATGACAGAGATTCTAAAATGAACCAATATATCAAAACTTTTGTCCCATTCGGGATCCAGTGCAAACTGAACATTTTTTGCCTCTTAGAACTAGCCCTTCAGCATGCTTTTATCTTCAAATCCTTAATCCATAAAATTGGGTGAAAATGCCCTGCTGTGTCCATTGATAGCCTAAATGAGAAGTTCACACCCTCTCAGTTCTGTCCCTAGTAGAGCTTGCTGCTTTCTGGAATGAGCTTAATTTCTCCATTCTCTGTACTATACCTATCATTTCTTGTTCTGCTACTTTAGCCAAAGCATGGAAATCAACTCATTCAAAACCAAATTCTTGCATATTTTGAAGATTTGCTTTTGAGAGTTGTTTTGGACTACAAATTTCACATAATGAACTCCCTTGGTGATCTGAAGACAAGATAGTGTTAAAGTCTATGCACATCTGATTCAAGTGCCCTGGTACAAGATTACATATGGAAATGGTAGGTTTTAGAGTAAACGACTAAACCAATAATATAATATTCTTTTGTATCTAATTCATCTTCTTTTTTTTCTCTCTTCTTTTTTAGTCTTTTTAATCATTATGAGGATTTTTCTGTCTATGATTCTGGCCAGATAGGCCTATTGATTAATTTGCCTAGAGCTAATACTTTAAATTTGTATTACTTACACGGAAGCAACCAACTAATCTTTGCAAGATTTGTAGGTAGCAAGTTAGTTGCTTGCATATTAGAGAAAAATGGTACAAGTATTTCTTTAAAAACTTAGAATCTGGATGTGAAAATAAAATTTGTATTCCTCTTATAGCCATATCGCATCATATTTCTTATATAACACTCATTTGACACAATGTAACTTTGATTTTTTAAAAGGAAAACATTAAAAACCCACAGAATACTTTGAGGTAATAATACACTGTCATTATATTTTGCCAAATTTCAGAAAGAAAAGTAATAATATAAGAAGTAGATTTATTTTCTCACTGACTCAGTGTTTTGTTTTCATTGTGGTGTAGGGCTAATGCAATTTTTAAGGATTTTAGATATTTATTTTGCATGATTTCCCTAGACCAAACTGTATCCTTTTTGAATTTTGGTACTTTATAACAGGAAGCAATTTTGCAGCAAATTGAAATGGTTGGATTTTACAGCTCTTCTTTAGAACATCTCCTTCCCCACCCCCAACTTTTCTTTCATCAAACAGCAATTACCCAGCATCCACACAACATATTACTTGATTTTTCTTTTGAGACCTTGTAGTCGCACAGAAAAAAATATTTTTCCTCCTAAATGTTCTATTATAGAATTTTCCTTTCATAAAGCATCTATCTATGTCCCCTATTACAGTGATTAAAATCAGTTTCATGCAGTTTCATGCAGTGCCAACAAGAGGATCATTTCTCTCCCTCAAAGAACTATTGTAAACACTTAATCTCCTTTATTTATATTATTCCCACTGTAGAAGGCCTCTTTTATGATATCTTATTCTAGGGTCACATTGTCATGTCTGTGATCTTTCTAGGTGCACAAATTCTTTCATCTTGTTCCAATATTTGCTTTAGACAGGGATAAGATTTGATTTTGACTTGGGTAGTCCACACTACAGCAGCAACTGACTTATCAGGATCCAAACACTCTCCCTGCCATCTGTGGGGAGTTGACACATCCAAACTAGACAACAGATCAGATTATGAGGTCTTCTCTGACCACATGGATTCAAAATAAAATCTAATTTCTCTTTATAGCCTCCATTACATTATGAAAATTCCAGAATACACTGCCTTCTAGTCCTCTTTTTTTTTCTACTCCCTACAACCAGTATTTAAGCAAATACTTTAAAAACGTTAAGAAACATATACTTTACTGAACTTCCTACCTTGGGCAGAATGTTACAAACAGTTCCCTTATGACATCAAGTTTGCCAGCTTGCCAGTAGGAAGTCTCAGGGAATACCATCTCATCCCCCAGCCTCCTCTAACTGCATGCATCCTTAAGAAGCTAATGCTCCTGTATCAGAGGTTGGTCTTCTAACTGGGTAGAGCCAGGTGCATGTTATCACATTTAATTCTCCTTTGAAAGGACAGGCTTACTCAAATAGAAGGTGATTCTCCTCCTCCACTAGTTAGGGATTCCAAGTGGTTACATGAAGAGGCCTTCATCTCAGAATACCAGAATTCAAATCTAGGTTTTATTGTATATTAACTATGTGACTTTGGACAATTTTGCCCCTTAAACTGTGAGTCTCAATTTCCTCATCTTTAAAATGAGGCTAATGATATGTTACTTATGTCAAGGAGTTGTTATAAGACGTAAAGATATGGTATAACAGTACCTGGTGAAATACAGGCAATCAAGTATTACTAACTA
The DNA here is from genome assembly GCF_043159975.1 of Macaca nemestrina. Lineage (NCBI taxonomy): Eukaryota > Metazoa > Chordata > Mammalia > Primates > Cercopithecidae > Macaca > Macaca nemestrina. Next base: position 170,992,115 of record NC_092128.1, on the reverse strand, counting down.
TTATTATCTTTTTAACATCAATAATTCTGAGTTGGCTAGGCATGATGGCTCATGTCTGTAATCCTGGCACTTTAGGAGGCCAAGGTGGGCGGATCAGTTGAGGTCAGGAGTTTGAGACCAGCCTGGCAACCATGGTGAAATCCCAACTCTGCTAAAAATACAAAAATTAGCTGGTCGTGATGGCAATGGCTGTAATCCCAGCTACTCAGGAGGCTAAGACAGGAGAATCGCTTCAACCTGGGAGAGGAAGGTTGCGGTGAGCTGAGATCATGTCATTGGACTCTAGCCTGGGTGACAGAGTGAGACTCCATCTCAAAACAAAAACAAGCAAACAAAAATTCTCTGAGTTACTCATTCTTTCTGGGGAAAAGAGGTTGAATAATGATAGAGCTTTCTGGAAAAATGATGGTTGAAATATACCTCAATAAGGGTCCAACCCAGACATATCTTTAACAGAGTATTCTATTTTTATTTGCATCTTGATACGTGTTTTTACAGCATGGAGGTAAGTATATCCAATATCCATTTTTCTATAGTATTTTTCTATCACACTGAAACATACCTGCTAATGAGTTCATTACATGTTAAATTATTAATTTATTGGCACTTAGTTACATTGGATTATAGACGTTTTTTGTTAGATTGTTTCTGGTGTTGAAGTATGTTTTGTGTTATTGGGAGTATGGATTAGAATGTTGTGTTATTTTTTCTCCAAATAAAAAAAAAGGAATATGAGCTTGTGCTATATGAAAACTCACTATCCAACATAATTTTAGGAATGGAAATATTTAGGTAACAAGGATTGCATTTTCTATCTCATTCAGTCCTCCTTAAGCTATGAAAATCTCTGTTGAGTATCTTCCACTTTCAAACCCCAAGGAATAAATATTATTTGATATCGGGGGAACCAGCCTCCAATATTTCAACGTAGGTTCTTTTCTATTTTCCTTAAGTGACGGCCAGTCTGAGAAATAAAGGAAAAGAGTACAAAAGAGAGAAATTTTAAAGCTGGGTGTCTGGGGGAGATATCACATGTTGGCAGGTTCCATGATGCCCCCTGAGCCATAAAACCAGCAAGTTTTATTATGGATTTCTAAAGGGGAGGGAGTGTACGAATAGGAAGTGGGTCACAGAAATCACATGCTTCAAGGTCAATAAAATATCTCAAGGCAAATGGGGGCAGAGTGAGATTATAGGACCAGGGCAAAATTAGAATTGCTGATGAAGTTTCATGTCCCACTGGGCACGCATTATCATTGGTAACGTCTTATCAGGAGACAGGGTTTGACAGCAGACAATCGGTCGGACCCAAATTTACTAGGCAGGAATTTCCTCATCCTAATAGGCCTGGGGGTGCTACAGGAGACCAGGGCTTATTTCATCCCTTATCTACAACCGTATAAGACAGACATTCCCAGAGCGGCCATTTTAGAGACCTACCCCTGGGAATGCATTCTCTTTCCTTGCTGAGAAAAAGAATTCAGCGATACTTCTCCTATTTGCTTTTGTAAGAAGAGAAATATGACTCTGTTCTGTCTGGCCCCGCAGGCAATCAGGCCCAATGGTTATCTCCCTTGTTCCCTGACAATTGCAGCCATCCTGCTCCTTTTGGATGCCCAGATTTCATATCGTTCAAACACACAGACTCTATAAACAATTTGTGCAGATAACGCAATCATCACAAGATCCTGAGGTGACATACATCCTTAGTTTACAAAGTTGACAGGATTAAGAGATTAAAGACAGGCATAGGAAATTATAAGAGTATTGTTTGGAGAAGTGATAAATGTCCATGAAATCTTCACAGTTTATGTTCAGAGACTGCAGTAAAGACAGGTGTAAGAAATTATAAAATTATTAATCTGGGAGACTAATAAAGGTCCATAAAATCTTCACAATTTATGTTCTTCTGCCATGGCTTCAGCTGGTCCCTCTGTTCAGGGTCCCTGACTTCCTGCAACAATTCCTGACTTGCTCACTATTTTCATTCTCAAATCCAAGTGCTATGACTTCTTTTGCAGGTAGCTCTTTACAACTTGCTTTCTTAAAGTTGACCAATTTCCACTGAGTAGTGGTCTTCTATTAGTTATTTTTATTCCTGGACACCTGTCATATACAACAGGAGTCTCCAGTCCTAGGGCCATGGCCTGAACTGTTAGGAACCCAGCCGCTTCCTAATATTGAAGCTTCAACATATTTACAGCCACTCTCCATCACTCACATTACTGCCTGAGCTCCACCTCCTACCAGATCAGCAGCAGCATTAGAGTCTCATAGGAGCGTGAACCCTGTTGTGAGCTGTGCATGCAAGGGATGTAACTTGTGCGTTCTTTATGAGAATCCAATACCTGATAATTTGTCACTGTCTCCCATCACCCCCAGATGGGACTTTCTAGTTGCAGAAAAACAAGTACAGGGCTCCCACTGATTCTACATTAAGGTGAGTTGTATAATTATTTAATTGTATATTATAATGTAATCATAATAGAAATAAACTGCACAACAAGTGTAATGCACTTGAATCATCCACAGACCACCCTCCACCCTGATCTGTGGAGAATTGTCTTCCATGAAACTGGTCCCTAGTGCCAAAAAGGTTGGGGACTGCTGGTAAATAACATTATTGAACTCTGTTGCTGTTGATACTCTTTTCCTAGTCTCTTTGATATAAGAAATTTGTTCTTTGGAGTCACTTGGTTGCTAGCTCCTCAACCTTTTCTTGTTCTCTAGAGACAAATGTTTACCAATGTTTTTTCTCGTTGGCCTCCAGAGTCTCTTAATTTCAAGCATTGCTTTCCAGAGTCTCTTAATTTCAAGCATTGCTTTCCAGCAGGATGCATCATGCACCATAAAGCTTAGTTATAGCCCAGCTCTAAAGTTCTCCTAATTTTTTTTTTGTATGGAATTTAGCTCTGTCTCCCAGGCTGGACTGCAGTGGCACAATCTCTGCTCACTGCACCTCCATCTCCCAGGCTCAAGCAATTCTCCTGCCTTGGCCTCCTGAGTAGCTGGGGTTATAGGCACATGCCACCGTACCTGGATAATTTTTGTATTTTAGTAGAGACAGGGTTTCACCATCTTGTCCAGGCTGGTCTTGAACTCCTGACCTCAGGTGATCTGCCCACCTTGGCCTCCAAAAGTACTGGGATTACAGGTATGAGCGACTGTACCTGGCCTAAAGTTCTCCTAATTTTTATATGTTTTTATGATGTTTCCAGGATATCCCACAGACATCTTACATTTAAAGTAACTAAACGGATCACCTTTGTCTCACACAATGAACCCATATTTTTGACATCCCTATTTGTATTCATGGTATTACTCTTCTTCTAGTCACCCAGATTTGAAATCTTCATCATCACAAACACCTGATTTCCCTCATTGCTCATGGATAATTAATGTCCACCTCTTACATTTTTCAATATAGTAGAATCTATTGAATCTATTTCTTAATTTTTACCTCAGTTTTCATCACCCTAGATCAGACCCTAATTGCCACCGTGCTGACCACCTGCAATAAATTACCAGTGAGTTTTATCACATCTTGAAGACTGCAGAATTTTGACAGTTAAAGATGGAGGGAGGTATTATACACAAAGGGCATATATTTCGCTGAAGATCTAGGATTCATTTTAGAACCTTTAAGCAGTTGTACTTGGAGAGGGTCATAGAGGTAGAAGAGTAATAAGATTTGAAATGCAACTTGGAATAAGATCTTGAATCCCAGACTATTGAGAAATATTCATGAATATGCTTTTCTTCCATTTTATTTTTTTCTTTAGTATCCATAGTACCTAGTAAAATGCTTTGCATATTTTAGATGTTCAAAACATTCTTATTTCAACAAACAAAGGAAAGTATTATAAGCATGTTAAATTACTAAAATGCACCTTGATTTATTTCTTTTAAAAGTATGTAGGACACATAAACTATCATTTTGCTTCTACAGTTCACCTTGTTAAGTATTTAAACACAATAAAATATAAATTTTAATTTTTTAATTATTCACTAAGTGTCATATATACATATCACTGAATATGTTACAAATATACATGTATTGTATATGTAATATATTAAAAGATAAGTTAAGGATTAATTGAAGGGGCCTATCTGGTGCCAGAGTTTTGCTTTGCTTTTGAATTCTTATTTTAGTCTGCTCTATTTACTGAATGTCCATCTCTGTGTAATATTTGAAAAGCCTCCTGAGTTAAAAATAGTTAATTCTGGGAAAGAGCTCAGCTCTTGGTACTTAGCCATATTATTCATCTTATATGGCTGATACATTTATAATGCATTGATTCAAATACATACAGCTTTTAACTTTTTGCAGAAACTATAAGGTCATATATCACAGATTAATATTCTTCTCATGCCCTCCCCCCACATTCATACACAAAGGTCTCTTGTGGTTAGTGATATTAATCCATTCCTGTGGTTTTGCAGTCAAGAGGAATATAGTGCAGCGTGCCTCCTCGTTTAAAACAAAAAGGCCTATGGTGTTCTTTGGCTTTATGCTGCCTTGGCTTTCTCCAGAGGACAGCATCCATGAGAGGGATTTGCTTTGTTTTTCTAATTATCAGCAGCTGGGTGAAACAGCGTCCAAAGGGGAAGAAAACAACACAGAGAATTTTAAGCCATGCTAGTAACAGGTGTTCCCAGGGATCAAGTTCTTAAGCAACCCTAAGAGTAGGATGAGATGCACTTTGTTGAACTGTTGCTGATAGTAGAGGGAAAATAATCCAGAATTTGCATACAATAACTCATTAGGTCTCCTTCCCAGTGTATTAAAGAGAATTAATTTTTCAAAATGCAATTTTGTATAAAGGTAGTGAATGGTGTGCTAATATGAAATGACTACACAGCATAATTTCATTTTGGCTTGGTTTGTTACTTCTCTTCTCCTAATCTCCTTGCCATATCTCCAATATAAGCCCCCACACACACATACATCCACGCTCAGATGCACACACACTCATGTGAGTGCACACATATTGCATATTTACTGATAACATTGTCCAAGATGCTCTGATAACATCTGGGGTCATTCACCTATAGTTTTATGCAATTATAAATAAAACAGAAATCAAAAAGAGCACATGAACACATTGTGAAATAGCTTCGTGGGCTAATCCTGAATGGGGAGACTCATCAAATTATTTAGATACTTATCTTGAATTTATAAAAGCTGGTATAAATCTCAGTATGACAGATTTAACCAAAGAGAAATGGGTACTGAGTAATATAACTGCATGAAAGTATTCTTAAATAAATATAAGCCTATCTCAAATTTATAGAAAAATAATCCCAAAGACGTTATCCCTCACATAAAGGTTAGAGTTTTAGCAACCAGGGCATTCAACCAGAGCTTTCAGGAGGTGATTAAAGTAGCCTTTAAGCCTCAGTCACTCGCTGGGCTCTTTCACTAGAATGTGAAAATTTGCCACCTCATGGTGACCTGGAGTGTATCAAAGGCCAATCAGTGTTAGAGGGAGAAGCAATGGCAGTAAGAGAGAGGATCACAAGAACAGTTAAGCCGAGACACTCAGTCTGTAGGCTCATGTTTCTTCCAGTCCAGCACACTGGAGGAGCTACTCCCGGAAGAAGGCAAGGAAGAGACAGCTCTGAGCCAGACCTTGCTTCAGGCAACTTCAGCAGCCTCTGTGACCATTTGAGTTTCAGCTCAAATTCAGGCTGGTGTAAAAGGAGAAGTTGATTTTTACATTGAGTTTTGCATTAAATTTTAAAAAGTAATTAAAAGTTGCCAAAACATTTTGGAATCTGCTCAAATGGCACTAAAGGTTAAGAAAGGAAGACTGATAGAAGATAGTTAAAAGTAATGATTACAGAAAAATAAAATCACTGAGTGGGAATACTAGACCACGATTCTCTCAGGTGGATGACATTGAACTGGCTGTCTACTGATAAAACTTGATAGAATCTTTAAGAATTCCTGAAATAGGCCGGGTGCGGTGGCTCACGCGTGTAATCCCAGCATTTTGGGAGGCCGAGGTGGGCGGATCACGAGGTCAAGAGATCGAGACCATCCTGGCTAACACGGTGAAACCCCATCTCTACTAAAAATACAAAAAATTAGCCGGGCGTGGTGGCGGGCGCCTGTAGTCCCAGCTACTTGGGAGGCTGAGGCAGGAGAATGGTGTGAACCCGGGAGGCGGAGCTTGCAGTGAGCCGAGATCGCGCCACTGCACTGCAGCCTGGGCGACAGAGCGAGACTCCGTCTCAAAAAAAAAAAAAAAAAAAAATCCTGAAATAACCTTCCCCTACCCGCCGCCATTACCTCCTTAACATAAGTGGAAAAATAAAAAAGACTGCCTGCTTTTCTGGGCAATGGCAAAATCTGTATTTAAGAGTATTAATTATGACTCAGTGACTAGATATGAGTTCCACACCATTCCCTTTTTGATATCATCAGCTGCGTCTTGGCACTCAAGTTTTCCATGAGTTTGTATCATATGCAAATGTATTTTTTATTTCAGTTTTGTCTTTTCCTGTTATTTTTATTTTCAATTAACAAACTATAAAGACAAAATATATTTTACTATCCCCAAAATATATGCCCACTTCTGTTATTACTTTACCATTTTTTTCTCTTTAAAATTATTTTTTAGGGTGAAGGGTTGTTACTGGTGGTAGACACGGTATCATGGCACAGTTGCTAGTAAAAGCTATACTTTTGGCCTTTAACTAAAATCTATGCTTATACAAATACTATTTAAATAAAAAGATTAACTCTCTCAATAAATATGTTTTCTATACAATTTGAATACTTTTTTTGTGTATAGGTGTCATCGATAGGTAACATTTATATCAACAAATTATTATCATTTACTAGAATTTCCTGGGAATAAAAATAATTTTTAAAGACTTTAACTAACCTAACTCTGCATTACAAAACTAGCTGTTTATTAATATAAGAGTTCATGAAAAATATTTCTGAAGGAACTAAACATTATGTTGGTTGACATAGAGGTTCCCACCTACAGAGAGAACATGAGTTACCCTAAACTGGAGAAGGGTGACTTTCCCAAACTTTTCTTTACTATGCAACATCTTTATTCTCTCTTCCAATGGCAGATTTTTCCCTAGCAGAAAACTAGGTCTCCTAGACTGTCTCAATTCAAATTATTCACTCCACCCAAAGCCTGAATATATCTGAATAAAAACATGTCTCTGCAAATGAATCATAAATAATCTTGCGTGCATCCATAAGTATTTTAAGACACCCTAACCTAAGCACGTTGCAGGTGCAATGAGTAGCATGGTTTCTACGATGTTGAAGTTGGCAGAGCCAACAACTCACATTTTTACTCATATTAACATGTGTGTCCACAATACATCATTGAATATTCATATCTGCCCTGCTTTTCCTATCTCTAGAAGTTTTCCAACCCCTATGCCCTGCTGTATTTTGGCCATTTCTAGCCAACACTCAGAGTTTTCAGTCTTTGCAATTTTTATTTTTCTTTTGTCAGCATTTTCTTTTATCCCAGATCTTCCCCTTAGTACACAGATTTTTCCACTTATTTTCAGCTTTCCTTATCTTCTGAGCCCTAGCCCTTGCATGACTGTTTTTCTACCCTTTTGTTCAGTGGTTAGCTAACCGGGCCCACTACTCCTTTGAATTTTGGATCTTCTTGGTTAGTGAACTGAATGATTACCATGTTTTCTTTACCTCAACTCTAATGAACTTTATTTGAACTACAGTCTTTAGTTCTTCTGGCTGCCGCTTCTGCCCTGGGAAAGACAACCATTACTTGAGAATTCTGGTTAATCAAAATGTTACCGTCCTTGAAAAATGGTCTAACATTAATGAATCTGACACTCAAATAGACACATAATTATATCTGTAATCTGGGTTTTGTAGAATTTAAAAATATAAATAAAGGCTATGGTCATGATTTTTTAAAAATTTTAATTCAGTCAACCAAATCAAGGCTGCTTCCTTTTTCTTTTTCTTTTTTTTTTCAAAAGACTTGAGCTCAATAAAATGCACATAATTTTTTGCCAAGCAATTCTTTTTTTTTCCCCTTAATTTTTAAGCTCATGGGTATTTCAAGGGAAATTCAACCCACATGTTTCTGATTCATTTACACTTAATTCATTAAAATGTTGTTTTGTAAGAGTTATTTGATGTCCAAGGGCCTTATGAGTCTTTTTATATGACTTTTTATGCCATTTTTTTTCCTCAAAAACAGCAAGTAGTATTTTGCTAAGAACTGAAACTCCAAAAGGGCTGAATTTCGTATGAATCACATAAAGCACACTAAGATGATTGTATTTCTCCTGGGTCATCTTTGCTTTGGGGGAGCACTTGAATCTGTTATCTGCATTGACTATATGTTGTTAATGAAATTCCTATTTCTCCAACACAATTCTAAAATCTGCTAAAAAGGAAGATTTCTAAAGTCAGTCTTTAGAAGAATACACAAAATGAATCAATTTAACTCAATATTCGTAGAATATAATGTTATTTATTAGGACAAAGTGTTATAGCAGAGGCATCCACCATGTGATAGCCTCAGGAAACCACTACAGTCTGTTTATTTAAATCAAAACCTTCCTTTATTCCCTCATCTCACTCCAAGAAAGGAACTTTGTGTGAAAAGGGGCAGAGAAAGAAATTGCAATGGATTAAGTAAACAGAACGTGTGTGTGTTCAATGACAATAAGAAACACTCTAATGTATATCTAAGTCATGCTTTCTTATATAGAAGCAACAACTTTTTTAGCCAGAGACTATTTGAATAGCAGGTGTGCAATATTTTCTTTGTGACAGAAAAATTGGAATGCTTATGTAATGAGTCTGAACTTCCTCGGATACACAGTTTTTACTAGTAGAACACTGAAGTGTCTGCTCGAGAACGCTTGACTTCAAGAGCAGCTCTGTGGTCCCTGAATGAAATCCAGAACCAAAGGCCCACCAAAGGGTTCTTCTGAGTGGTTTAGTTTTCAGTGCAGACAAATTCAGTGAAGGAATCCAAATACCACTGAGAATAAGAGTACCATTTTGGATCAAATCTTTGGCAGCTGAAATCAAAACTTGAAAAAATTATTAGGAAAAAAATTATCTGGGGTATAAAGGAATGAGATTGGAAACAAAATTTCTTCGTAAAAGGACATAATGATGTGGATAATGAGCAGAGGATGACAATTCCTAGAAATAGAATGGATAAAGTACTTAAAGTAGAAGATGAAGTTTTAAAAGAGAGAAACACAGTAAACTGTCAGAGGAAATACAAAGACAACTACTAAAGCTGAAGTTGTCTTTCCTTAAATCCAAAATACTTGGCTCACTTATTGGAAATATTTGAATTTCTAAATGCAGCAAAGGCATGAAGTACAGTAATTAGAGCATCCACAGTGTTCCCCCCCACCCAATTATTCACTGTAGAGCTACTAGATGGATACCTATGCAACATCTTTGATGTAACATCATGTAACAGTACTGAAACTAATGTTTTACAAAGCATCCAAGCTTAACGTTTTTTTAGAAACCTACTAACTCTGATGTGTAGATTGCCTGAAAATAGAGAGGAACTGCACTTTAACACCAACTCTGTTGATTCTGACATCAACATAGTTCCCTCAACCCCCAAACCATAAATACGTGGAATAAACATCAATATTTATGTGTACTCTTTTTCTCCACAATATCTCATGATGTGTGCCTTTGACACTGGTTCACAATTCCGCTTTCTTCAGAGAAAGTAAGTCTTGAGTAAAGAGAGAAGATGCATACCACATGATTGGTATAGCATCATAAAATTTTTATAATACCTTAGAAACACTGATTAATTTCCAACTATGGACAAGCTATTTTTCTAAAAACTTTAGTAAAATTAAATTTAAGACTAATTTCTTTAAGTGGATTGCAGTTTACTGGAGGTGAGAGGCACGAAAGAAATTACAATCCAACATACTGTATTAAATGTTATACAAGGCATACAAACTATTTCTTTTTTTTTTTTTTTGGTTTGAATTAGGGTCTTGCTCTTTTGGCCAGGCTGGAGTTCAGTTTTGTGACCTTGGCTCAATACAACCTCTATCAACTTCAAGAAACCCTCTCACCTCAGCCTCCCGAGTAACTGGGACTACAGGTATGCCAGCATGCCTGGCTAATTTTTAACCTTTTTTTTTTTTTTTTTTTTTTTTTTTTTTTTTTTTTTTAGTAGAGATGAGATCTCACTATACCATGCAGGCCACAAACTTATTTTAATTGATACAAAAATTAATTAAGGTAGTATTTCAATTGGAGATGTTAGAAATGGTTTTATGTGAGAGTTAACCTGTGAGTTAGTAAGAATTTTAATAGGTATGAGTGAAAACGAAGGAAGAAAGGATGAATGAAAGCAGGCAAGTAAAATGAGGTAAACTGGGAGAGTTAGAATAACAGCTCTACTGGGAAATCATATTGGAAGTTTAATTGGAGCCATGCTGTTGGTGACCATGTGTGCCAGACTGAGTAATCTGAATCAGTACATAGTACATAGTTCATTAAACCCTGGGAAAATGGAAAATACTTTGAAAATGGGGAGTGCGAAGGAGGTGGCATGGCTACATTTGTGTTTTGGAGCTTGGCAGAAAACTATAGGAATTCTTAAAATCAGAATCTATTAGTGGGCTTCAGTAGCTTAAAAACTTTTAGAAAATTGATTTGTTTTGTGGGACAAGTTTTATATCTTTTGTCAGTTTCTTTAAAAAACCATGATGATTCAACAATTTAACAATTATTGGGACCTGTTGGGAGGCAATGTTCCATGAATAACTCATTGCATCTGCATATTCAGAGCTTTCTAAGCAAAGAGTGCTGCCACCTAAGTTAAAAGTTGATTGAATAGGGAATAATCCTTTGAAGTCAGAGACAGATACTTCCAGAGACATGTAGTGATGTGTATCTCCCTGTGTCCATTTGTTTATATCTCAGGGCAGTAAAGCAGTGACATTTGTCTCCACTCTGAGAAACAACTTGTTTAGATTCTGGAGCAAAGGTTTCTTTCTCTCTCAGGGAGCATAGGCAGTTTTGCTAGTAGCTCCTGCAGAGGCGCTATTTTCATAACTTGGAGCCTCCTCTCCTGTGGTGTGAAGCTTGCTGCATGACATCTTGTAGCAGTATCATGGGGAACAAGTTCCTCTGGGAGAAAATAATCTTTTCCCCAACCAAAATACTTGTGATTAGGTATACATGTATGTACGTATATAGCTCTGGCATACTAATTTTTGAGCTAGCAAAGTAATATCTCAGACTCTTTACGGTTTTGAACTAAACAGAATCAAATAGAAATTAAATACCGGAATAATACTGAGTATCACAACTGAGTAAGATTACTTCCATTATACAAGTATGTCTCAACATTATTCAATCTATTGATATACTTCATTACATGAAAAGATTGAAAAAATAATGCAATCATATTATTAAAATTCAAAATAATTTGATAAAATGTTGCATTCATTACCAATAAAAAACCCCTTAAACTAAAAAATAAGAAATTTTAACTCTATTACTATAAGCCACAGGTAGAAACCTACTATAAACATATTTAAGAGAGACAAAAACAAACATTTTAATACACTTAGTAAAGAAGAAAGATTCACATCATTGGAGCCCTACTGCAATAATACATAATAAAATAGTAGAAAAATTTTTATTATAATGAGTAATAAAACATGGATACCTGCTCTAATTCCTTTATATTTTTCTATAAAATACTATAATCCTAGCTAACTCTGAAGATAATACTCAATATTTGTAGATTAAATAATTATTATATGAAAATATAGTTTTCAAAGTGTGTCCCTAAACCAGCAGCAGCTACATGTCCTAGACTTACTAGAAATGCATTGTCTCAGGCTCTGTCACAGACCTGCTGAGCCCAGTGATCTGTGCTGTAACAAACATCCTGGGTAATTCTGATGCATCCTAAAATACGAGAACTACTAATATAGAAAATTCAAGAAATTTTAATACACTTCAAGATAATTAAAGAGAATAAACTGAAATAATCTTAGAACAACATAAAATCCATAAAATACACCTGAAAAATAGCCTTACAAATACATGTATTAATATCTCACTAAATGTCAGAAAGATATACAGAGCTAAAAGTTTGTAAACTATGTGATATATATCAACATCACCAGTATATAAAAAATACTCAACGCAAAACAAAAAGAGATAAAATATATGAAGAAAACAAATGAATGACCTATCAAATATGTAAAAATATTCCAAATCAAACACTCTTGAAAATTAATGCAACATTATAACATTTTTTTATTCATTAGATTGACAACACTAAAAGACCTAATACCCAGTATTGTCTAGGCCATAGGAAAATTCACACTCTGAAGTTATTGTGGAATTGTAGATTGTTAAAATTTCTCCTAGAAAAGGGATAATTTAGCATTACTCATTAAAATTAATGTCAGATTTGTTCTTTGCCCCAAAATTTTTATTTCTAGGATGTTATTCTATAAGGATTCTTAAACATGTGTAAAAACATGAACTTATGTGTGTGAATCAAAGTATTATTCAGTGAGAGCAAAACATGGCAAGAACTGAAGTAAACTTTAAGAGGAAAATTATATAATAAATTTGTGTGTGTGTGCATGCAAATGTGTAGAAATGGAGCTAGCAGAAATGACCTCAGAAAAATGAATAATTCATTAATAGAAGGGGAAAAAAGAAACAGCATAACCAATTTGAGAAAGAGAATGTTTCTCATTCCAGTGTCATTGATCAATTTCAAGACCCCATCTTTGCTCATGGGCCTTTGGACTGGGTAGGGGCCTGTGCCCCAGAAATTGAGATTCATGGATCAGATGCAGCTTGTTCATCTTGTTTGCTGGTACAGGAAATGATGTGGAGCTCTTCCAATGGATTCAGAAAGAGTCACAAGTGGAGATTCAATTTAAGTGGAGTTTAGCTGTCACTGAAACGGAAGAAGAGCTCATGTAAATGAGTTTAAAATGATAGCACTTAAGAGCCTTCATAATGAAGGAATGTACTCCAACTTAGATAATAGGACCATTTTAATAGATGATTTGGTCACTTTTCTGATTTCTTACTATGTTCACCACATTCATGAATACATTTCTCTAAAGGCTTTACATATGCAGCTATTGGAACAAGACAAAAAGAAAGTCAACCACACAATAGCAATGAATACCTCTATCCTTATTATATCTGAAATAGTTTTAAGAATTATTATAACTAAATGTACTAATATTAAACATGTTCAAAATATATAGCTACTGGATTTTATGAATAAGTGTCGCAAATTACAAACATAAGTGACTTTTGCTGATAGAAAAAGCACAGCAGAACTTTTGTTTTTAAAAATACTTACATTTTAGAATAATTTGTGTGTGTTAAGTTATTCTGAGGTGAGAATAGCAGCAACTGCCCAATTCTAGATCACAAAAATTGTGCACCTATTTTCTCTTCTAATGCTATAGGATTAGCTGTTACATTTAAATCTTTGATCTGTATTGAGTTAATTTTTGTGTAGTATAAAACAGTTGTCCAATTTCATTCTTTTGCACATGGATTTTCAGTTGTCCCAGCCTTGCTGAAAACACTATTCTTTCCCTGGTTGAATTGTTGCAGCACCTATGTTGAAAATTAATTGACCATAAATGTGAAGTTTTGTATCTGGATTCTCAAATATAGGCCATTATATAAGTACAACATTGTCTAATTATTGTAGTGTTGTGGTAAGTTTTGAAGTCAGAAATAGTGATTCCACCAAATTTGTTCTTTCTCCAGATCATTTTGGCCATTCTGGATCCTTCAAATTTTCATATAAAATTAAGGATTAACTTGTCAATTTCTTTAAAGAAACCATCTGAGATTTTGACAGGGATTACTTCAAATACATAAATAAAATTGGAAAGTACTAATACATTCTAAATACTAACATTTTCTTGATGATGCAAATGCCTTAGTTCATGGGCATATTGATCTTGTGTCCTGCAATCTTATTGAACTAATTTCTTAGTTTTAATAACATTTGTGGATTCTTTAGTATGATCTATATATATATTAGTCTGTTTTCATGCTGCTGATAAAGACATACCTACGACTGGGTAATTTACAAAGAAAAAGAGGTTCAATGGACTCCCAGTTCCACGTGGCTAGGAAGGCCTCATAATCATGGTGGAAGGTGAAGAGGGAATGAGAACCAAGTGGAAGGGGTTTCCCCTTATACAACCATCAGATCTCGTGAGACTTACTCACTACTGTGAGAACAATATGGAGGAAACTGCCCCCGTGATTCAATTATCTCCCACTGGGTCCCTTCCACAACACGTGTGAATTATGGGAGCTACAGTTCAAGATGAGATTTGGGTGGGGACACAGACAAACCATATCATTGTGCCCCTGGCCCCTCCCAAATCTCATATCCTCACATTTTAAAACTAATCATGCCTTCCCAACGGTCCCCCGAAATCTTAACTCATTTCAGCAATAACTTAAAAGTCCACAGTTCAAAGTCTTATCTGAGACAAGGCAAGTCCCTTCTGCCTATGGGCCTGTAAAATCAAAACCAAATTAGTAACTTCCTAGATAAAATGGGGGTACAGGCATTGGATAAATACAACCATTCCAAATGGGAGAAACTGGCCAAAAAGAAGGGGATAAAGAACCCATGCAAGTCCAAAATCCAGCAGGGCAGTCAAATCTTAAAGCTCCAAAATGATCTCCTTTGACTCCATGTCTCACATCCAGGTCATACTGATGCAAGAAGTAGGCTCTCCTGCCAGTCAATGCCCCAGTGAGGACCCTGTGTGGGGGCTCCAACTCCACATTTCCCTTCCACACTGCTGTAGCAGAGGTTCTCCATGAGGACACTGCCACTGCAGCAAACTTCTACTGGACATCCAGGCATTTCCATACATCTTCTGAAATTTAGGCAGAGCTTCCCAAACCTCAGTTCTTCATTTCTGTACACCTGCAGGCTCAACACTGCATGGAAGCTGCCAAGGGTTGGGGCTTGGACCCTCTGAAGCCATGGCTCAAGCTATATCTTGGCCCCTCTTAGCCATGACTAGAGCAGCTAGGATGCAGGGCACCAAGACCCTAGTTTGCACATAGCAAGGGGCCCCTGGGTCCAGCCTATGAAACCAGTTTTTTCTCCTAAGTCTCTGGGCCTGTGATGGGAGGGGCTGCTGCAAAGGTCTCTGATGTGCCCTGGATATATTTCCCCATTGTTTTGGCTATTAACATTTGGCTCTTTGTTATTTATGCAAATTTCTGCAGCCAGCTTGAATTTCTCCTCAGAAACTGGGTTTTTATTTTCTGTCACCTCAGGCTGCATATTTTCTGAACTTTTATCTGTTTTCCTTTTAAAACTGAATGGTTTTAACAGCACCCAGTCACCTCTTGAATGCTTTGCTGCTTAGAAATTTGTTCTGCTACATACCCTAAATCATCTCCCTCAAGTTCACAATTCCACAAATCTCTAGGGCAAGGGCAAAATGCCACCAGTCTCTTTGCTAAAACATGGCAAGAGTCACCTTTATTCCAGTTTCCAACAAGTTCCTCATCTCCATCTGAGACCAATTCTGCTTGGATTTCATTGTCCATATCATTGTCAGTATTTAGATCAAAGCCATTCAACAAGTCTCTAGGAAGTTCCAAACTTTCTCACACCTTCCTATCTTCTTCTGAGCCCTTCAAACTGTTTCAGCCTCTGCCTGTTACCCAGTTCCAAGGTCACCCCCACATTTTGGGGTATCTTTACAGCAGTGCCCCACTACCTTGGTACCAATTTACTGTATTAGTTTGTTTTCATGATGCTGATAAAAATATACCTGAGACTGGGTAATTTACAAAGAAAAAGCAATTCAGTGGAATCACAGTTCCACGTGGTTTGGAAGGCCTCACAATCATGGCAGAAGGTGAAAGGCACATCTCACACGGCAGCAGGCAAAGAGGAAATGAGAGCCAAGGGAAAGGGGTTTCTCTTATAGAACCATCAGATCTCATGCGACTTATTCAATACCATGAGAACAGTATGGAGGAAACTGCCCCCATGATTCGATTATCTCCCATTGGGGTCCCTCCCACAACACGTGGGAATTATGGGAGCTACAATTCAAGATGAGATTTTGGTGGAGACACAGGCAAACCATATCAATATATAAGATAATGTCTTCTGCAAATAGACAATAAGTTTGAGCATTTCTCCTCCTTGCTCTCTCTGCTGAGTTACCACTTATTCTCCACATCCATCCACTGAATGTTGCAGCCCCTGTCAAGCAGCTCTGACTATGGCTATTTTCTATGTGTGCTACTAATCAGTCTCTCTCTTTGTCCCTTTAGGCCCATGGGTGCCAATGACTTTTTGATTTTTTTAGCCCTAAGGGACCACATCAACTATTATACATTTCTTCTAACCTTGCCCATACAATTTTCCTACCTTAGAATATCTTTTAAATTACATGTTAATGTACTAATATGTATAAAGATCTAGGACATAGTATAAAATGATAAAAATAATTTGCATTGTTCAAAAATATATTACTTTTTTCAATGCAAAATATGGAAAAACTTAAATATCTAAGGTCCTAAATCCTATACTATTGCTAATTTGCCTTTTAAGGATTTAGAAAAATTAATGCAAAGCACAGTGAAACAATATGTAACATTTATACTTAGAATCACTATTTTGAGAAATTTCTAACCTTAGTGTAGGTTGGGAATTCTCAATCTATTAAAACGTCATGAGTAATGCTGCATTTGTCTTTCAATAGTTATATATGTAAAGCAAATACAATAATTAGCTTTAGAGTCAGAACAAAATTTTTGTGAATTACATATTAGCTGCAATTTAAATTAATACACATGCCTTAATTTTGAGAGCAGAAAATGCCAGGCTTGAATAACTATCTATAAGTGACATGTCAAAATAATTCATATTAAAGTATTACATATACTTCAATATCCTCAAACATATCAATTTTACAATAGCTTCTGTTGAAATTCATCATAATTTTCAAAGAAAATCAGGCATAGAACAATTATTCTCTCCTTATCATTGTGTTTAGTGTCTTAGAAATAAGCCAGTTATTGAGTGAGACAGATTTTGAAAGAAAAAAGAAGGCATTGTAAAACAGCACCTTACGCGGAAGAATTACAGATTTTAATTTAAAAACATTATGCTTACATTTCAATAGCTGACATTTTTCACTTTTATATAAAATTTTAATAATTGGTGTTATGAAAAACACTTGATAATAAGATTTTGCATTTAAAATCTATTAAATTTTTATTAGTTTCTCAAATCCAGGAAGAAGGTATTTTTCCATATAAGGTAAATATTTTCCCTCCTGTTGTTGCTCCAGTGCTATTTCTTATAAGAAACTCAAGCTCTTTAGCATTTGTGTCTGCATTATGAAATTTACTACTTATTTATTTATTTATTTATTTTTACTATTATCATGTCAGTTTCATTTCGTTTTCTCCACCTCCTCTCGATAATTCAGCCTGTAGAGATGTTTTACTAAGCCTGCGGAACATTCTTTCTTTTTTTTTTTTTTGAGACGGAGTCTCGCTCTGTCGCCCAGGCCGGTTCTCAGCTTACTGCAAGCTCCGCCTCCCGGGTTCCCGCCATTCTCCAGCCTCCGAGTAGCTGGGACTGTGGGCGCCGCCACCTCGCCCCGCTAGTTTTTTGTATTTTTTAGTAGAGACGGGGTTTCACCGTGTTAGCCAGGATGGTCTCTATCTCGTGACCTCGTGATCCACCCGTCTCGGCCTCCCAAAGTGCTGGGATTACAGGCGTGAGCCACCGCGCCCAGTCAGGAACATTATCTTTCAAAACATGCAGCCAATTGTGCAGAGGTCCGTATCTTTGTTGCTTTGATATTTCCAAGCTAGAAGAATGCAAATGTCATTATTGAGGATCGCTTTGGAAAGATCTTAAATCAAGGTTAATTCCATCTTTTTGTATGAGGAATGATTGTCCATGGACACTAGGAAAGTGAAGACACATAGAATCCCTGGGCCCACGTATGTTGATTATAAGACGGTTGCAGGACCTGAACAATGACGCTGTGTCTGTGGATAATAAATACAGATGACTTTATAGCTTCCAAAATATGTTTCAGAAACATAATTTTATTTTATATCATAGCCCACATTTAATTAACAAACATATAGTGGCAAAACTTTCCCCAAAACTCACATATACCTAAATTCATAGCATTCTAAAAACAATTGCTAAACCATCCATGTGGTAGTTGCCAAATGATGGCCCCAAACTATTCTGCTGACATTAATGCATTACCCATTATATAAAAAAAGGGACGAGGATGAGAGGGGAGAGGGGAGTGAGAGAGTTTATTTTAAGGGAATAGTGTGAATGGCATTCCATTTATCCATCACCATCTGTGGCTGAAAGGAAGAGGACGTTTATATTTTAGCTTAAGACAAGTGAGGAGGGGAATTTCAGGAGAATAAACACACACACACACACACTCTCTCTCTCTCTCTCTCTCTCACACACACACACACACACACACGTACAGTAAAACAAAACAAAGCCTTTGAGGCCTTGATTTAAGCCCAGAATTTCAGGAGACAGGAGTATGTTGTAGCTTACTGAACAAGGATACAGCGATCTATGTCTTTTATAATGACAAAGCAAAAGCACAGATTTCCCAAGGACTAGATTTAAGAACATGCTAGGCTCGTGTTATTGTAAAAGGGATCTTGATCAAGACGACCATCAAGAGAGAAAACAACTCCAACAAGAGCAAGAGACAAGGTGAAGTCCAATGGCTCACTTTCAAAAATAGTGGCTAAAGGACCTCAGAAAGAATCTGAGTAACCTTCACTATCATCCTACTGGAAGACAATTCCACTTTCAACATTCATTCACCAAGTCCATAGAGTACCAACACTATCTCTGGTGTGCCATACGCATAAGCCTGTGTTCACTACTCCAAGTATCAGCTTACCTGGGCCCTGTATGTTAGGCAAGGTAGCAGAAGAGAAAGTAAGGCAAGGAGAAGGAAACAAAGCCATCACATTCCTCCCTCCACTACAGGCTCCTAACACTGGAGTAAGCCCAAATTAGGGGAGACAAGAAACGTTAAACAGATTCATGTTTGTCATTGGACGTTTTATAATGGATTGGACTATGTATTGGTACTGAATGAGTAGGACCATTTGAAATGTCAAAACATCAATTGCTGAGCATGTAATTATCAGGAGTGGTATATTTTGCTAGAGATTTTATTTAGTGAGACAGAGAAAAAAAAAAGAATAAAGTTGCTTTCTCCTGCATACTAGTGAATCCAGGATGATTTTTTTTCTTATAGAAACAGTACTTTTCACATCCTGCTGTTTAGAGAAATTCACATCAATGCTTTTCCCACAATATAAAACACGTATGTGTTTTGGCACTTACAAACACTGAGGAGCAGCAATTTCCTTTTTTCCCCCATCATGTTTTTTGACAAATCAATGTATCCCTAATCAGTTGATCATTGCCAACATGCATTAGCACTAGCTCAGCCCAGATTTATTGCAATTAGGTTACTTCACAAGTTGAACACATCCCCTGGTGGATTTTAATAAAACGGGACGTTTCTATGAACCTCTAGTTGTGGTATGTTCAAAAAGAATATGTTATTAAAAAGGTTAGGGGCTTAAACTCTTATATACATATTATGTGTTAAAATTAACATTTCAATACAAATACAATAGAAAAAGGGGAGCAGATACAAAAAGAAACTGGCAATAAATAGATTTTTTACATGTTATCAAGATATGAAAATATTTTAATAAAGTACTGAATCTGTTTGAAATATCAAGTTCTACTAATGCGTTAAAAGCTTGTTTTGAGTAGTTAGGACGCTCAAAATGCTGATAACATCTGCAACACAAGCCTGTGCTGAACGTTTACATAACTGGTCCTACTTATTTATGAGAAAAATAAGAAAAAAAGAAAGAAGTAGAAATTAAAAGGGTAAGGAAGCTAAAAAGACAGGCAATGAAGAGAGAAACTCTATTATAGTATTATTATTTATTTCAGATGTAAAGTTGTATTACATATTCTTTTTAAGTCTATACATCCTCCAGCAGCAAATGTACTCCTACTTTTAGGATTATAAATCAAAACTATTTATTGAGAAACTGTCATAAGCCAGGCACTATATTTCAAGCTATAATTCTTTTACTATTTGAAAATAAGGTTTAACCAGAAGGTTTACATGGAGTTAAAAAGTGACCAAATATTTAAAGTGACTCAAACTGAATATGCTTTGTTTAGTTCAGGTCTGTTAAACATCAAGCGTGGACATGCCAACGTTGCTTGAGTTCAGCACTGAGCTCGGTCAGCTATCTCCTGCTGATAAATAACAAAGAGGCAAAGATGACATTGAAACAAATGATCCTGAGAAGGTGAAGGTTGAGCCCCGTCGAAGCACATCCATAAACTTATGTGCACACACACACACACACACACACACACAGGCCCCAAGTCACTCAGTCACTTCATAGGAAATAACTTCAACTACCAATGTGTATGTTTTGGGAAATAAACATGGAAGAAGATAGGTCAGAGTCAGTTTAGTGTCAAAAAATGCCTATCCTACTTGGCTCTTCTTTAAATACGATACTTGGGTTAGGAACAAAGACTCTGCTGGAAAAGCAGTTTAATTATCACCAACCTTCTCAAAGCAAAGGACAAAACAACTACTGTGGGATTTCAAATCTGTCAGCAATCTCTCTTATACTTCACTCATCACAAGGCCCCTGGATTTCACAAGCACGAGGCCTCACCCACTTCAAAGACCATGGGGAAACCCACTTCAACAAAAGTCTCCTTTGAGTCTACGTGGAGTGATTTTACTTTTTTCTTACTCTTCATCCCAGAAGTTAATTCCAGAGTTGGTTGATGCAATAATCTCGAACAATAGACTGCAAACCTAAACACTTATGGGCTGACTTTATCCCATTTGAAATTCATAAAGTTACTGTGATTCAAGTTATGCCCTAGGTGTTGATTTTTTATGAGCCTATAACCCTGGAGATGTAACATTTGATTTGGTTCACATGGTGTCTGTAAGAGTACCTTGCAGTGATGGAAAATGAGAAACAACATTTATAAATAATTGCCAGGTTTCAAGGACTTCTCATCCATCCCCATGACATAAATCCTGGAATCTACAGCATGTATATTTGAAATACATTACCATAAAATATTTGTAATTACTTTTTAAATTCTCTCGGACATGACTTGGTGTCAGAAATATAGTATTTATTTATTATTAGTTATTTTTCTCTCGGTTCATTTCTCTTTGTGCATTTTCAGAGAATAATACTTGACCTAAACATTTGCATTTTTAACGTGTTTATAGTAAAAAGAGCTGATAATTTGCCACACAAGACATTATACTGATCTTCACCACAAGAAATAGATGATGTATCTATGTACATGCGTACTGTGATGCAAACAAAGAAAGTAAAATGTGGAGCAACTAGTTTGTTTGTTCAAAGTCACATTGAAGGAAAGCCAACACGCAGGATTCTCACTCCATTGCCTGTTTGCTTAAAAATATCTTAAGCTGCCCATGTATTCTGGAGCTCAGTTCAAATCCATCCTCCTTCTTGATCCCTTCTGTGACCTCTCGGACTCCAAATCCTTTGCGGCATCCCTAACACATTGGATGTGTCATTTATTTAGAACTTATCATGTACCGTTTTCCGTTGTCAGTTATCTAAGCTGACTAAAATTTCTGGTAGGCAGATCCTAAATCTTGGATTATCAAGGACCTACACCCAATGTCATCCCTAAGACTCAAAGCTAAGCAGTTACCTGATTTTAAAACCTCTTTACAAGAAGCAAAACTGGAGTATATAAAAAGTTTTTCTAAATATAGTTTTGAATAATAGGGTCACAGATTTAGTATGATTAATGTTTGTGTATAAAGAAAGAAAACCAAAGGGTTTATTTACTTTTGCATCTTATATCCAAGTCATATCCATCAAAAGTAGGTACTGATTACAGACCAATGTTTCACAAGCCCCAGTGAGCAGGGATTGCTTAACACAGACAGAAATTCTTCTTCCCTAATACATAGACTGAGAAACAGAAATGATTAAGAAAGGCCTACCCTCCAGCAGCCAAACTCTTTGGAAGTTTGGAAGTAAAGGATACCTATATCACGTTTCTTTTGATGTTAGGAATGAGGACTCCAGACTAACACAGATTGTATTTTCCCTGGTACTAATCATCATTTCCTCAAATTTTCCAATTCCAACCACTAGATGTCATGCAGAGACCACAAAGTAGAACATCTTAGTGTTTGTTTTGTTTTGTTTTGTTTTTTTCCCCCCACATCAAGCATTACCAATTTTATGAACTTCAACATTTAAGGTGGTTTTGAAAAATGTTAAGAGACAGGCATTAAAGACACAGGTCAGTGCAATTTATTTCACAGGCTGGGTGCACAGACATTAGGGCAAAAATATATAGAGTGAAAAGTACTACTTCATGCATTGCAAAGCGTTATTTCCGGAATCTGAAAAATTCATGCAAGTGGATTCCAAAAAAAAAAAAAAAAAAAAAGATAGATTCTAAAGCTTCCTATCTTTAGCAATCATGTACTTTATTTACCCTGGTAGACAAAACTGGAATTCAAGAAAATGGAAAGAAAGAGTATATAAGTATATAATAGAAAAAAATAAAAAGTTTTTGGATTAAATACTAGCTTGGACATGTGCTAATTGAGTAAACCTGCTGTAATACTTAACTTCTGTAAGTAACTGTTTCCTGGTCTGTGAAATGAGAATATCTGACATGTAATAATTGGGAAGTTTCAATAAAACATTGTGTATATATATACTATATATATTGTGTTATATATAGAATATATATATATATATCTCAGGACCTCAGAAGAGAGAGTTAGAGATTCTGGAGTCAGCAAGTTATGAGTGAGAGGTGAAGCAGTTGAAAGAGGACTAAGTTGTCCAAAAAGACTGCAGCAGATTGGAAAAAAAAAAAAAATAGAGCATCTGGCTTTAGGCATAGGCAGATTTCAGAAATGGGTAAGCAAAAGATAAGAAAGAATCTACAGATACCAGTTTGTGTGTATAAGTAAAAAGATAATTTTAAAATCATTTCTTTATTGTTTATAATTAGATAAGCCTCCACTAGTGGGAAATGAGAATAAGAAGATAGAAAAAAAATTGGCCTATTGAGAATAAAAATTCTCAAGTAGGTGAAAGGAGATGGGATCCAGACCTGGAAAAGGCTGATTGGAAAGATAAAGGATCCCTTCAAACATACAATTAAAAATACAAACAATAATAAATCAAAATAAGTTTAAGGAAGGCCAACAGAGTTTGAAGAAATAATACAGCATCTCATCCACCACCACACAAAACTAGTTTTTTAATCAAGAGAAAACATAAAATAGGAATCATGGCCTTTATTCCTAAGAGCCACACTAGATGTAAAAATCTCTCTAAAGTATATGACACATATTGAAATATACACATATACATACACACATACACATATGCATGTATGTTTTTGAAAAACAAAATTATGAAACATTTTTCTTTTTTATGCATCTTTTGCTTGTATCAATAAATCCTACAGTCAGCTTACAATGAAGGCCAGTTTTTCTCAAACACCATAATGCTCTGCCTAAATAATTCATTTTAAAAATGATGGGTAAAACCTTATGAATAAAATGAAGTATACTTTATGTTAAATTATTTTGAATTCTCTATATTTAAAAATAATATTGAGATTATGACTCCAGTAAACAAAACTGAAATGCTAAAGATTACGTTTAAATAACACATTGTTTATTATTATTATTTTCTTATTTTAAATTTTATTTTAAGTTCTGGGATACATGTGCAGAAAATGCAGGTTTGTTACATAGGTATACATGTGCCATGGTGGTTTGCTGAACCTATCAAACTATCATGTAGGTTTTAAGCCTCACATGAATTAGGTATTTGTCCTAATGGTCTCCCTCTCTCCCCTTGCCCCCCACCCCCAAACGTAGCACACTAAAACATCAATTATTGTAATTTGCAGTTTGTGATACACCATGTAGGCTAGAATAAGAAGCGTTTTAAGTATGAAATAGGAAGATATAGAGAAATTAATTAATTTGTAAATTTAATCTTAAAATTTCAATTCGTGTTTATATTTTAATAATGCTTATAGTTTAATATTAGCTATTGATGTTTTAAAGGTAGACTATGAAATTTACTTTTTAAATATTTAAACTTCCTTAGTTTTCAAGATTTTCCAAATCATGTACATATTTGATGATTTTTATTATTCATTTAGGTAACTAGGTAAATATTGTTCAAAATGACCACATTAATTATATGTTTTTAGTAATGATTTACTCCCCAGAAGGTATATGTTTCCACCTTAAATTCCTGTAAATAAAATTCTTGTGATACCTTCTTAAAAAGTAAGAGAAAAGAAAGACAGAGAAAACTGATTCATTTCTACTTGGAGGTGATTTCAAATACGTAAACCCCAACTACGTAATTCTGTACACGGGGATCGCATTATTTATTTTCATAGTTGCTGCTTTATTGAAAATTTTGTCTCTAAAGTTTATATTTGGCAAGACAAATAACAAAAATAAGCTGGTTTATAATTTTTCTTATTCTAGGGTGTGCATGTGTGTATGTGTAAGTATGTTTTAATTTCTAATGGCCTGTCCAGGTGAAGTTATCACTCTTGGAGACATGGCAACCCATATGAGAATGTTTATGTACACTGGGGTGCAGAAGATCAACCAAGCCCAAATCCTAATTTAAATCACCTTTACCTTTGAAATGTTAAAACTGTATGTCTTTTTCAGTTTCTCTCTGCTCCTCCTTTTCTCCTATGCTCTTGCTCAGAAAACATTTAATTTCAACTCAGGTGTATTTATTAAAAAGAATCCTTCTATTTTAATTTTCTGAAAGTCATTGGAAGCAGATCCTGTGTACTTATAAAATTCCACAATAAAACATTTACTTTTGTAAGCTATGTGTATCTAGATGGTGATATTATTGTTAGGAAATAAAATGAGAGCATTTGGCAACATGATATGTTTCAAAAGAAATATGAACTCTTTTTCCTTGAAGAAATTAGATATTTTCCTTGACTGGTACTTAGGGATCCAAGTCTAGAAGAGAAATAGGATTTTTTAAAGCTCACTATTTTAGTCCTTTTTTTTTTTTTTTTTTTTTTTTGGAAATTTTTCACTTAGCCACATCTGACAAAATAAAAGATTAGATTTGAGGCTGCAGAAACAAAATTGCCGTTGTAATTTGCCAGCACCTAGTCCATGTTAGGGTAAGCAAACACAGTCAATTCCCATTTATCTAAAGTTTAAGCAATAATACTTTTCAAAAATGGAATTTCTTTTTTGCCTTATTATTTTTTCTCTAAAACGCACAAAATGAGAATGTATTAGTATAGTCTCATGCTGCTGATAAAGACACACTGAAGACTGGACAATATGCAAAGGAAAGAGGTATAATGGAGAACTCACAGTTCCACATGGCTGGGGAAGCCTCACAATTGTGGCAGAAGACAGGGAGGTGCAAGTCACATCTACGTGGAAGGCAGCAGGCAAAAAGATAGTTTGTGCAGTGAAAAGTTTTTAAAACTATCAAATCTCATGAGACTTATTCACTGTCATGAGAACAGCGTAGGAAAGATCGACCCCCATAATGCAATCACCTCCCACTGGGTTCCTCCCAGGACATGTGGGAATTGTGGGAGTTACAATTCAAGATGAGATTTGGGTGGGGACACAGCCAAACCGTATCAGAGAATATTCCTTATATAGAGATATATTGAAAAATGTTATTTCTGGTTTCAGTCATTACACAATAATAGAGTCCAACTTCTAAGTCAATAGTTTTAAACAAACAATTGGTTTTCACCACAAAGATTCCAAAATACTATGTGACTGTGAATTATCGTCCTAATCAGATTAATTTCTTGGTATAATTTTAGGGTTAGTGTGTATTATTTGTGTATGGGTTCTGTGAAAATTATACAGTAAAATATGCCTGTAGCCATCAGCCTATAACAGGAGATCTCATTGTGAGCTCAAGGAAGAGGTAAACACACTGAAATTTCTATATTGGTGCAGGGTGATGGTAATTGCAAGAAAGGGCTTGAATAAAACAGTAGAATAAAACTCAATCTGATACAAAGAAGTCAGAGGCAAGACAAAGATAGTTTATAAATATAAAATAAGGAATCAAATCTAAGCTTGTGTGTGAATAAGATTAAAAAATTACGAAATTCATGTTCAGTCTGGTAGGAGTGATCTAGACAAAAGACGAAAAAAGAGTGACTATGTCAGTAATTTTATGGGACTATTATGACTTTTAAAAATATTTGATCTTTTGAACATCTCACAGGATAAAATATTGAATTAATTAGAATATTTAGTTGACTGAAACACCCATTTTCATACTCATTTTAAAAAACTGAATTTTAATATATAAGTATAGATTAATGAATGTATACACAAACACAGAAAGAGAAAGAAAAAAACATTCTCTGCATATTGCTTCTTCTTGCAAGAATGTAAGAACAAAGGTTTTTCTTCATGTCTCTCTCCAATTAAGTTAAAGATGGTGGAACTGCATGCTCGTTGCTATCGTAATAGCTTCTGCATAACATTTTGTTCACAGTTGGAAAAAACAAATGAGCAAATAAACATTGAGATGTAAAAGCAGTGTACCACTACCTTTAGTGGCCCAGCCTTTATTAGGTGAGAGAGTGTTTTGATGTGTATATTATCTTCTGCTTTATAAGGTAGTTTACTTTCACCTGCTTAGATGGGAATAGGTAGATAGATAGATAGATAGATAGATAGATAGATAGATAGATAGATAGATAGATAGATAGATAGATAGATAAACAGCCAGATAGATTAGATAGATAGATAGACATACAGGTAGATGGATAGATAGCATCATAGTCCATTTTGTGCTAATGTAGCATACCCTAGACTGGGTAATTTACAAAGAACAGAGACTTATTTCTTGCAGTTCTGGAGGCTGGGAAATCCAAGGTTGAGGAACCTATATGTAACAAGGACTTTCTTTCTGTGTCATCCCATGGTGGAAGGCCGAGGAGCAAGAGAGCATGTATGCATGTGACAGAGAAATAGGAAGAGTGCTGAACTCATCCTTTTATCAAGAACTCACTTCCTGGGTAGCTAACCTGCTCTCAAGATAATGGCATTAATCAATTCATTCAGCAGAGCACTTGTGACCTAATTACCTCTTAACAAAAACATTTTTGTCAACTAAAGTACAATGTCCATGAGACAAATATAATTCATTTATATCATATATAAAGTAACTTAGATTAGCACATTTTCTTCCTCTACCGACTTCAGTGAGGTTGTGTCACACATGTGAAATACAGTTAGATTTTTTTTTTTTTTTTTTTTTGCTTAGTTGGTGTCAGGGATTTCCAGACACACTATGTTTCTTTTAAAATTTGCATACATTAAGGTTTACGATTTCTTCTGTAAAGTTCTGTTGGTTTTGACAAATACATGATGCCATGTATCCACCATTACAGTATCATACAGAATAGTTTTATTAACAGAAGAATCCTTTGTGCATCAATTATTCTTCCATCCTCCTTCACTCCCCACAAACATTTGGCGACCCCTGATAGGTTTCCTTCTTGTGAAATGTCACATAATCAGAATCATTCATCCTTTTCAGATTGGCTTATTTCAGTTAGAAATTTCCATTTAAGATTCTTTCGTGTTTTGTTCGTGGTTTGACTGCTCATATCTTTTTATCATTGAATATTATCTCACCATATGGATGTATCACAGACTATCTGTTCACCTCTTGGGGAACGTCTTGATTGTTTCCAGTCTGGGGTAATTTTGAATAAAACATCTATGAAAATATAAATAGAATTTTTGTGGGCAAAAATTAACAAATCAGTTTCATAAAAATCTAGGAGCATGATAGTTGAATTATATGTTTAGCTTGATAAGAAATTGAGGTCGGGCGTGGTGGCTCACGCCTGTAATCCCAGCACTTTGGGAGGCTGAGGCGGGCGGATCATGAGGTCAGGAGATCGAGACCATCCTGGCTAACACGGTGAAACCCCGACTGTACTAAAAATACAAAAAATTAGCCGGGAGTGTGGTGGGCGCCTGTAGTCCCATCTACTTGGGAGGCTGAGGCAGGAGAATGGCGTGAACCCAGGAAGCAGAGCTTGCAGTGAGCTGAGATCGCGCCACTGCACTCCAGCCTGGGCGACACAGCAAGACTCTGTCTCAAACAGAAAAGAAAAAAAAAAAAGAAATTGAAAAGCTCAGGAGGCTGAGGCAGGAGAATGTCGTGAACCCGGGAGGCAGAGCTTGTACTGAGCCAAGATTGTGCCACTGCACCCCAGATGGGGCAATAGAGCGAGACTCCTTCTAAAAGGAAAGAGGAAAGAAAAAAAGAAAGAAAGAGGGGGAGAGAGAGAGGGAGAAAGAAAGGAAGGAAGAGAAAGAAGGAAAGAAAGAGAAAGAAGAAAGAAAGAAGGAAGGAAGGAAGGAAGAAAGGAAGGAAGGAAGGAAGGAAGGAAGGAAGGAAGGAAGGAAGGAAGGAAGGAAGGAAGGAAGAAAGAGAAATTAAAAAGCTGTCTTCCAAGGAGTCTGTACAGTTTTTCATTTCCACCAGAAAAGAATGAGAGTTCCTGTGACTCTGCATTCTTCTCAGTATTACGTATTATCAGATTTTTAGATTTTAGCAATTTTAATAAGTAATGGCTCCTAATTGTTTTGATTTGCAATGTTCTAGTAACAAATGATGTTGACCATCTTTGTTTTCTATCTGTATATCTTCTTTGATGAGATGTCTATTTAAATCTTCTGCCAACTTTCAAATGTGGTTGTTTTCTTTTAGTTGAGTTTTCAATGTTTATTGTATATTTTGGATACAAACCTTTTATCATATGCATGTCTTGCAAATTTTCTCCCAGTCTATTACATTTTTTAAATTATCCTAGCAGTGACTTCCACAGAGCTGAAGTTTTTAATTTTGGTAACATCTAAGCTTTCACAGAATCTTTTTGTGGTTGTATCTGAAATCTTATGGTCAAATTCAAGGTCACCTAAATTTTCTCCTATATTTGTAGTTTTGCATTTAAAACTATGTTATATTTTAAGTTTATTTTTTGTGAAGCTCTGAAGTTCGCGTGTCCAGGTCATTTTTTTAATGTGTGTGCAGAAGGATATCCATTGTTGCAGCACCACTTATTGCATTTATTGCAAAGACTATTCCTTTGCTATTGAATTGCATTGTGCTCCTTTGTCAAAGATCAGTTGATTATATTTGTATGAGGCCTATTTCTGGACCCACTAGTTCCATTGAATTATGTGTGAATTATTTAGTCAATACCACACTGTCTTGACACTATGCCTTTATAGTAAGTCTTAAAATCGGGTAGTATGCATCCTCCAACTTTATGTTTTTTCAGTATGTATTGAGTATTTCAGGTTTTTTGACTTTTCATGTAAACTTTATATATCTGTTTGTTGATATCTAAAAAGAGTATTTTTCTAAAAGATTGGGATTGCATTGAATATATTCATCAAATAGGAAAGAATTAACATCTTAACAATATTTAATGAAGTAATGTTGAACTTGATCACGTTTTATTTAGATCTCCTGTGATTTCTTTTATCAGAATTTTGTAGTTTTTCACATGTGGTAAAAGACATGTGTAGTTTATTTAAAAATTTTGTCAGATTTATATCTCAGTATTTATTTTCATGTCTGTGCTATTGTAAATGGCATTTTTAGAAACTAATGTTTCTTACTGCTCACTGCAAAGGATGAATTTCATAGTAAATAACTAACTTGTATATTGACCTTGTTTTCTGAGATCTTATACTTACTATTAGATTTTTAAAAACTTCTTGTTTGTGCAAATTCCTTGAGATTTGTTACATAGATAATAATATAAACTCAGCATGGATAGTTCTAATTCTTCCTTTTTTATCTTTTTATTTCTTTCCTTGTCTTACTGCACTAGTTAAGACTTTTAGTATGATGCTGAGTAGAAATGATGAGAGAAGTTATCTTTGCCTTGTTCCCAGTCTTAGGAGAAAAGCTTCCAGTCTCTCAACATTAAGTATGATTCCACCTGAGGATTTTTGTAGGTGTCTTCATCAAATACAGGGAGTTCCCATCCTCTCTACTTCTAATTTGCTAATACTTTTTATTATGAATAGGTTTCATGTTTTTTCAAATGCTTTTTCTATATCTATTGATATAATTATTTAATTTTCTTCTTTATTAGTCTTTAATGTGGTAGATAAAACTGACTTCTGGATGTAGAACAGCCTTGCATACCTGGAGTAATTCCTTCTTAATCATGGTGTAGAATTATTTTTATATGTTATTTTTTGATTTGTTAATATTTTATTGAAAAACTTTGAATCTGTGTTCATGTGAAATTTTCGTCTGTGTTCATAATCTTTAGTTTTCTTTTCTGTAAGGACTTTAGCTAGATTTAAAATTAGAGTAACACTGTCTTCATGAAAAATGTTAGGAAACATTCTCGTTTTTTTCTACTTCCTGACAGAGATTGTGGAAAATTTGTACAATTTCTTCTTGAACATTTGATGTAATTCAGCAATGAAACCATTCAAATACTATGGTTTCTTCTTTGAAAACTTATTAGTTATTGATTGCCATATTTTGTTTTATGTGTTAACTTTCCTAGATCGGAGGATCCAGATATCTGTTTAGACAATATTTCTGAGTGTCTCTGTCATGTATTTATGGGAGAAATTAGCATTTTTTATCAATAGACATAGTAAACTTGATTGCCCTTCTCTATGTGTGATATCAACTAATTCAGTGAGGGTCTGAATAGAACAAAAAGGTGAAGGACAGGAGAATTCACTCTTTCTCTGCCTGATTGATTGAGCTGGAATATCTATCCTTCTCCATTCTTTGAAACTCCAGGCCTCCAAACTGGGACTAAAATTACACCATTGACTCTTTGACTTTCAGGTCTTCAGACTACACCAACTGGGTCTCCAGGTTTCAGAGGATATATTTTATTGATTTTATATCTCTGAATAACCCTGATTAAAACATATATTGGTACTGGGGTGGTTTTATAGAAACAGAATTTTATAAACAAGTTTCCCAGATTGATGCTATAGATTTTGGAATAAACTGTCTAATCTGATTGGACATAAAGGTTTAGATGATTCTATTTCTAGTAGTAAAGAGAGCACCAAGGTCCATGACATAAGCTGGTAATAGAGATACACAAACAATCTGCCTTGGATACCACTTATAAAAAGCAAGGAACTGAATGGCTGTGTAAATGATGCTTTTGAACAGTTTTGGAAAACTAACAAATATAATAAGGTTGGCCGTTTGCTCCTGATGTCACTGGACAAAGTGGTGAAGGAAAAGGATGAGCTTAAGATTTAAATTCCCAGAAGCATAAGTGACCTGCGGACTTATTGTCATCTGAAGATACTCTTATTTTTGGTATCCACTGAGTTGAGATTGCAGAAAGTGAAATGCAGAATCTCATCCTGTGAATGGCTGAATTATAACGGAAATTAAACTCCAAGCCTTTCAGAGTGTTCTTGTTAAAGCAAGAACATTTGTTGGGAGAGAATGGGGAAAGGGTTTCCAGAAGGCTGTGTATGTTCTGTATCAGCATCTGATATATGACAGTCAGCTTTCATGGGTCTAGGAATTACGGGGCGGAAATGGGAGTGAAAACCCTCACTACTACCACTAGTGACTCACTAGCAACACATTTATTTTCTTTTCCCAAACCTTGTGCTGTGCTGAGCTGGAGGTCTTAGTTGCAAAGGGAGGAGTCCTTCCGTTAGGAGACACAATAATGATTCCACTGAAATGGAAGATAAGACTCACCTGGCCACTTTGAACTCCTCATCCTTCTCAATCGATAGGCAAAGAAGGGAGTTAAAGTACTATCTGGGGTAATTGATCCTGATTACCAAGGGGAAATTGGACTGCTAGTCCATAATTGAAGGTAAGGTAAAATATGTCTAGAGTGTGGGTGATCCCTTGTAGTTTTGCTTAGTATTACCATGCCCTGTAATTAAGGTTAATAGGAAACAACAGCTCAATGAGGACAAGGTTGTTAATGATCACAGCCCTTCAGGAATAAAACATTGGGTAACCCCAAAAGACAAAAACCCACTACCAGCTGAGGTGCTTGCCAAAGACAAAGGGAATACAGAATGGATAGTTGAATAAAGTAGTTATAAATAGTAGCTATGACTGCATGACCAGTTACAGCAATGATAATTTTAATTGTCACAAATATGATCTCCCCATTTTGTTATAAATGCATTTTTGGTTGTGTATATAATACACTTGTTTTCTTTTCTCTCCTATTCTCTTATAATGTAACATAAGATATATTGGCTTTATATCATAGTATTTAAGTATGTAAGGAGATGAATATGTGCCACATTGACAATTAGTGGATTTGTGAAAGTCCCAGCTTTCATTTCTGATATTGGTAATTTTCTTCTTTGATTGCCATGCTAGCATGCAAGTCATGCAAGCATGAAAAATACTGCATTAAAAATAAAGACAGATGTAAAGCACAAAAAGAGCCTAAGTTATTCTTACACAACTGAGAAAAAAAAACAGAAGAATGTTTTCACAAAAGAAAAATGAAAGATAATGTAATTTTTAATTAAAGAAGACATCAAATATAAACAATGTGAATAAACTCAAACAATTGTAAAATTAATTGAACAGAGAATCAAAATGACAACATTACAGAGCTAATTAAATAGAAACCATAGGAAACAGATTAGACAGTGTGGATGATAAAATTAGTAACAGAAAAAGCCATGAGGTAGTCTCAGTGAAATAAAGGGGTAAAAAAATACTAGTCAGAAAGAAATTAATGTTAATGGTATACAGGAAATGTGGATCCAAAATAAAGGTAAATGATACACCTGCAATAAAAGTCCAACAAATGAAATTAAAAAGAATAATTATGTAGTAGAAGAAAATATTTCTAAAATGTAAAATAATACTCATAGATTTAAAGGCATACTGTTCTCAAGAAATTCATTAGAAGAACTGATTTTATGGCATTCTGGTAAAGTGATTGAATTTCAAGGATAAAGAAAGAATTCATCAGGTATCCAAGAACTTACAAAGGGGATAAATCTGGCTGGGCTCAAATGCCTCCATGGAAAAATAAAGTGCCAGAAGATAATAGAACAATATTTACAAAATTCTAATGGAACAAGTGTGTCTCAAGAATATTATAACCAGACAAGTTGTTATCCAAGTACAAAATGGCAGTACTGGCATACTTAATCATGCAAAAACTCACAGAATATGTCATTCCTTATTCTGTCTTAGAATGAAACTATGTAAGAGACAAATGAAGAAACCATTGTAAAAGAACTGAATGGAGCCTTGTTGCTGCTTCCTCAGAAGGGAAGGAACACCATATCCTCACATGTAGAAGGTACAGAAGGGAAAAAACCCACACCCTCAAACCCTTTTATAAGGGCCTGAATCCCTTCATCACCTTCTAAATACCCCATCTCTTAATATTATTACATTGTCTATTAAGTTTCAACAAAAAATTTGGGGTGCACCCAATTTGGTCATTGTTTGGATATTAGAACACAAAATTTAATGACTCAGTTTCTTACTATATGTAAGACATTATTATCACATTAATTTTGTTATTTTTATTACAATTGTAACAAAACCTAGGAACATTTGTATACAGAACTTAAACACAAAGACTTTCCAGATTTTGTCATTTAATCCCAAAATCTTACCACTTAAGGGAAGGTATCTTAATTACGGTTATCCCCAAACATATGCAAATGCAAAGATTGGAAGACCTAAGTAACGACTAAGTTGTGGAGCTGAGACTGAATTCTGGGTTTCAGACTATAACTTCCAAAACATTTCTGTTGCATAATGAGGTAAACAATATAGTTCCTAAACTGGAAGATTAAATGATTCCTTCATAGAGGAAATTAAAAAATATATATATATATATAGAAGAAAACAGTTCCTAGTTATTTTGGAAATTGTATTATGTGTTGCAAAACAATGACAATAAATGTACTTAAATAAATCACCAACTTAATAACTCATCTTCAGTTGAATCCTTAGTTTTCTCATGCAAAGTCTAGTATTCCTACAGAGCCAGAACAGTGTACAAAGAACAAGACAGGGAGATAAAATTAATGCTAGCTTAGTTTTATATGAAGCATCAATTAGGAATATTAACTGTTCTCATGTTTAAATATTTGCTCTTGGCAAAATCCAAACAAGCTCACTATGTGTTAGATTAGTAGGTATAGAGTCAGCATGGTGGTAGATCTGGAGTGGAGCACGTGCATTTTGTAGATTCAAAGATGTTGTCAATTTTAAAAAATATCAATTGTCTATTAAATGTGGAGAGAATACCACTTTATTGAATGCACACCAAAATTTTAAGATGTCTTCCATTTTGAGAGCAATTTTTATAAAAAAGGATATGCTGAAGTTTATTCTACTACAGGCATGAAAGTTACCATGCAAACCAGAGATACATTTGTTCTTTGTGAAGAAGCTTCTGCCCATTTGTCCGTTTCAGTGTATCATTTAAACAGTACAGCCAGTGCTCAATAGCAGCGTCAGTTGAAGTCACCATCATGGCTACACAAATTGATTCCTTATGTGGGAAAAAAAAAAAAAAGGCCTCAAATGGCTGATGGACAATTAAATATGTTGGTTCCCATGTTATTTCCCTGGAACCTCAAGTAGATTTAGTCAGACCCTTGTTAATTGATAAATATGATTGAGGACTTTGCTATATCTTTTTTTCATCAAATGAGTACATTCGTCAGAAACATAAATAACACATTGTAGTGATCATTGCCTACATGGGGAGATTTTTAGCTTCAAGTAATGGATACACAACCCAAAGTGAACATTTTTTCTATGAGAGAACACAAAGTACAGACGGAGCGTGGTTCCATTATTGATTCAGTATCTCAGTGACACGATCCATGTGCTAGGTGTTTTTTCATCTTTGCACTCTCTCCGACTCAGCCTGTCAGCCAAGTGTAAGTCCACATTTCCAAAAAGGCTGCAGCCTTTCCAGGTCTTTGCAGGGAGAAATGATCATGACCACATTCTCTGAAGGAGGAGAAGGGAACTTCCTCCCCTGAGTCTCATTTTATTAAGGAAAAAAAAATTTTTTTTTACATGCTCAGCCCTCAACCTGAAGACATTCACAATTCTTATTTTTCAGTAGCAATTAATTTTATTAGTTTGACAATAATTTATGATCATAAAACAATGCAATTCAAGAAATGACTAAAATATGTTAAAGAAAACATCATAATTATTCCTGGCACTTAGATCTAATATTTCAAAACAGACTATTTCAGCAACTGATTTATAAAGTGCTAATATAAAAAAATCTCAAATATGTTTAATTTCACCCATAAACTATAAATTATGAATTACTATAAATTTTTGGTTAGCAAAAAAAGCCAAAATATTTTTCCTCATGCAACTTAGTTATAGTGATAATTAATTTGAAGAGCACTTATATAGACTGAATGTTGACGCAAGAAGTAGTTTTTGCATGAGCATTTTGAGCATTATCTTGGAATTAGAAGTAGTTTTAAGTCACTGTCTCCTGTGTATTGGTTTCCTGCTGCCTCTGTAACAAATTACTGGAAACTTGGTGGCTTAAACAACAGAAAATTTATTCTTTCACAGTTCTGGATGTCATAAATCTGAAATCAGTATCAAGGGGTTTGGAGGGTGTGGCCATCAGGAAACTTCTACACAGATAATTCCTTATCCTTTAGATAATATTTCTAGTGGCCACCAACATTCACTGGCTTATGGTACATCAGTCTCACCTCCACCTGTGTGATCACATCCCCTCTCCTTTTCTGTCTGTGTGGTCAAATTTCTTTCTGCTTCCCTCTTACACAGATACATGTGATTGTATTTAGAGTCCATCTAGCTAATACTGGATAATCTTTTAGGTCAAGATCTTTAACTTAATCACGTGCAATGATTGATTTTTGTCTGATTTTTCATATAAGGTAATATTCAGAGTTTCAAGAAATCTAGATATGAATTTTTTCTGAAACATTTTGGACCTACCGCACACTCATTCACTCATTCATTTATGTATTTAACAAATATTAAATGAACACCTGCAATGGAACGGACACTGTTCTAATGCAGGGTATATAACAGCAAACTAAAGAGACAAAGATTTTACTTTCTTGGAGTTTACATTCTAGAACAAACATTGGCAAACTGTTTCTGTAAAGGGCCAGATAGTAAATACTGTTTGTAGATCATACAGTTTCTCTGTTGCAACTACTGAACTCTCCTATTATAGCATAGACACAGCTCCTCCTCTCTAAATATATAAATAAGTAGCTGTGGCTATATTCCCATAAACAATTATATATGAAAACAAGAAGCAAGCTAGATTTGGCTCTTGAGTTATAGTTGGCCAGCACTTTCTCTGGACAGAAGATATAGGAGAAAAAGTGACAGGCAAATACAGAATATGTCAGATGGTGATAAGTGATGTGGTTTTAAATAAAGCACATTCAGAGAAATAGGACATTCAAATGTGAAGGCTATAACTAACTGCTATAACAGATAAATCAAAAAATTTTAGTGGCTTCCCGAAGAGCCATTTTCTCAGTGTTTATGTGAAGTCCGATACTAAGATTACTTATTAGTGGGAAACCTTCCATGTGGTCATTCAGGAACCCACCCTCTTGCTTTCTTGCATCTGCCCTCCTGAGAACTCTAGAATCGTGTGTTCAGTTGGTGGTTGAAGAAAGGGAGTAGAGAACAGCACACAGGCATTTTAAGGAAGCAGGATTACAAGGTTTGGTCAATTCCACTCAGTTTATATGCAGTTGAGCTTTGTGTCCAGGGGCATTTAAAAAACAGTGTTGGGCCAGGCGCAGTGGCTCACACCTGTAACCCAGAACTTTGGGAGGCCGAGGCGGGCAGATCACTTGAGGTCAGGAGCTTGAGACCAGCCTGGCCAACATGGTGAAACCCCGTCTCTACTAAAAATACAAAAATTAGCCGGGCATAGTGCTGGGCACATGTAATCCCAGCTACTCAGGAGGCTGAGGCAGGAGAATCACTTGAACCCATGAGGTAGAGCTTTCAGTGAGCTGAGACTGCACCACTTCACTCCAGCCTGGGTGACAGAGCGAGACTCTCTCATACAAACAAACAAGCAGGATTGGAGATCACTGAGCAACATTTAATTCAGGAAGTGTTACTCTTGTAAGCAGGATAGCCAGAAAAAGTTTTCCTGGCCTTCCTGGGGAAAGTAGGAGGATAATGTGGCAGAGATTTGGTAGGGGGGGTGTGTTCAAATATTTAGGCTAGCTTTGTTCTTCTGAATTTATCTCTTTGCAGATAGTTTAGTCATGAGACTGAGCAGTAGTTGTTGAAATGTGGGAAGGAAAAATACAGGCCATTTTCAGGTCAGACTCTTAAAACACACTGTACTCTTCTCCTTGCTTTCTCTCTCTCTTTTCTATGGGACCAAAATCAAGGACTTAATCTCTGCTTAGAAGACAGCTAACCAGAGGTCCTTCCATACACTCACTGGACTGTAATATTAGCAAAAAAAAAAAAAAAAAAAAAAAAAAGACATTGTATTAAACTACTTAGGTTTGTAGTATATTTTGCAAACCAGTAAGTGTTATTTACCTTATATTCTAGTTCTATAGCTACCAGAGAGTAGAATGTTCCAGGCAGAGACCCTGAGTCTGGATCAAGTTCAAGGATTCCAGGGTATAAGGAAAAGAGCTAGAGAAGGAGAGAGGTAAGAAATGAGGTCAGGAGATAAGATGGACAATTATGTAGTGTCATTGTTAGACCTGGCTTTTACTCTGAAAAAGAGGGTTTATACTGAGAGAGAGATAGGATCTAACTTTCATTTTAAAATAATCATTTTGGCTGCTGTTTTAAGAACTGATGTTGGAGGTGGTGAAAAAAGAAGAGCAGCTTCTCAGGAGGATATTGCAATGATGCAGGCGTAAAGTGAAGATGGCTTGAAGAGATTTTCCACATCAGCATCTGGAAGAAAGTATTTGCCATTGTTAACGAGATCGCGCATGTTCATGGTGATATGGCCGTAGAGAGTATTTACCATTACTGAGAAGGAGACTTCAAAATTTTATTAGAAGAGGGAAGTATGAGGGAGATCAAATGTGGACATGCTACATTTGAGATGCCTTTTAGATATCCAAGCAAATATTTGGAGTAGGCATTTAAACGTGGAAATATAAATTACAAAATCATGTGTGTAGACATGAGACCGGATGAGTTCAGTAGGGCAATGGGTATTTTTAAAAGGAAATATCAATGGACTGAGTTTTAGTGCATCCCAAATTTCAAAGGCTGGAGAGTTAAGAAAGATCAAACAAAAAAAAAACCTAACCAGAATCTTATGATAAGAATCAAGAAAACGGCATCCTGGAAATAAACTGTACAATGTGTTTCAAGAAGGAAAGCAATCAGCTAATTTAAGCACCACAGAGGTCAAGTAAGACAAGTACCAAGAATTGACCCGAACTTAGCAACTTTGAGATCAATGATGGTCTGGGTGGAGGATCTCATTTTGAAGTCGTAGGACTGAGAGCCTTTCAGGACTAGATCAAGGAGAGAATTGTGTGAGAGAAACTGGAAACAGTTGGAGAAACTTTAATGTAAAGAAAAAGAGATAAATGGAGCAGGAAATGGAAGGAGACCTTGGATCAAGAGAGGATTTTTTCCTATTATCTATTATAGCTGTAAATTTATGGGAATTATCTTTTAAAAAGGGAAAAATTGGAAAGTCTCCTGATATGGGAGAAAATGAGGGCAAATGCTAGAATGATACAAGTGGGATCTAGTGAAGAGATGCCTTCCTTGGACAGAGGCCTGGAAAAAATCTTCAGCAGTACCGAGAACAAAATGCATGGAAACATTTCTCCACAGTGGTAGGAAGGATGGTCAAGAGTCAGGAGAGATACAGGTGGAGTGATGATTTTTGTGGTAGCAGTTTATACAAGTACTCTTCTGATTTTTACCATTGTCTTTGTATAATAAGAGCCAAAGTCATTAGGTGAGATGAGAATTGGGCAGGAGATACAGGAAGGAGATAGAGAAGAAATGGAAAACATTTTAGGAACGTGAAAGAGTCAAAGGAGCAGGCAACTATTAAAGCATTGGTGCTGATCACTAACAGACCACTTGAAGTTTATGGTTAGTAATTTACGGTAAAATCTGGCAAGCACAGTTGTGGGTTTTACCATGCGAGGGTGACAAATACGAAGCACAGAATTAGAGTCAATCGGATTGGGGATTTTTGTAAGGCTTCTATGATGAAAGAAGTGCATGGCAAGGAAATTGAGATCGGATCTTGGGAAGTGAATATAAACCTGATGAGGATGAGGATCTCTTTTATTTTTTTCACTGATGTGACTTGTGCACCTGGGAGAGAGCCAAGCACATATAAGCATGTGATAAATATTTTTGGGGTGAATGAATTAAATCCAATGCCTTGACTCATCAGTTGGGCTTGGAGGTAAATGAAGACAGAATGCAGTTAAGAGAGGAAGTGAATACAGGTAGAATTCACAGCTTGTGTATCTCAGAAGCTTAACAGACATTTAAATGTGGTTGGGTGAACTGCTTGCCATTTTTGAGGCTTGTTTTCTTCAAAGGTAAAATTGTAATACATAATTACATGGAATCATGGCAATAACTTATGGAATATGCTCAGCACAGTGGCTTGTATATAAAGAGCCCTCACCACCTCTTCTCAGTCATTGTTATACAGAGGTTGTTTCCATTTTGTTTCCTTAGCTTTAAACTAAAAACTTGCTGGCATCATACATGCCTGGATGTCACTATATATTATTACCAAGAGATTGATTTCATGACTCATATAAAAGGCAACTTGTTGAATTGAGAGGTAAGATTAATTAAATGTACTGTCTGGGGACTTCCAGGAAAATTAGAGTTCTTTCAATACACGAAGACTAAACTAGCGTAAAACATTATCTAAAATATTAGCATCATATAGTATATAAAACCTTCTTAGAAGTCTCCCTTCTAGATTATGTATTTTCTCAAAATGTGTCTATAAGCATAATGAACGAGAGCTAAGCATGGCAGCCTAAGGAATCAGCTTTAGTAGAACAGATTAGATTCCGTGTAACTAATACAGATCTCCCTGTAAGATGTGAAGACTGATTAGCATTGTGCAAATACATAAGGGAGCCGTGTTCCTCAGCTTCTCCTGCTCACTTGCCATCTCTCCGTCATTCACTTTTAATTAAAAGATTAGTGGGTAGTTTTGA
The DNA here is from genome assembly GCF_043159975.1 of Macaca nemestrina. Taxonomy (NCBI): domain Eukaryota; kingdom Metazoa; phylum Chordata; class Mammalia; order Primates; family Cercopithecidae; genus Macaca; species Macaca nemestrina. The sequence continues at coordinate 170,951,681 of NC_092128.1, read as the reverse complement.
AAAAGAAAAAAGAAACAAGGGAGGAAGTTCCTATCTCCTTCTATGGTTTCAAGTAGCAGGGTTATTGAAAGAAAGATTTGGATTGAAACACAGATCTCATCTTTTTATACATGTAGCTTTTTTCTTGACCCGTTATTTGAAGTTATAAATCAGGAAGAAACAGGATGACAGGAGCTCTATATTTAGTGCTTTAAGGTAGACAGCAGGTTAGTTTCTTCTGTTTATTTGGGTTCTTTACTTGTATGTTTGCATCTACTGTCAGGCTGTTGATTGCAACTGAGTTAAGTTCATGTTTTGAATCTCTAAGTTAAAGTGGATCAGGTTTGCTCATCCCACTTCTCAGCCATATCTAAATAATCTTCAATAATATTTTGATTTCCTTTATTCACATTTACCAACTACTGAATTTAATTGAATAGATAAGCAAAAGGTACCTTGGTTCTCAGGCCAGGAATGTAGAAAAATTTTACAGTGACTTAGAAAAACCACTGAACAATAAGACACGGGACTTGGGTCCTTATTGTGGTTCTGCAGCTGACACGTTGGGGTCTTGTTTTCTTATGCTTTAAATGAGAAGTCAGTCTTGAAGGTCTCCAATGGTCTTTATTCTGCAGGAGTTACACGAATGTGGATTGATTACTGGAGTTGACCTAAGAATGTTTACAGGTGTGCAATATGTTCTGATGAGAGTGGAATTAGAAAGGCTAAGGCCAAATGTGGGTACATGTGTGTGTGTTTATATTTGAGAAATAGGCAAACAAGTGGCATAAACTACATTGCAATCAGAAGGCATTGCTGGGAAATGTAAGAATCATGTTTATCATATGAGGCAACTCAGGAAAGTGAAAAAGAATGTGTTTTCCCCTGGGGAATAAGGCTGAGATGATTCCACTAGTGGACCCTGCTCTTGCCTTTCTCTCCTGTACTTCACATTGGCAGAGCCTTTGAAGACAAAGGCAAGAAGGAGACATTTCTCAGCCACTCCACAAAGACAGTAATGTCAAGTCATACAAAAGGAAAATAATTTAGTGGGAATCACACACATTTTCAATTCCTCTTTGATTTGTGTAGTAAGCGGGAATGAGTTTTGAGTATACTTAATTGAAGAAGCCACTTCCAGAATCCCTTTTAAGAATAATGCCCACATTATTATTTTCCATAAATGGATATGAAAATAATTAGTATATGTTGAATTTGATAATTCCTATATTAGGTATTTATTTATTTGGATACAGGATCTCGCTCTGTCTCCTAGGCTGGGGTGCAGTGTCACTATCATAACTTTTTTTGTTTTGTTATTTTTAGTAGAGATGAGGTCTCACTATGTTGCCCAAGCTGGTCTCTAACTCCGGAGCTCAAGTGATCCCCCTGCCTGGGCCTCCCAAAATGTTTGTATTATAGGCATAAGTGCCATACCTGGCCCATAATTCTTATCTTACAGAAGGCAGAATAATAATGATTTACAAGGATCATTGTCGAGTATATTTTAATGTCATCAACATTATTAGATGTTAAATAACAGAACACATAGACCACATGTATGTAATGCTTTGCACAAAGGCAAAATGTGTCTCTTTTTTAGGGAGAGAGGGACATAACAGTGTGTGTGGCCAGGCAGCCTCCTTCCATACAGTCTTCCAGGCTGACTGAGGCACTGGCATCACTCAAATCTTCAACATTCCTCAGACATCTGGTTATCTTGGAACCTGTGAACTAGAAGTAGAAAGAGCATGAGGAACATTTGCAGGACTTTTTTGTCCTGCAAATTTTATATATTAAAGTGTGCAACATTAGTGTTTTGATATACATATACATAGTTAAAACTACTACTGTCAAGCCAGTTAACATATCGATCATCTCATATTGTTAACTCTTTTGTGTGTGGCTAGGAGCATTTAAACTTTACTCTCTTAGCATACACTATTACCAGGTAGAGTCCTCATGCTGTACATTAGATCCTAAATACAGTTATCCTAAGTAATTGCAATTTTATACCCTTTGCCCTGTATCTTCTTATCTCCAACCCTTTGTCTCTGGTCTGCTGTTCCTATTGTCTGTATCTGTTTATTGAACATATTTTTAGATTCCACACATGAGAGAGATCATGCAGTGTTTTTTTGTGTTTGCCTGGTTTATTTCACATAGCATAATGTTCTCCAGGTTATCCATGTTGTCTCAAATGGTAGGATCACCTTCTTTTTTTTAAAGGATGAATAATATTCCATTATATGATGTGCATGTGTATATGTATCATGATATCTTTATCTGGCCATTCATATACAGATACTTAAGTTGTTTCTATATCTTGGCTATCAGGAATAATGCTACAGTGAACATACGAGTGCAGATATCTTTATGATGTACCGATTTCATGTCCTTTGGGTATATGCCCAGTAGAAGGATTGCTGGGTCATATAGTAGTTCTATTTTTAATTTTAAAATATTTCTTATTTTGAGATGGAGTCTTGCTCTCACCCAGGCTGGAGTACCCTAGCGTGATCTTGGCTCACTACAACCCCAGCCTCCCGGGTTCAAGCGATTTTCATGCCTCAGCCTCCCAAGTAGCTGGGATTACAGGCAAGCACCACCATGCCTTGACAAATTTTGTATTTTTAGTAGAGATGGGGTTTCACCATGTTGGCCAGGTTGGTCTTGAATTCCTGGGCTCAAGTGATCCCCTCACCTTGGCCTCCCAGAGTGTGGGGATTACAGGCATGAGCCACCCGCGCCCGGGTCTCTATTTAAAGAAAAAAAATTTTTTTATTATACTTTACGTTCTAGGGTACATGTGCACAATGTGCAGGTTTGTTACATATGTATACATGTGCCATGTTGGTGTGCTGTACCCATTAACTCATCATTTACATTAGGTATATCTCCTAATGCTATTCCTCGCCCCTCCCCCGACCCCACAACAGGCCCCCGTGTGTAATATTCCCCTTCCTGTGTCCAAGTGATCTCATTGTTCAATTCCCACCTATGAGTGAGAACATGCGGTGTTTTGTTTTCTGTTCTTGTGATAGTGTGCTGGGAATGATGGTTTCCAGCTGCATCTATGTCCCTACAAAGGACATTAACTCATCCTTTTTTATGGCTACATAGTATTCCATGGTGTATATGTGCCACGTTTTCTTAATCCAGTCTGTCATTGATGGTCATTTGGGTTGGTTCCAAGTCCTTGCTATTGTGAATAGTGCCACTATAAACATATGTGTGCATGTGTCTTTATAGCAGCATGATTTATAATCCTTTGGGTATATACCCAGTAATGGGATGGCTGGGTCAAATGGTATTTCTAGTTCTAGATCCTTGAGAAATCGCCACACTGTCTTCCACAATGATTGAACTAGTTTACAGTCCTCCCAACAGTGTAAAAGTGTTCCTATTTCTCCACATGCTCTCCAGCACCTGTTGTTTCCTGACTTTTTTGAGAAACCTCCATCCTTCTTTCCATTATGGCTGTACCAATTTACATTCCCACCAACAATACACAAGGGTTTCCTGAGAAAACCTTTTTTTTAATAAAGATAATGGGCTTTACTTGAAAAGAATAGAAGGATCTATTAGCAAGAAATTGTATAAAATCCAAATTCCTAAAACATCTACAGGTCATATATATAACTTTCTTTGTAATTAGTGATTAAAGACCCTAGAATTTCATTTCAATTTTACTAAGACACTAATCTGAGAAACTGTGATACTCTCGTAAGAGCTTCTGGGAATTAGCTCAAGGCCTATGCACACAATCCACCAAGCTTCTACATCTTCACCTGATTTTGTGGCACTTCGTTATGTCTTGTCCATATTTTAGGGAGAAAATTACATGCTTTGTGAATTTAAGATTTTATAGAGGTCTCAGGATTCCTTCTGAATGCCCAAAACCTACAGTATTACAGGTTTTGATATTTGAGGTAGTTTTATGAATAGCAATATATTTAACCTTTTTGGAGGGGAGGTGGGGATAGAGTTTTGCTCCTATTGGCCAGGCTGGGGTACAGTGGCGCGATCTTGGCTCACTGCAACCTCTGCCTAATGAGTTCAAGTGATTCTGCTGCCTCAGCCTCCCCAGTAGCTGGGATTACAGGCACCTGCCACCATGCCCAGCTAAGTTTTTGTGTTTTTAGTAGAGACCGGGTTTCATCACGTTGGCCAGGCTGGTCTTGAACACCTGACCTCAGGTGATCCATTCACTTTGGCCTCCCAAAGTGCAGAGATTACAGACGTGAGCCACTGTGCCTGACTGATATATTTAATCTTGAATGGAATTGAAACTATAGAAAAAATATGTCGCTGAGAGTATATTGCTAAACATTTTTACAAAGGGGTATGGGCAGTGAAAAAGAGGCACCATGAGAAAACAGCGTGTTAACTTGAGTCCCGGAGTCTGAAGCTGTAGTGCACTATGATTGCATCTGTGTGTGTGTGTGTGTGCGTGTGTGTGTGTGTTGTTTAGAACTATATATCTTACATAGCATCTGTAGTGTCAAATTATATCTTTATTAAGTAGACTTAGATGTGGTGGATACACAAGTCCCACTAAACTTTATAATACAGTTTCTTAGGTTTGCAAAATATACTCACTGTTTTCTATTGTCTACGAAATACACTGTACTAACTGCACTCCTGTTTATGGTACCAAAATATCTAAAGGATTTAACTTAAGACACAAATCAAACATATCTGGGGAAGAAAACAAATTTCTATCCATATAAAATGCTCAGGATAGTGTTGTTTCATTTTTAAATACAGATTCCAGAAAGGATTTTAAAGAGGAAATTGAAGTCAACATTTTCTACAGTGACCTGCACAGTTACTGACCCACTTGACTGAGCTACTGGGCACTCGCCACCTAACTTAGGTCTTGGCCCCTCGTTTCCTACTGTCTTGTTTCTTCTCTCCTAGTTACTGGTTTATTTTACTCAGATCTTCAGGCTCAGCTGCTATCTTCTCAGGCATACAGTTTTTTCAATTCATACAATAGTTAAATCAAGATATAACAGTCTATCTTTGACCTTATGCCTCCATGTTTTTGTAATTTGGCTTCTGTCCCGTCTGAAACCACTTTAAGCACTGTGGCTTACTTTTACTTCCACCTGGTGCCTCGACGGTAGCAACCCTCCAGACAACCTGCCACTGCCGTCACCCGGCTGGAGCAGGGAGATGCGGTGGGGGCTGTATGCTCTGTGGAGCCAGGGGACCGGGGACAAGCTGGAGCCCCGCCCCTTCTGAATTGGAGTGGGAGCACCCAGGGTGCTGCCGCAGCCACCCAAACCACGACTGCATACCCAGCCTTGCTCCGTGGAGCAGGCAGGAGTCCTGCCCCACTCCCACGCACAGCTGCAGCTGCCCAAACAGCAGCTGCAGACTCAGGCATCCTTACACTCTTGGGGGCCTGGGAAGGCCTCCCTGTCCTCTTGCCAAGGAAGTCCCCTCTGTCCTCGTAGGCACCAGAGTGTCTGTTCTTGATGCCTGGCTTCTCCCTTTTTTCGTGCCAGCAGATAGGAGCAAAGTCAGGCAGCCTGGGTACCTTGAACAGCAGTAGGAGGATGACAGAAGGAGGCAGGCCCCCAGTGAAGCCCCGCCTTTAGGCCGGGGAAGGACTGAAGCCTGGGGGCCTGCTGCTAGTTCTGAGGGGGATCTCGTGGTGCTTTTACGTGGGCCTGCCCATGGCTGCGCATGCAACAATCAGCATACCTTTCCTCTCTCTGAGGCCCGCAGAATCCCAGGCCTCAGCCAGAACAGAGCAGAGAAGCAGATATCAGCTGCAGAGAGGAACGAGGAGCTACTCTCTGCTGATAACTGGAGAATGTTGGGACCACCAGCAGCAGAGAGGAGCTTCCACTCCAGGGAGACCTGTCTGCACAGGGGAGCGACCTAACCCAGGGCCTTCTACACTCTGCTGAGGGCTGAACACTTGTCCAAACACCCTGGCTACAGAAAAGAGCTATCCAAAGCAGGTCTCTGAGCTGTTCTACTGCTCAATAAAGCTCTTCTTCCTCTTGCTCATCCTCCACTTGTCTATGTGCCTCATTCTTTCTGGTTGCAGGACAAGAACTCGGGGCCTGCCGAATGGCAAGTCTAGAAGAGCTGTACCACAAACAGGACTGAAACATGCCCTTTGCTCACCTCGTTGTGGGTGAAGAGAGGCAGAGAAGAGCTGCAGCCCTTGTAGGATCCCAGACACGGGAACTCCCTGAGCCAGGGCTGTTAGTCCCTCTTTGAGGCCCTGCGGTTCCTGGCATCTCAGAGCTTCTGGGTACCACCACATTCCCCAGTGCCAGCTGCTTGTGGGGTGCCTGTCCAGCTGCAGCCTTGCAGAGAGCTGGCACCTGTGCCAACACCTGGTGCTGCCTGCATTGCAGTAGCTGACGGGTCAGACTGCATAGAGGCTGGACCTCACACTTGCTGACACACCCCTCACCACTCCATGCCTAACTCACCCTTGGGAGGCATGGGATACAGGCTAGTAGCTTGAGCCAAGCACCGCCTGCCAGGCCGAGTGGGTGGAACAAGCCCAGCGGGCCGAGCAAAACTCAGTAAAAGGCACCACTGGACAGAGGTTTCAGGCCAGAAAAGCGACACTGCAAGGATCCCATAACATCACTGTGCCTGAAATCCTAACTTTGTTGTCTGACTTAGTTTTCCTTGGCCAATCCCCCTACTTGAGACTAGACACATGTCCCCCATCTGTAATAGTGCTGGACCTCAGCTCCAGCTAGGTGTACGTTTCCTGAAGACTTCTCTGTGTCCAAATCTCTATTCTATCAGTCCTAGAGCCGCTGAGGGGTTCTGATTGTTTTACAAACTGAAAAATTAAGCCAAACATAATATCTAAGAACTTCTCTCACTCTCTCACAGATTCCAGTATCCTCAAGATAAATTAAGTTTAGCATAGCTTTTACGTAAGCAAGCAAGCTATCGAGATCCCCATACAATAGTAACATGCTTCGAAAACACTGGTGTGTGTGTAGTTGTGTGTGTTTGTGTGTGAAAAAGTAAAAGAAGACCAGCATAAAATTGTGTAAGGTGATTGAAGAAAGAACACACTGATGTTCCTTTAAGTATCTTGTGTATATACACAAGATATAGAGAAAAGAGAGGGGTAGAAGCATTATGGCATTTTTCAAAGAACTAGATATTAGTTTCTTTGAAATTTGTATTATATTTTACTCTGGTCTCTTGTCTAGAATACATTCAAATGCACATGTTTGCTGCTGCTAGAAGTTTGCCTATGAAATTCAGATCTATAGATACCCTGGAAAAAATTATAATGCTGCTTTTCAAATCTCACACAAAAAAACCATCATTACATAATTGAGTTTCTGATCCTGCAGGCCCCTGAACTCTGTTTGTGAAATGTTATTATGAAATGTTACTTCTTTATACTACGGTTTTCTCATTTGTCCTGTCCTAGTAGTCTCATTTTATGTAAGTTGACTGATGAGATACAATAACACTCTGTAAGGATACATTGCCTTAATTTTAGTCTCAGATTATTTTGATTTGCATAATGAATTTTCTTTATGTATTACCAGGTATTATGGTTAATTTTATGTGTGCATTTGGTTAGGCATCAGTACCCACATATTTGGTCAAACATGATTCTGCATGTATTATGAAGATATTTTTTAGATAAGATTAACATTTAAAACAGCTGAGTTTGAGCAATTACATTCCATTACATTCCAAAGCAGATTATGTTCCATTATGTTGGTAGGCCTCATCCAATTAGTTGAAGGCCTTAATAGAAAACTGCCTTCAAATTCAAACTGCAGCATCTACTCTTACCTGGGCCTTCAGCCCGCTAGCCTATACTTCAGATTTTGGAATTGCCAGCTCCCACAATTTTGTAATCTAATTCCTTAAAATCTCTCTCTCTTTCTCTCCAAATTTATCAATAGGCTGTATGTGCCTATATATATACACATACACATATGTATATATGTATATATATATCTGTGTATATATAAACACATGTATATACATACACATCTGTGTGTGTGTATATATGTGTGTGTGTGTGTGTTTACATGTTTCTGTTTCTCTGGATATTAATACACCAGTCAAAATTTTGTTAGCTGCATTATAAGTATAAATGGTACTAAATGCCTCTTCTAGGCAAAATTATTGTCACTCAATGACTGTACTTTCTTCAATTTTTTATAAGCACATTGAATTCTTATATATTTTTGGAGAATGAGGCTATATTTTCTTTGTATTCATTAGCAGGTTAGTGTGAATTAATTTGTCATATCACTTTGATTCAAATGTTGGCCAGGAGAATTGGTTAAATTATTACTAAGTGGTTAGAAGAAACTGGATATACAAAATGATTCCTTAGGAAAAAGAGGATCTCATATAAATGTTTTACTCAGGTAATGGATTAGGATCAGGTTCAGATTAGGGATGGGAAGAAAAGACAGATTCCCTGTGTGCTCAAGGAAGCCACAGTGGAGAATTAAACCAACAAGCAAATAAAACCTTGACCAAAACTTTAGGAGAAAGGGGGAGTGTTAGATAGGCTTGGTGTAGTAACCCACAATCTAGAATAGTGTCTCCTGAGAAAGTCATAAACATAATTAAACAAAAAAGTATTTCCATGGGAGGCAATTGTGGTATAGTAAAAGGTAGTATTGACCCCAAAGTCCAGATGTGAGTTATAATTCAGAAAACTTAGGCAAGTTTATTTATTTACTCCAAGTCATAGTTTACTCATGTTTCATGCTAATATTAAGACCCCAAGATTTTAAGAAAACATCATGTAAAATATTCATTAGTTCTAAAATCTTGCTGTGAAACAGGCTTTGAAAAAGTATGTGGAGTTCTTTAAAAGTGTAGTCTGCTGGACTCCACCTCAGAAATACTTGTTTAGGATCTCTGAGCACTGGTACCTCTAAACTATCTCTGGAAAACTGTCTTCAGCTAATACTGATCTAGTTGTTGAATGTATATGCCTTTGAAGTTGACTGAGCACTGAAATGTCTTGTTCACTAAATGGCCTAGAGATGATTCTCCATGAAAAGATGATACTGAATGGGTGATATGAATGAATGGGTCTTCATGCCTTCCTGTTTCTCTTGCCATCATATGGCAAGTTTCCACTACATGAAGGATTCTATGTGTGACACTATGTGAGATACAAACCCAATATATAGCAAGAGACTGCTTTCAAAAGGGTACTATTTTTTAGTAAGGCAATATAAATTCACAAATACCTATAAAACACGATGAAATACAGAAAATTGCATAATAGACACACATGGCTGATTTCTAAGTTACAGGGATAGATACCAAGGAATGAAAAAGAAATGTCAATTTCCATGAATTTTTAAAAATATGTGCAGCATGTAAACTGAGAGGATTCTGTCAGTTGAAGAAGGATGAGATTCATAAATTTGGAAAGGAGAGATTGGTTTCTTATAAAGGGTTGCAGCCTGCCTGGTGGCTATTCTTTTTCTTTTTTTCTTTTGACGCAGGGTCTCACTGTATTGTGCAGGCTGGAGTGTAGTTGCACCCTCATGGCTCACTGCAGCCTCAGTCTCCCAGGCCCAGGGAGTCCTCCCACTTCAGCCTCCTGAGTATCTGGGACAACAGGAATGCACCACCATGCCTGGTTACATTTTAAATTTGTGTAGAGATGGGGGGTCTCACTATGTTGTCCAGGCTGGTCTTGAACTCCTAGGCTCAAGTGATCCTCCTTTATCAGCCTCTCAAAAGGCTGGGCTGGAATTATAAGAAGATACATTCCTTCTTGTATCAGTAGGGAAAGAGTATTAAGAGCAACATTTCCAGAGAATACTTTCGTTTTAGGTAATAGGAAAAAGGTAATGATGAATGTGGAGATATTTTTATTTGTAGGTAAGATCGTGAAGAGCTTAGAGTTTTTTATAGGGAAGCTGTAGTCTATAGACTGTGAAGTGGAAGAAATTTTACATAGGGCAATATCACAAGGTTGATTATTTTTTCATAATTTAGTTTTGTTTTCTTAAATAACAATATGGGTATATCTCATACTTTAACAGTCTTTCATATATACAAAGTATAAGATTTTTAGTTTTCTTGGTAAATATATAAGTGATTGAAAGAAGTGATTGTATGGACTATTAAGAGAGGATTCATTCCTACCTTAGTAATAATTTCTATGTAAGATACAGAAGTAAACACTTTTTATTTATTTTATTGATTCATATTCTGAAAAAGTTTCCTGTAGAAAGAGTGAAAGTGAATCTACTATACCAACCTTCAAATTAATAAGATATTTTGCATTTTCTAAATTCCTTGTAGATAGTTAAAAAGATAAGTTTTTCAAAATCAACCTATCCATTATAAGTTGATAAAAACCTAGTCTCATTTGGGTGGTTTTTGCCAGAATATTCACAGCCCAAATAATATTTCAGTGAAGAAAATTCACATTTATTAATGCTGAATTCAATCAAGATAAAAGTTAGATGTAAATATCCTATGTTTTATGGAGTATGAAAATTTGCTGTAATAAATATTCAGTGGATGAACATCTAATACCTTTTACCCAAGTATAATTATATTTTGACCTCAGAATAAATTAAATAATACAGTCTTTTCCAGCCTCTCCACAGTTGCCAAAGTGTAGGAAAGGATAAGATTATGGCATGAAATAATTCACGTGAAGCAGTTCATTTGGAAATCCATACTGAGCTTCTATAATATATGTACTTCCAATAATTGAGAACAATTCTTAGAGCATGATAGCATTGTGTGGGCTTTTAGCCTTCATTTAACTTTTCTACTTCATTTAACTAGTATTGCTAGAAAATACTTTTACAATCTTTGGCTAATTAATAGTCTCAAAAAGATAATGATGGATTCCACTGGATATTCTAAATCATTTTCTGCTTATTCTCTGCCTATATCAAGTCCCCAGCAACAAAAACAGCCATGCAACACCCCCTGCATATTAAATTATCATTCATGTTAGGAATTGAATAGATCTAGTAAATGATTAATATGTGCTAACCAACTTACCATTTTAGGGCAATATTTGCACATGGCTAAACAAATAGATCTTTGCAGAAGATAATGAGATACGTGTCTGTTCTTTGCTTTCTTCATTGATTTGGATCACTGTACAATCATTAAGCCGAAGTCTATCTTAAAGAGGAGAGAGGGCTGCTGGCAGGAAGCCACTTTGGCAGGCTCTTCTATGTTGTGGTCTGTTTGGTTCATCCACAGAGACATGGATTAAGATAGAATTATAGGAAATCCTATTGAGTAAAGGCCTACTGGATGAGAAAAGGGAAAATTAATTTAAGCCTCTCTACTCCTTCAACATAACCTTTTAAAATACTAGGTTACAGCGTGTTCATTTCACTTGTAATTCTGATGTAAGATACTAATGGAAATGACATTTGAAAAGGGACTGATATGTGTATAAACTGTCACTGGCAGGTCCTAAAAGTACCTCTTCATGTGGGCATTCAGTTTGATGACATTTTCCAGGTTATGAGCATAGATTAGAAGTTATGAAATTCAAAGCTTATAAAGGTGTGTTCAATCTCTATCTCTTAGAGGGTAAAGAGTTCTGAAATCTTGATTTATGGGATAAAATATTAACCCAGGACATTGTTAGGGCTATTATCATTTTTTGTTTATTGTTTGAATCTGAGGATAGAGGCTTAAAAACATCTTTGTTTTTTCTTAGCCTGTATAAAATCCATTGCAATGCAGCCTTGGAATTGGATTCCTTTAGCTCATGTACCCTGCATCTTGGTCAGTCATAGATGAGGGGCCATCTGACTTAATATTAATACTAATACAATGCATATGTGAGAGTGCAGAATTTCCAAAGCTCTTCCATCTATATCAACTATTTTCTCCTCTCACACAGTTCTATAACTGGTCTCATTTGGCAGTTAAGTTGACAGGGGATGAGAGATTTAAGCGACTTCTACAACACTATAGAGTCAGAGATGGAGCTAGGAGATGCATTAAGGCCTTTGAAATATACTCTTACACATATGTTTCCTAGTAGTGTCAGCTGTTGACAATCAAATGTGTGTGTAGTTTATATTGTTCTCAGAAATTCTTAAAAAAAGAAAAAGAGAAAAGAAAAAGGAGGAAAAAAAAGAGAAGAATAGAAAAGAAAGAAACAACTTTCGGAGTTTTGGCAGAAATATTTCTAGTGCCCTAAAATGAAGAGAAGGCCCCCGATTCCAAGGGCACAGATGTGTGGCAGGCAGTGAAGTGGCCACTAGCTAGACAGCCAAATCCCCATCCAGGGAATGCTCGGCGCTGGTGCTAGGGGAATAGAGTGGGGGAGGGGCAATAAATGACCAGTGTGCCCAATAAAACGAAAAGGCCAAAATGTTGCTTGGTCAGCTTAGCTTACTATTTTAACCAAACGTTTGGAAGCCATAGCTAATGAAGGTATCCCAAAAACGTTTGAATTGTTGCTGCATGCAATAGCCTGGAAAATGAGAATGGAAAGACAAACAGAAGGATTGATACTGTGGGTCTATGTGTCCTTCGTGCTGCAATGAGAATAACTCAACTCACTGGAAACTTGCAGGGAAGATGGTAACTTTTCAGGAGCAATTGTTTTGGGATTCTTTTCCCAAGTGTTTTCATATTTTAACAGGTCTAACAATTTTAGTCATGAATGAGAAATCAAGCAACAGAAATCTAGTGTAGAAAAATCACAATTCATATTTTTAAAGACTTAATATGTCCTCTATTGGCTTAGTAGTAGCTTGTGTCTAATTAACTCAAAATGACTTTAGACTTGGCCATGAAAAAAACTTGTTACCTTTTCCACCTACTGCACATTGCTAATTCATTTCTCTTTCTCTTTTCTTTATTGATGTTTATGGTTGGGGAGGTTAAGGGCAGGAAGGGAAGAAAGCCTGCAATATAAACGTTATAGTCTGTAACATGAAAGGTACATTTCATGTGCTTTATTCATGATAAAAAGAACAAATGAAAAGAACAAGTTTTCATTTGTCATGAATAAAGCCATACATTTATCATGAATAAAGCACATTTCATTTATCATGAATAAAGCACATAAAATGTAAAAAATTAAATCCATTTTTTGTAATGAAGCATTGTTAAATGCCATGAATAGTTGAGAATGTTCAAGTCATTAATAACAAAACATATCTTCAGTTGGTGTATTAGGCTGTTCTTGCATCGCTATAAATACATAACTGAGACTGAGTAATTTATAAGGAAAAGAGGTTGAATTGGCTCATGGTTCTGCAGGCTGTATAGGAAGCGCAGTGGCTTCTGCTTCTGGGGAAGCCTCAGGAAGCTTCTAATCACAATGGAAGGCAAATAGGGAGCAAGCACATTACATGGTGAGAACAGGAGCAAGAGAGAGAGGTAGTGGGGGTGGGGGTGGGGGAGAGGTGCCACATACTTCTAAACAACCGGATCTCACAAGAACTCGTTCACTATCACAAGGACACCACCAAGGGGATGGTGATAAAACATTTATGAGAAATCCATCCCCATGATCCAAACACCTCCAACCAGGCTCCACCTCCAACAATGGTGACTAAAATTAGACATGAGATTTGGGCAGATCCAAGTCATATCAGTTGGCAACAGTGTTTGCAATATATCTGTGTATATATGCCTGTCATCTATATATCTATATATCTATGTATCTATCTCTTTATTTATATGTGTAGATTGCTATATCTACCTATTTTTCTGTCTAATGGGTGGTTACAATGGATATTATCCATTATTCTCACTATCATGCAAAAACTAGATTTTTTGCATATATTTTATACAGAAATACTAGAATATCATCTGCCAGATTTGCTGAATTTGTAGGTACTGTTTTCCATGTATGCCTAACAGGAAGTGGAAAGAAGTGGATACTTTCTACTTCTTAATCCACCCCTGGTAGAAGGATGATGTGAGAGAATGCTTTGCGGACCACAGTGAGAGGATGCTTTGGAGAACTAACTGTGGGTCCCCGGGGCCCAGGAAGTAGAAACCAGTGTCTATCTATTCAAGTGTCGGAATAGAACTTACACTTCTGGCAGGACATAGGCTCGGGAGTACACAAAAGAAAAGGCAGAGCCTTCACTATGAACCCAACTCAAGGCGGCCACTAGGTGGGACTAAGCAAGTCCAAGTGGGGGGCTGCACGTTGATATGCACGTGGAGCAGAGGCTGAGTGGCAGGATGTTTGCTGCGGAGGGAATGCCTCAGAAAACTGCAGTACGGCAATGCTCAGAGGAGAGGTTGCCAAGGAGCCTGAAAGGCACCGCCAGGAGATAGTCAGCAAGAGGAACTGACCCCCAAGAGAAGTGACATTTGACGGCTCCTGTGTCAATGTACAAGTGAGGTAGGATGTGCCCCTTTCCCTCCCAACCCACCTCTCTTGCAGCTCATTGAGTGGGTAAGAAACAGAAAAGAAATGAGGGAAAAAAAAGTAACAAACATGCAAACACACACACACAACACACAACACACACACACACAAACAGCCCAGGCCTGCTGTCCCAAGTAGTGGCTAAGGCTGGAACTTGTAAGTGCATTTCTGCGTGTATGTGTGTGTGTGTGTGTGTATGTGTGTGGGTTTGTATGTAGAATGTGTGTGTGTATGTAGAATCTTTGAAATGGATGTAAGATTAAAAGTTAGATTTGAAGTTTGACTTTGACTAACTTCAATGCCCATTTGAGAAAATTCGGCAAAAATTACCAAATATAAAATTTATGTTGTGACACATACATATCACTTGCTTATGAATAAGCCATCTAGATATCTATGCTTATTTGTGCTCTGAATATATATTATAAGAAATATTATAATGTGTGCATAAAACAAATTTTCATACAATAAAATTGTGCGGCTTTTTTTGTAACTTGTTGATATTTTTTATTAATACTTGCCCATAAATGTCTACATTTAAAATGTAGTGAGGATTTTCCAATTGCATTACTTTTTTTAAATTGCTAAAAACCCATTTTATGAAATTTGCTATGTAATTATCAAAGAATTTTTCTTCAAAATGAGATTTGGGCAGATCCAAGGCATATCAGTTGGCAACAGTGTTTGGATATATCTGTGTATATGACTTTTAAACTGACTTTTAAACAATTTTTGCTGCTTGGCATTTGTACTTTCATAATAAATATAAGTTTTAAACAAATCTCTCATCTATGCCATTTCCAGTTTGAAATATTTCCCACTATATTAAATATGATTTTTATGTTTCTTAAATATAATGTTTAGTGGTTTTATTCTTCGATCATAATGGCTATTAGATTTTTTAAAGGTAGAATAATAATTTTTAAATCATTTTTCACTAAACTAAACTAATGAGCAACTAGGATGTGAGTTTTAGAGCTAGCTGGATAATAGACATGACTAATCAGGGAAGACAAAAGAAAATGAAAGTCTTCAAAATATACACACAATCTCCTCACCATTATGCAACTATTCATCCAATGAATCATGAGGCAAGAGTTATTCCAGAAATGAGGGAAAAAATATATGTCAAGACCATTACCTACAGTCAAAGCTTTTATTTTCCTCATTAACCAAAGTTTGTTTGAATTCAAAGCTCACTCATTTATTAATCATTATTTCCTGGGGAGAAATATGGAATGAATTTGATTTTCATCTACATTTGATTGATGTTTCCTAGTAAAACCATATTTTGCTAAATTCAAAATGTATCATGTGAAACTTCTTTGTTTTCTTTGCTCCTCTTTATCTAACTCAATGATGTCATTAATGTATTTTACAACTTAATTTTTTATAGAGGTAAACATATGCCAAAGGAGCATGTATGCAAGTACCCGAGGTAAAGAGGATCTATATTATAACCGCTTGCACCTTATTTTCAGTCTGAGTGGTTCAGATTCCTTTGTCTACTGACAGGATGTGGACAGTACCTCCAAGATTTCATTTCAGGCAATGTGTCTACTCTCTGAGAAACAGGACAGCTTGAAGCGCTACACTAGAAGCAGGCAGAAGTGCTATTACACAGGCACTGGCTGCTGATTGCCAAGAATCGCCAGGGGTAGGGGATGAGACATGTGGAATTGATGGGTGGTGAGAGATTATTGCTGTTCTGCAAAGCAAGATGTCAAAAGATATTCCTAGCTGTTTGCCAGATGACAGGCCCGTTGGGGATATTTTGTGTGAAATGATTATTCTCAGTCACATTCAGACCTTTAAGCAATGATGTCAGCATTATCCTAGAGATTAAGGGAAAAAAAAGAAAGAAAGAAAGAAAAGAAAAGGGCATGCAGAAGCAGACACCCAGTCTGTCTTCTAGAGAGCCATAAAATGTTTTCTTATTTCCTGGCTACTTACAGTTCTTTTTAATGGTTTGCATTCAATGATCTGGAAAGTGTCAGCCCACATACATGGTGTCTGAATTGAAAACCCTGAGCCAGACTGCTAAAAGATGGACTTTGGAGTTCTACTTTGCTGGTTTCTCCAAACAAGCAAACAAATCATCATCATCAACAACAAAACCCTTCCTCTCAAAAACTACCTGCTTTAAAAATGACTATGCCATGGAATAAACTCGACCTGGCTTTTCTACATACTATTTTCTTTTCTTTCTTTCCTTCTTCTTTTTTAATCTTTAGGGTACTGCTGTCATCATTGCTTAAGAACTTGTGTGTAAATGCACAAAAAGAGACTTTCAAACAGACCGATGTTCGCAGCTCACCATAGGAATCAGCTGCATTAATTACAGTGGCTCTTATATAGCTGACTCCGCGAAAATCAACTGAAAACAATTAGGAATAGATTCCAAGTGTCTGCACAAAGGTTTGTGGTGTGACTAACAGGTAACTGAATGTGTCCTATAAGTAAACAGATAGAAAGTAAAGACTAACATAACCTAAGATACTATATTAAAAGGCCAAGGAATTGTACAGAAAGTTAAGAAGACATTAGTATATGTGGGTGGAATCTTAATGGAAATGAAAATCACATATTGGATTAAAGAGTGATTTCTAAGTGCACCATAAGAACCTTCATTTAACAGTTTTCATAACTGCTGTCAAGATGTAATAATGTTCAAACTTCTCAATGTATATCATTCTTACACCTTGGTGTGCTTAGCAAATACGTGGCGCATACCTGCTATTTCACAGGAAACCAGAATGGGCTGCTCAGATACTTACCTCTACTCTAACTTACTATTAGGGTCCTGTACCCACAGGTCCCTAATAGTAATAGTTCCTTTCTCTATGATTACTACAGATAACCATCACTTATTGAATTAACTTGAATATATGATAACATCATAATTTTAGTAGCATTAGATATACGTAATACTCTGGTAAACAAACCTAAGATACAAAGACTTCATTTAAGTGATATAGTTGTTTTTTCCATTTTTCCCCCTAACTCTAAGTCCTAGACTAAAGATTTGTGTTCCATTTGTTGATACAGAAGCTATATCTGGCTTGAAAAAATGGCACAATTTCTTTACGTAAAGCCCAAGTACGTCACTACTTACACACTGCTTCTTTCTAATATCTAGGAGAAGCCAAATCATAATGTTTACATAAACCTGTTCATTTACTTCAAAAGACCCACAAAAAGAAATGTGACAAAATTTGAACAGCAATACTACTATTTAGGTATTTTTTCCATGAAAATTGAACTGAGTTATTTTTCCCAAAAATATTCCCCAAAGAAAGCAGAGCTTTTTTTATTATGGAAACTTGAGAATTTTCCATAAAAGATTTTAAAGTCCATGTAGAGTTTAAAAGGTATATTACAGTACATTACTTATCAAAAATTGCCATTAAACCAGTTTTAAAATTCCAGTGCTGCACCCAAAAGCCCTGTGTAACACCCTTAATTGCCTTACAACTCCTCTATAATTCTGGATTGGAAATAAAGGCAATGGTGTAACAGGAAAGTGAAAAATTCATTCCTTCATGTTATAATCCATAAGTTCACAATTGAATCAACACAATTTGTTGTTTGATTTCATTGGGGGAAAATTTGACTCCAACTGCTTTTATCATATGCTGTACCTTCAGTTTAGCAGCTTGTTATTCAGTAAAATGTCTCCATTTGGGGAAATTATGTGCTAAATGACACACTTGTAATTTCTGCATTAATATGATCCCAGGATTTAAATTCAAATACGGTGTAAGACCTAGTTTTCATGGAAAATACATCTTATTTGGATTTAATAGAAAATAAATAGAATCTATAGCACATTCAATTATCTTCTGTTCTGAAATATTAATAAATCACTGTTAATAAATATTTTTAAATATTTCCTGAAGTGTAACCAAGTACTAGTATACTTTTGTGCTCACAAATTATTTAAGGTCATGAGAAATTTGTAGATATTTGAGCTGCAATCCATTCTTATCATTGTTTTCTCTTTACTAAATTTAAGTGTATGAGTGTGTGTATTTGCATTTTGAGTTGGTGACAAAAAAAGAAAATAAAAACATAGTTTCTTTCATGGTTACAAATAAGGGATTTAATTCATCTTATGTGGCTATACTGTATACTCATAGTCTTAATCTTCCAACAGATCATCTATGTAATGTTTTCAAGTGCAAGTAATAATACTCAAAATAGGATAAGTTTCGGAATTTCAACAAAATAAATAAAAGAGAAATAACAAAGCAGGAAAACTTTTTCCTTTTTTCTTGCTTTTTCCTTTGTTTATCCATTTATAACAGGTCTTTAAAAACATGATGCTGTTTTGTTTTCTTCTTTTCTACTGTCATCTGCTGTCTGGTCTCGCTCTACAAAGTAGACTGTGGAAATGGAATGCTGTTTCCCTGCTTCCTAGTTGCCCTAAAGGAAAACCACGTAGTCTCTTTTTACTGTAAAGCTTTACTGCTCAATACCATAGGGAAACACATAAAAATAAAAATATTTTAAATTAAAAGATTAAAAATGCTCGTAGTATATGCCTGAGAGCTAAGAGTCATGTGCTGAAGTCAGAAGGACAGGATTATGGTTTTGGTTCCACCATTTATTATTAGCTGTGTGACCTTAGTTAAGATATTTAACTGCTTCTTTTTCTCTTCACTATGAAGAGGATAATGGATCCTTACCTCACTTGACATTATAATGATTGAATGAAATATCTGTAGAATGCTTAATACAATGCCTGGCATGTAGTAGTGATTTAATGCTCATTAGCTCATTAGTTATCTATGTCCTTGAAATATCTACCCTTCCCCTCTTTTTTTCTCTTCCTAACTTCTATTGTGGACCTTTCATTTGTATTTCAGGAAAATAAATAAATAAATGAATTTCTTCTTATCCTTATTTACCACGCTTCATTATTTTCTTAGGTGAAGGCAAAGACAAGAACAACAATGAGTGTTCCCTTGCCTAATGGGAGCATGGTAATCTTTAAAAAATCCTCAGATTTCATGACACGTATTCCCCTAAAATTCAGATCCTGCAAAGAATTATTTCTGTAATGGATTATTACAAGTAAAATAATTAGATCAGTGGCATGTAGCAGTGCTAATTTAATGTCATCTATTACTGTTTGCTATCATTACTATATATTTTTGCTATTATTACTGATATTATTATTCTTTACAGGATGATATGGTTTGGTTGTGTTCTCACCCAAATCTCATCTTGACTTGTAACCCCCACAATTCCCACATGTCCTGGGAGGAACCCAGTGGGAGGTGATTGACTTATGGGGGAGGGTCTTTCCTGCACTGTTCTCCGGGTAGTGATTAAGTCTCATGAAATCTGATGGTTTTTTAAAATGGGAGTTACTCTGCATAAGCTCTCTTTTTTGCTTGCCGCCATCCATGTAAGATGTGACTTGCTCCTCCTTGCTTTGTGGGGAGATTGTGAGACCTCCCCAGGCACATGGAACTGTGAGTCCAGTTAAACCTTTTTCTTTTGTAAGTTGCCTAGTCTCAGGTTTGCCTTTATCAGCAGCGTAAAAATGGATGAATATGGGGGACATTACTTTACAACTGTTGACATTGCAGTGAACAGTTCAATTTTAAATTTTGCTTAGTACATATTGGATTCTCTTGAAGTAATTCATAGCTCTTGAGTATATGTAGCTCCACAGACACTCTGCTCTTTCTGTACATGGAAGGGTCCCTTGTCATCTCTGTCAACTTACGTTTTCACCTCCGAGGGTGCATGATGATAGGTTGCTAAAAATAATAGCAATACCAATAACTTCTCAATGTACAAACACTGTCCCCCTTATGCTGAGAACAGATGATGGTAGGGGAACTTTTCAGTGGCATACTCAATATATAATTAAGCCTAGATTGGGAAAAATAATTTTTACCCTTGACGAATTGTGTAATATGCTGAGCTATATGATACATCGGGGATATGAGGTAGTGGGCCATATAACTAAATCCATAATTATACTATAGTGATGCCTCAAAACAGGGTTTTACTGTGTTATCGTGTTATTCTATTTTTTAACATAATAAAATGAGATGAAAACTGTGTGTCATAGAATTACTGAGTTAGCAAGCGAGCTTTTTTAAAATAAATTGTCCATTGTTTAATTGTAATCAGTTGTCCGTTGTCTAATAATTGTCCATTGCATTTGTTTCTTCTTTTATTGTTAAAAAGAAAATAGTCACAGAGGCTGGTCATTTATGTCTACTCAAAGCAGACATACTCATACAGAAGATGACTTTTTGAATATTCAGGAGCCTACAGGAGGATAAAGATTTCATTCAAAGGTAGTGTGATAGAAATATACTGTATTGCAGTGAAATTCTAGGATAGTAGAAAACACTAGTTGTCTGGAAAGATCTGTTTAACTTATTTTTGTGAGCCTTGCATTGGACAGCATTCAAGCAAGGAATTTTATTAGGAGGTAGCACAGGGAAGAGAAAAGCCAAAGAGGAGTGACAAAAAAGAAGGAGAAGCCAAGAAAAGGATTTTGTAAGGCAGTATGGAGTTCATGAATTCTTCTCTGGGGATTGTTACCAGTCTTGCTAAAGCTTTCTGGATGAGCCAAAGAAATTATCATTGCCTTATATATAGCAATACAATGAGTAATGGCGATTAGGCTTTCCTGACATTCATGCATTCATCTAACAAATACTCATTGAGTATCCTTTTTTGTTTTTTTGAGACGAAGTCTTGCTCTGTCACCAGCCTGGAGCATAGTGGAACGATCTCGGCTCACTGCAACCTCCAACTCCCAGGTTCAAGTGATTCTCCTGCCTCAGCCTCCCGAGTAGCTGAGATTACGCACGTGCCACCAAGCCTGGCTAATTTTTGTATTTTTAGTAGAGACGGGGTTTCACCATGTTGGCCAGGATGGTCTCGATCTCTTGATCTTGTGATCTGCCCACCTCAGCCTCCCAAAGTGCGAGGATTACAGGCGTGAGCCACCGCATCCAGCCTCATTGAGTGTCTCTTATGTGTTAGACATTGTTCTAGGTTCTGGAGGTATAGTAGTAAACAAAATTAACAAACATACCTGTCTTCCTGTAGTTTTCTTTCTGTCATGGGTGAGGGGAGATGTATATTAAAATCCACTAGATGGTTGTAACTGCTATAGAAAAAAATAAAACAGGAAAAGAAGATCAGGAATGCTAGAAAATGGAAAACTTAAGTAGTAAGTCAAATAAGTCCTGAAGGAAACAAGGAAATGAGCCATGGTAATAATGATGGGAAGAATGGTTCCACGCAAAAGAAAACAGCAAGTATGGGTTGGAAGCATACCTGGCATGGTTAAGAAATGGTTCACAAGCCACTGTGTTTCTAGAAGAATAAGCAAAGGGAGGAGTAATAAGAGGTAGGCTGAGCAGAAGAAAAAAGGAAATCCAAGTTAACAGAATACAATTTTCTCAGTGTATTTCAATCAAAATCTAATTATATTGAGAGCAGTTGAGTTACAGAGTATCCTGCCTCTTTTCATTTCTCTCATCTTAACTTCGCTTGGTGGATATTTGATAATGTTACTTAGTCATGTAGCTCAAGAGTAAATCATCTATGGCACTGAAGGCCATTGTAAGGCAGCCAATGGAGGCTTAAAAGAGAGGAAAGCCATGATCTGAATTAGGTTTTTTGAGGAACACATTGGGTGGCTATGCCAAAAGTAGATGGCACAGGATGGAAGTAAAGGCCAGCCAAGAAGCTATGGAAATAATCTTAGTGAGAGGTGATGGAGACTTGGAACACAATGGTAACAGTGCAGGTGGTGAGAAGGAACTGGTTCTATAAATATCTATTTTGAAGGTAGAACCTGAGAAACAGAGAGGATAGAGATGTTTATGATTGAAATGGGAAAGTCTGCAGGAGGATAATATTATGGTTGAGAAAAAACGGAAATCAGTTTTGGACATGTGAAATTTGAAATACCTATTATTAGTCTATCGGCACTTAGGAAAGTGAATATGCTAGTGATTGATGTGTAATTACCACAGCATTGCAACTAATTTGTACCACTCAGTTACTCATTCAACAGACTTTTGTTAAAGGTTTATTACATGAGTGACGCCCTGGTTGGCACGGGGTATGTCTCAAGAGCAATACAGATATTTTTATGCCCTCTCTAGTTCCATTCGTCAAAATCGATATTAAAGACATAATTAGAGGAGCAATGAAAAATATATTCACAGTGTCATTCATTGTAGCTTGATGTTTAGTAGGTTTGAATGACATATATTATTCAACTTGATTAACATATATTGCAGTAGCTGAATAACATGTAGAAAGGGGTCACCGTCCACTCCTAGACCTGTTTTTGATATCTTGCATTTACATGTATCTTGCTCAGTTTGCAGGCTTTTCTGCATCTAGAATGGGAATTTCTTTGCCTCCTGTAACCTTTGACCACAGTGATTCTCTAACACCTATGAGCAAGCTGTGTACAGCTTTTTCAAAATAAATTCCTACTGAAGACATAAGAAAAAAGAAAATAAAGCTGAATTAATGCAGTACAATGTTCTTATTACAGTTTAACCAAAATCTAATTATATTGAGAGCTGATGAGTTATAAGCATGCTGTCTCTTTTCACATCTCTCATCTTAAGTGTACCTGATGAATGTTTGATAATGTCATTCCAGTAGGTTGCTTTGAGAGTGATTTAAAATGTACTTATTTGGGCCGGGCACGGTGGTTCATTCCTATAATCCCAGCATTTGGGGAGGCCAAGGCGGGCAGATCACCTGAGGTCAGGAGTTTGAGACCAGCTTGGCCAACAGTGAGAAATCCGGTCTCTACTAAAGATACAAAAATTAGCTGGGTGTGGTGGCGGGCGCCTGTAATCCCAGCTACTCAGAAGGCTGAGGCAGGAGAATCACTTGAACCTGGGAGGCAGAGGTTGCAGTGCGCTGAGACGATGCCATTGCACTCCAGCCTGGGTAACAGAGCAAAACTCTGTCTCAAAAAAAAAAAAAAAAAAAAAAAAAAAAAAGAAGAAGAAGAAAAGAAAAGAAAAAAAGAAAAGAAAAAACAATTTTTTTTAATAAAATTCACTTATTGGGATTGTAGAGAGATTTCTGTTTCTGCCACGTTCTGATTCTGTCTTCTCTCTAGATACAGACTAGCTCTTAGGAAAAGCATCTATTTATACCCATTTTTAAAAATTCAGAGTATTCTTTTTCATTTGTCAAGAACACATTCAATAGCCACATTTAAATGCAGTCATTAACTTTGGCGAAACTTGGCTTTGACACATAATCTTCTATGCTGATTTATATGCTTATTTTCATTTTGGGGGCCATTCATGAAGGTTGAGGCCTCCTTTTTTTTTTTTTTTTTTTTTTTTTGAGACGGAGTCTCGCTCTGTAGCCCAGGCTGGAGTGCAGTGGCCGGATCTCAGCTCACTGCAAGCTCCGCCTGCCGGGTTCACGCCATTCTCCGGCCTCAGCCTCCCGAGTAGCTGGGACTACAGGCGCCCGCCACCTCACCCGGCTAATTTTTTGTATTTCTTAGTAGAGACGGGGTTTCACCGTGTTAGCCAGGATGGTCTCGATCTCCTGACCTCGTGATCCACCCGTCTCGGCCTCCCAAAGTGCTGGGATTACAGGCTTGAGCCACCACGGAGGCCGCCTTCTGGAGTAAAGCTTTATTGCTCAAACCTTTGTCAACAGCTATGTCAGAAACTTGTAGTTTAGATGCTCTCCTTTTCCATCTTGATAGGATACCCTATCAATGTCCTGCTTTCTAACTGAGGAACACTTGTGATACTCAGGTCATTTGCAGGTAGATGTGATTCAGCTTTTCCTGGTTCATGTTAGTACCTCTACTTGCTTTTCCATTTTCTCTCCCCATTTTCCTCCAGGCAATAGTTTCACTTAGCTCAATATCTCTTTTAGAAATCTAATATTTTAAATATGAGATGTGCTCAACAGACTACATTAAAAAATACATGCTATTTTAAGAAATAATAAATATTTTTTAAAAAATAAGCATTTTTTTGTTTTTAGAAATAAACCAATGGTTATGGTTGTATTAATCTAAAATTACAAAATAGATGCACCATTTTATACAACTTATGAATTAATAGATTAAAAAAGTGTATTTCAGCAGGTATTGCTGTGTTTTGATAAGTTGTTTCTGATGGTAAGATAATTCAGTGAAATGTAAAAAATTTGGTAATAATCATAAACAATGACCTGCTCTATTGCCACTGACAAGAGTCACTTTACTGAAGCGTATTTTAGATTACTATTTGAAGGAATTTCCCAATAGTCATCTAGGGCTCTATAAACTCTAGGAAAAACAAAAATCTTATTAATTTGTTAACAGCAATATATAATTCTTATACATTCCTTAAAGGGAAGCTGCTATACTACTACATAAACAAGTAATCTAGTTAGAGTGATATTTTACAGAAATGTTATAAAAACATGTGAGCCCATGGTAAAACTGGAAAATTTTTGTGTGCTTTTACCCAAAGAGAAAGAATTAGGAAGTAATCCTACAAAAATGCATTTTGAAATCTTTCAATTTAAGATTAAAAGTAGCTATAGTAATATTAACATAATAGTAATAGTTTTGATATTAAAATAGTATTTGTTGTATATTAAATACAGAGTTCAACATGAGCACACAAAAATAATCATTCACAAAAATAATCATTCGCTTATATGTTTATCCGTCTAACAGACTTGTTTCCTCTTCTATCCAGGTCACTAGAATTACAAAGGATTGTGAATAAGTCACTCTACTGGCACTTAGATATTTATGATACACTGAAAACCAAATAATAATATTAGGGATATTGTGGGGATATCTATCTTTTCCAAGGGATTAAGTAGAAAGGTTATATAATTAATATTAAGAGAGATAACTCCAGTAAGTCTTTATCACAATTGTTGTTTTGACTGAAGGACAGTGGGACAATTGGAAGTTTGAAGGGTATAAGAAAAGGCAGAGAGATTCAGTGAGTTCCATAGAGCGGAGAAACTCATGAAAGAAACATTTTCAGAGACCTGTAAATGACAGTGAACACATCAAGGGGCTATGAATGTTTCTTGGAATTAGAACTCCAGTTGAGTTTAGGGTAATGGTGAGAAAATAATAAGACTGAAGCAAAAACCAAAGACAAATTTTAAGGACTATGTACATTTTTTTTCTTTTTATTGAGACAGAGTCTTGCATTGTTAACTAGGCTGGAGTACAGTGGTGCGATCTCAGCTCACTGCAACCTCCGCCTCCCAGGTTCAAGCAATTCTGCTGCCTCAGCCTCCCGAGTAGCTGGGATTACAGGCGCCCGCCACCACACCCAGCTAATTTTTTGTATTTTTAGTCGAGACGGGGTTTCACTATGTTGGCCAGGCGGGTCTTGAATGCCTGACCTCATGATCCACCCGCCTTGGCCCCCCAAAGTGCTGGGATTACAGGTGTGAGCCACCGCACCCAGCCATATGTAAAATATTTTAAAGAATTTAGTCTCTCTTCTAAAGAAGTATGTGTGTGCGCGCGCACGCGCATATGTGTATGTGTTATACATGACGTGTGAAGGGGAGGGTTACAAAGCAGTGTTATAGTGTTAATAGTTATATTTCAGGAACGACTCCTGGATGCAATGTAGAGAGTGGCCTGGGTGAATTTAGGATAAACAGATGTGATCTAGTAATTATCTATTTCAGAACTGATGTAGAGATAGTGAGAGGAGAAAATGATATTTGTAGAAGGAAGAAGTAATTCTAAAATAAACAACCAAGTAGGAATGATCAGTCACAACAAAAAATGGATAAAATTAGATATATTTAAAATTATACTTTCTAACAGGGTTTATTTGGAAAAAGCGGTGAGAAGCAGTCCTTGAGGAGCTTTGGGTCTCTGTTAAACTGCTCAGTTGGTAGGAAATGCCATAGGTGGAGAATACATATATATATATATATAGAGAGAGAGAGAGAGAGAGAGAGAGATTTGAAATAGAGGGCATAAAAGACAAGTTTTACCTGTTTCAAAATTCGGTCTCATGGTGGCTCCAACTATATTACTACATAGGAAAAATTTGATAATGAAACTCTCCAACAATTTTCATAATTTCAAAGTCATACAACCAATAATAATGGAAGATGTTCCAGTTAACTATTGCTGAGTAACACTTCTCCCCTGAGAAATAAAACCTTAATGGATTAAAATAACAACAATCATTGATTTTGCTTATGAATCTACAATTTGGGCAGAGCTCAGTAAAGATAACATGCACCCAATCCCAACATTTGGAAATCTCAGC
Source organism: Macaca nemestrina (assembly GCF_043159975.1). Classification (NCBI taxonomy): domain Eukaryota; kingdom Metazoa; phylum Chordata; class Mammalia; order Primates; family Cercopithecidae; genus Macaca; species Macaca nemestrina. The sequence goes on along the minus strand of NC_092128.1, from coordinate 170,925,029 downwards.
TAGGATGACTCAAATCCTTAGGGCCTGAAACAGCTGAGGCTTGTTGGATAGCTGTGTCTCTCTCTTGCTTCAGGTCTTCTCAGGGTCTTCCTGTGGTTTCTTAGGATAGTCTGACTTCTTACATGGTATCTCAATGATCTGAGAACCAACATTCTAATAAATTTAGTGGAAGCTATGAGACTTCTTCTGAGCTAGCCTGAGAAGTCTAAGAATGTCATCCCCTCATACTTTCTATTGGACAAATCATTAAGGCCAGCACAAATTCAAGGAGAGGGGAATTAGACTTCACCTCTCAATATAAAACATAGGAAAATATTTGTGGCCATCTTTAATTTACCACAGAGGGCCACATTTTACTACGGCAGGGTGCTCGAAGTTTCTATTTCTAATTATTTCACCTTAAAGGGAGTTGTTTACCATTGCCAATCATGGAAAATAGTATCTATTGTAACACAACTACAAATTATTTATTTTAATCCCTGAACCAGTAACTGACCTGGCTGATTTTACTAAGGGAATGGGCAGATTTCTCTACAAACAATGACCAACTCCTTTTTTTAAAAAGCTTAATATTTGGCCAGGTGTGGTGGCTCATGCATGTAATCCTAGCACTTTGGGAGGCAGAAGTGGAAGAATAGCTTGAGCCAGGAGGTCTAGATGGCAGTAATCTATGATCGTGCCACTGCTCTCCAACTTGTGTGACAAGTGAGACAGTGCTTCTAAAAAGAAATAAGGTAAAATAAAATTAATTAATGAAAAACAACAACAAAAACCCAGGAACAAAAAGACAAAATGCCCATTAATAGTTGCTGTCCATAAGCTATCATTTACATTGAAGAAATTTAAACATTCTGTTGGTCACTTTAACGTGATTGGTAGAAATAGCCATCCTAGGCAGAGAGAGAAACATGCAGAAAGGTTAAAGACCCATGAGAGGGGCCGGGCGAGGTGGCTCAAGCCTGTAATCCCAGCACTTTGGGAGGCCGAGATGGGCGGATCACGAGGTCAGGAGATCGAGACCATCCTGGCTAACATGGTGAAACTCCGTCTCTACTAAAAAAAAAAAAAAAAAAAAAAAACTGGCTAGGCGTAGTGGCGGCCGCCTGTAGTCCCAGCTACTCGGGAGGCTGAGGCAGGAGAATGGCGTAAACCCAGGAGGCGGAGCTTGCAGTGAGCTGAGATCCGGCCACTGCACTCCAGCCTGGGCGACAGAGCGAGACTCCGTCTCAAAAAAAAAAAAAAAAAAAAAAAAAAAAATACCCATGAGAGGAAGGGCAAGAGTGGTGTTCATCTGGAATGGGCCTCTGACAAAAAGAGGAGCTAAAAAGACACAGGATCCCTGTTTTAAACAAATGGTGGTGAAAAGGCAAGGACTTCAGTGACTCATTATCTGGAGTCAGGGTTGTTCTTTAGCAGTGGAATGCAAGTTAGTTAGGACTATGTTGTTTTAAAGAGCATAGCAGAAGCCAAGTTCCATAGGAGCACGTAAAGTTTTTGGGAGTCCTTGTCCAAGTAATTGGCAGGGAGTTTAGACAATTGTTCAACCTGGATGTCTTTGCCATGCATGTATCAGGGTTGAACACTTCCTGCATTCAAGAGGAAAGAATTTTCCCAGTGGTAAGCAGTGTTCCATATAGTGGAATGTTCTACAACAGGACTTTAAATAAAAAAATGTTAAGTGTCAGTTGTCATCCTGTTTGGAAACTAGAATGAGAGACACTTTATTTTTGTTCTAGAGTTTTGATTACAGAATACAATAGAGACATATCAAGGAATAAATATTCTTTTTTTTTATTATTATTATACTTTAAGTTCTAGGGTACATGTGCATAACGTGCAGGTTTGTTACATATGTATACTTGTGCCGTGTTGCTGTGCTGCACCCATCAACTCGTCAGCACCCATCAACTCGTCATTTACATCAGGTATAACTCCCAATGCAATCCCTCCCCCCTCCCCTCTCCCCATGATAGTCCCCGGTGTGTGATGTTCCCCTTCCAGAGTCCAAGTGATCTCATTGTTCAGTTCCCACCTATGAGTGAGAACATGCGGTGTTTGGTTTTCTGTTCTTGTGATAGTTTGCTAAGAATGATGGTTTCCAGCTGCATCCATGTCCCTACAAAGGACGCAAACTCATCCTTTTTGATGGCTGCATAGTATTCCATGGTGTATATGTGCCACGTTTTCTTAATCCAGTCTGTCACTGATGGACATTTGGGTTGATTCCAAGTCTTTGCTATTGTGAATAGTGCCGCAATAAACATACGTGTGCATGTGTCTTTATAGCAGCATGATTTATAATCCTTTGGGTATATACCCAGTAATGGGATGGCTGGGTCATATGGTACATCTAGTTCTAGATCCTTGAGGAATCGCCATACTGTTTTCCATAATGGTTGAACTAGTTTACAATCCCACCAACAGTGTAAAAGTGTTCCTATTTCTCCACATCCTCTCCAGCACCTGTTGTTTCCTGACTTTTTAATGATCGCCATTCTAACTGGTGTGAGATGGTATCTCATTGTGGTTTTGATTTGCATTTCTCTGATGGCCAGTGATGATGAGCATTTTTTCATGTGTCTGTTGGCTGTATGAATGTCTTCTTTTGAGAAATGTCTGTTCATATCCTTTGCCCACTTTTTGATGGGGTTGTTTGTTTTTTTCTTGTAAATTTGTTTGAGTTCTTTGTAGGTTCTGGATATTAGCCGTTTGTCAGATGAGTAGATTGCAAAAATTTTCTCCCATTCTGTAGGTTGCCTGTTCACTCTGATGGTAGTTTCTTTTGCTGTGCAGAAGCTCTTTAGTTTAATGAGATCCCATTTGTCAATTTTGGCTTTTGCTGCCGTTGCTTTTGGTGTTTTAGACATGAAGTCTTTGCCTATGCCTATGTCCTGAATGGTACTACCTAGGTTTTCCTCTAGGATTTTTATGGTATTAGGTCTAACATTTAAGTCTCTAATCCATCTTGAATTAATTTTCGTATAAGGAGTAAGGAAAGGATCCAGTTTCAGCTTTCTACTTATGGCTAGCCAATTTTCCCAGCACCATTTATTTAAACAGGGAATCCTTTCCCTATTTCTTGTTTCTCTCAGGTTTGTCAAAGATCAGATGGCTGTAGATGTGTGGTATTATTTCTGAGGACTCTGTTCTGTTCCATTGGTCTATATCTCTGTTTTGGTACCAGTACCATGCTGTTTTGGTTACTGTAGCCTTGTAGTATAGTTTGAAGTCAGGTAGCGTGATGCCTCCAGCTTTGTTCTTTTGACTTAGGATTGTCTTGGAGATGCGGGCTCTTTATTGGTTCCATATGAACTTTAAAGCAGTTTTTTCCAATTCTGTGAAGAAACTCGTTGGTAGCTTGATGGGGATGGCATTGAATCTATAAATTACCTTGGGCAGTATGGCCACTTTCACGATATTGATTCTTCCTATCCATGAGCATGGTATGTTCTTCCATTTGTTTGTGTCCTCTTATTTCACTGAGCAGTGGTTTGTAGTTCTCCTTGAAGAGGTCCTTTACATCCCCTGTAAGTTGGATTCCTAGGTATTTTATTCTCTTTGAAGCAATTGTGAATGGAAGTTCATTCCTGATTTGGCTCTCTGTTTGTCTGTTACTGGTGTATAAGAATGCTTGTGATTTTTGCACATTAATTTTGTATCCTGAGACTTTGCTGAAGTTGCTTATCAGCTTAAGGAGATTTTGGGCTGAGACAATGGGGTTTTCTAAATATACAATCATGTCATCTGCAAACAGGGACAATTTGACTTCTTCTTTTCCTAACTGAATACCCTTGATTTCTTTCTCTTGCCTGATTGCCCTAGCCAGAACTTCCAACACTATGTTGAATAGGAGTGGTGAGAGAGGGCATCCCTGTCTTGTGCCAGTTTTCAAAGGGAATTTTTCCAGTTTTTGCCCATTCAGTATGATATTGGCTGTGGGTTTGTCATAAATAGCTCTTATTATTTTGAGGTACGTTCCATCAATACCGAATTTATTGAGCGTTTTTAGCATGAAGGGCTGTTGAATTTTGTCAAAAGCCTTTTCTGCATCTATTGAGATAATCATGTGGTTCTTGTCTTTGGTTCTGTTTATATGCTGGATTATGTTTATTGATTTGCGTATGTTGAACCAGCCTTGCATCCCAGGGATGAAGCCCACTTGATCATGGTGGATAAGCTTTTTGATGTGCTGCTGAATCCAGTTTGCCAGTATTTTATTGAGGATTTTTGCATCGATGTTCATCAGGGATATTGGTCTAAAATTCTCTTTTTTTGTGTGTCTCTGCCAGGCTTTGGTATCAGGATGATGTTGGCCTCATAAAATGAGTTAGGGAGGATTCCCTCTTTTTCTATTGATTGGAATAGTTTCAGATGGAATGGTACCAGCTCCTCCTTGTACCTCTGGTAGAATTCAGCTGTGAATCCATCTGGTCCTGGACTTTTTTTGGTTGGTAGGCTATTAATTATTGCCTCAATTTCAGAGCCTGCTGTTGGTCTATTCAGGGATTCAACTTCTTCCTGGTTTAGTCTTGGAAGAGTGTAAGTGTCCAGGGAATTATCCATTTCTTCTAGATTTTCCAGTTTATTTGCGTAGAGGTGTTTATAGTATTCTCTGATGGTAGTTTGTATTTCTGTGGGGTCGGTGGTGATATCCCCTTTATCACTTTTTATTGCGTCTATTTGATTCTTCTCTCTTTTCTTCTTTATTAGTCTTGCTAGCGGTCTGTCAATTTTGTTGATCTTTTCAAAAACCAACTCCTGGATTCATTGATTTTTTGGAGGGTTTTTTGTGTCTCTATCTCCTTCAGTTCTGCTGTGATCTTAGTTATTTCTTGCCTTCTGCTAGCTTTTGAATGCGTTTGCTCTTGCTTCTCTAGTTCTTTTAATTGTGATGTTAGAGTGTCAATTTTAGATCTTTCCTGCTTTCTCTTGTGGGCATTTAGTGCTATAAATTTCCCTCTACACACTGCTTTAAATGTGTCCCAGAGGTTCTGGTATGTTGTATCTTTGTTCTCATTGGTTTCAAAGAACATCTTTATTTCTGCCTTCATTTCGTTATGTACCCAGTAGTCGTTCAGGAGCAGGTTGTTCAGTTTCCATGTAGTTGAGCGGTTTTGATTGAGTTTCTTAGTCCTGAGTTCTAGTTTGATTGCACTGTGGTCTGAGAGACAGTTTGTTATAATTTCTGTTCTTGTACATTTGCTGAAGAGTGCTTTACTTCCAATTATGTGGTCAATTTTGGAATAAGTGCGATGTGGTGCTGAGAAGAATGTATATTTTGTTGATTTGGGGTGGAGAGTTCTATAGATGTCTATTAGGTCTGCTTGCTGCAGAGATGAGTTCAATTCCTGAATATCCTTGTTAACTTTCTGTCTCGTTGATCTGTCTAATGTTGACAGTGGAGTGTTGAAGTCTCCCATTATTATTGTATGGGAGTCTAAGTCTCTTTGTAAGTCTCTAAGGACTTGCTTGATGAATCTGGGTGCTCCTGTATTGGGTGCATATATATTTAGGATAGTTAGCTCTTCCTGTTGAATTGATCCTTTTACCATTATGTAATGGCCTTCTTTGTCTCTTTTGATCTTTGTTGGTTTAAAGTCTGTTTTATCAGAGACTAGTATTGCAACCCCTGCTTTTTTTTGTTCTCCATTTGCTTGGTAAATCTTCCTCCATCCCTTTATTTTGAGCCTATGTATGTCTCTGTGTGTGAGATGGGTCTCCTGAATACAGCAGACTGATGGGTCTTGACTCTTTATCCAGTTTGCCAATCTGTGTCTTTTAATTGGAGCATTTAGTCCATTTACATTTAAGGTTAAGATTGTTATGTGTGAACTTGATCCTGCCATTATGATATTAACTGGTTATTTTGCTCATTAGTTGATGCAGTTTCTTCCTAGCCTAAATGGTCTTTACATTTTGGCATGTTTTTGCAATGGCTGGTACCGGTTGTTCCTTTCCATGTTTAGTGCTTCCTTCAGGGTCTCTTGTAAGGCAGGCCTAGTGGTGACAAAATCTCTAAGCATTTGCTTATCTGTAAAGGATTTTATTTCTCCTTCACTTATGAAACTTAGTTTGGCTGGATATGAAATTCTGGGTTGAAAATTATTTTCTTTAAGAATGTTGAATATTGGCCCCCCTCTCTTCTGGCTTGTAGAGTTTCTGCCGAGAGATCTGCTGTTAGTCTGATGGGCTTCCCTTTGTGGGTAACCCGACCTTTCTCTCTGGCTGCCCTTAAGATTTTTTCCTTCATTTCAACTTTGGTGAATCTGGCAATTATGTGTCTTGGAGTTGCTCTTCTCGAGGAGTATCTTTGTGGCGTTCTCTGTATTTCCTGGATTTGAATGTTGGCCTGTCCTACTAAGTTGGGGAAGTTCTCCTGGATGATATCCTGAAGTGTTTTCCAACTTGGTTCCATTTTCCCCCTCACTTTCAGGCACCCCAATCAGACGTAGATTTGGTCTTTTTACATAATCCCATACTTCTTGCAGGCTTTGTTCATTTCTTTTTCTCCTTTTTTCTTTTGGTTTCTCTTCTCGCTTCATTTCGTTCATTAGATCCTCAATCGCTGATACTCTTTCTTCCAGTTGATCGAATCGGTTACTGAAGCTTGTGCATTTGTCACGTATTTCTCGTGTCATGGTTTTCATCTCTTTCATTTCGTTTATGACCTTCTCTGCATTAATTACTCTAGCCATCAATTCTTCCACTTTTTTTTCAAGATTTTTAGTTTCTTTGCGCTGGGTACGTAATTCCTCCTTTAGCTCTGAGAAGTTTGATGGACTGAAGCCTTCTTCTCTCATCTCGTCAAAGTCATTCTCCGTCCAGCTTTGATCCGTTGCTGGCGATGAGCTGTGCTCCTTTGCCGGGGCAGATGCACTCTTATTTTTTGAATTTCCAGCTTTTCTGCCCTGCTTTTTCCCCATCTTTGTGGTTTTATCTTCCTCTGGTCATTGATGATGATGGTGACGTACTGATGGAGTTTTGGTGTAGGTGTCCTTCCTGTTTGATAGTTTTCCTTCTAACAGTCAGGACCCTCAGCTGTAGGTCTGTTGGAGATTGCTTGAGGTCCACTCCAGACCCTGTTTGCCTGGGTATCAGCAGCAGAGGCTGCAGAAGATAGAATATTGCTGAACAGCAAGTGTACCTGTCTGATTCTTGCTTTGGAAGCTTCCTCTCAGGGGTGTACTCCACCCTGTGAGGTGTGCGGTGTCAGACTGCCCCTAGTGGGGAATGTCTCCCAGTTAGGCTACTCAGGGGTCAGGGACCCACTTGAGCAGGCAGTCTGTCCCTTCTCAGATCTCAGCCTCTGTGTTGGGAGATCCACTGCTCTCTTCAAAGCTGTCAGACAGAGTCGTTTGCATCTGCAGAGGTTTCTGCTGCTTTTGTTGTTTACTGTGCCCTGTCCCCAGAGGTGGAGTCTACAGAGACAGGCAGGTTTCCTTGAGCTGCTGTGAGCTCCACCCAGTTCGAGCTTCCCAGCAGCTTTGTTTACCTACTTAAGCCTCAGCAATGGCGGGCGCCCCTCCCCCAGCCTCGCTGCTGCCTTGCCGAGAGATTGCAGACTGCTGTGCTAGCAATGAGGGAGGCTCCATGGGCATGGGACCCTCCCGGCCAGGTGTGGGATATAATCTCCTGGTGTGCCTGTTTGCTTAAAGTGCAGTATTGGGGTGGGAGTTACCTGATTTTCCAGGTGTTGTGTGTCTCAGTTCCCCTGGCTAGGAAAAGGAATTCCCTTTCCCCTTGCACTTCCCAGGTGAGGCGATGCCTCGCCCTGCTTCAGCTCTCGCTGGTCGGGCTGCAGCAGCTGACCAGCACTGATTGTCCAGCACTCCCTTGTGAGATGAACCCAGTACCTCAGTTGAAAATGCATAAATCACCGGTCTTCTGTGTCGCTCGCGCTGGGAGTTGGAGACTGGAGCTGTTCCTATTCGTCCATCTTGCTCCGCCCCCCTCGGAATAAATATTCTTAATCATAATTTTAATTTACCGAAATAAAAGCGTATTTAGATTTTACCATGTTGGTTTTGAAACTTCTAAGTTTCTTCACACAAAGAAAATGCTTTCAAGATGTTCGTTGAAGAGAAAATCAATTGCTCTAAACTAATTGTTATATGATTTTTGAAGACTCTTGTAATTAGATTCAAATATCTTATTTAGGGAATATTAATGATACGTATGTGTTTCTTTTTTTAACATTTTCAAGAAAGTAAAATGTAATGGAGTCTGTTTCCACTATCACTGCTGGAGTAAAAATGATAATGATTTTTTTCCATAAGGCAATTTTATTAAACCTATTATCAAGAGTGTTCTATACAAAAGGTCTTTAGAAAATTGTAAAAATTATGTTGGATATTAAAATGCTTGTTGCAAATATTCTGCAATATGGTAGGTATAGATTTAGAGAATTGTTTCAGCTCCTGTGTTAAATTACTTAAGTAGATAGAAAGTTTAACTGCCTTGAGGTCATATTAAATCAGTTCACTAATTCAACATTTTATAAATCCTTGTTTATTCTTCACCTGATCCTTAAAGATTAAGCAAAGAACATACATCGGGCCTAGGCTTAATGTCAACATTAAAAAGTTGCAGGAAGACTGTACTGGAAAATAACAGGAAATGTTTAGAAGTAAGAGAGGTAACTGTATACGGAAGGGAAGGATGTCAAGAAAGAAAGCAAAATCCAAAATGGAAGCATTACATAAAACTTACATTTCCTGTCACTTCGGTGCAGATGTATTAACTACTCATTAAGCTCCAGTGAACCTGTGAGAATGTCCTTTTATGAATTTTAAAGTGTGAATATTCATGTGATGGCTCTGCTTGACAGAAAAGCAAAGACCAAGCTCTTTACACAGACATCATAAATTAATGCAGTCTTATCCTTTTGAGTTGATGTATGTTGATAATTTAAGGAGTAGCACGTGGATTAAATAAAAAGTAAATTTAAGTCAACATAAGTCTAAATTGGCTTCACAATAACAAATCCAGTTTTCTCTCATTCCTAGAACGACTGGGTGTAACTTCATTTGAAGCACCTAAATATTAAAGATATATTTTTATATAAATTTATAGCTATGTCATTATATTCAATCAGTTTCCTCATTATGATTAATTTCCTCATTGATTGCATACTTTTGCAATGAGAGCAGAAATGAAATATACAATTGGAAGTGTTTTCAGCTCGCCGATTTAAAAAAATATCCTGTTGAATGATAGAAATCAAGTGCAGACAACGTCTAGTGCACAGAATTCGCAGCCCATGGAACATTTTAATCATCAAGGGGAAACACAGTCTGTGTCTGCTTACTTAACTAGACTGCAAGGGACTCGAGGCTAGAAACTGAATCTTATGTAGAAAGATTTGTATCCCCACATAACTATTTGACACACAGCAGATGCTGATTACTGTTTATTAAATTGAATGAAATCTTGCTAGAAAGTTTGGTTTTATGAAAGCAACATCATGTCATTAAATTCATAACCCAGAGGAAGATTTGCTTCTAAAGGAAAATACGTGAAATAGTATTTGTAAAATAGTAATCTTCCACTATCAGACACTAGCATTCAAGTACAGGAAATAAAAGGTTACAAATGATACAGACATTTGGAAGGCCTGCTCTGGGTCTCCAAACAGCATGTTTAAGCTTCAGGATTGGTTAAAGAAGACATAGAGAACTTCAAAATTGATAGATTTTTCAAATGTTATTAGAATCAACCAAGTTTCATTAAAAATTCTCAATTGAATTATGAGTATGACTGTTAGGTGATTTTAAGAAGTGTTATAGGATGGAGGGTTTTTTTTTTTGCTAGATTCTATGGAATAGAAGAGAAGGGGTGGGGTTGTAAATATGTTCTCTTTCCATGAATCTTCCAAAACCTGGCTAAAGAAAAATTTGTCTACCCAACTTCCTTTTATTTCTGGCAAAAACTTGGTTTTTGCTAATTATCCCCAGCTGTACGAGATTCTGTAGTTTTTATTTTTAACTTTTCTCTACATGGCCTTACATCTGTGTACTCTTTATATTGGAGTATTGGGTCTTAAAGTAGGAAATCTTTTAGGAGGGGTGAGTACAATGTGATTGTCTAAAGAGAAAAAATCATTTTAAACATTACTTGCATGCTATTGTATTGGTATCTGCCTATAAGAATAGTGGAATGTACTTAATCAGATATCAGGAATTTTGATGGAATTTAATATTTAAAAACTCACATTTTCCTCCATCTTTGTTTACTTTTAAAAGAAGTCAGTGTGTCACCCCACAATTTTAAATGTACCTACTGCCCTCATTATGCATATTTTGTCTGATGTATGCAAGGCTGTTCAGAATATTCTTCACTTTTCCTGGTGAAAAAATGGTCCATAAATTTTAATAAATAAGATCTGAGCTTATTATTTTACCCTGCTTATTTGATTGTGATGATAAAACACAAAAACAGGTACACTGGGAAATTAGAGTTAAACTGGGTAGAGATTCTTCTAGGAAAAAGCAAGCATTTCCATTACAGGTATAGAAACAAAGTAAACCATGAAGGGCTTTAACATATTATATACCTGCTCATTTTGTATTTGCCCTGGTTGACATTATCCTTTTCTTGCTTTTGCAATGACTTCATCATTAATACTGAAGTAAAAATAGTGGAGATAAAACTAACAGTAATCCCTTTGACTTTTAGCTGGTGCATTTCCTAGTAATTTCCAAAACCTGAAAGTCACAGTTTGGATAAATGTTAAAACAATATGTATTTCCATAAGCCGTAATTCAATTCTTTGTAAATGGCAAAAGCACATTTGCCTTTTAATCAGAAAACAACTTGCTGAATCCAGACAACATGGCCTTCTCCAAGATGCTTGACATGAACAACAATAATAAAGTTCAGTGGTATTTGATATTTTCCAGATGTTCTTAGATTGAAAATGGTAGCTTCACACATATTTGCAAATGATCATTATAAAGCTATATTGGTCAATGTAGAAGAATAGAATATATTTAATGGGTTTTTAGGTTGATTTATAACTTTTAATTATTTAGACATATGGTATGTAGGCTTACATTTGATTTCCTATCCTGAGCCCCACAAATGTTAGGGACCTGCATTTCTGAATAAACTATTACTGTCGTTACAGACAAACGTGGTTCATCCTGTTAAAGGGAACTTTTTGCAAGCATCTAGATTTCTTACATCGGGGTAAAGAAATGGATGAAAGAGACATTTGATTGATGCCACTGTCACCCAGGTGTTTCAGATCTCACCAGGTCCCTTTTCTTATTTAAAAGAAACAGCCATTGCAGCCAATGAGGGAATTTTAAAAGCTAGTCATGTTTCATGAATTGTGTGTCTTGGTTTGAATGCTCATCAAAGATAATAAGTTTTGTTTACACTCATCATGAATGACTCCCCAAAGTTTGCAAATCCACCTGTAAGTCTTATTCTTATCAGAACACATCAATGAACTTTTCCCTGCCTTTGATTTGAACGCTGGTGTGAAGGACATGTTGATCGTATTTGACAGTTCATAGAATAGAATTGGTTTCTGCAAAGGATAGCTATTGTTAATTCTATTCATATTTTCTCACTTATTTTTAGTTGACACATAATAATTGTATTATGTTGGTGCAAACATAATTACGGCTTTTTCACTGTTGGAATTTGCCATTCAATATTGGAATACATTGTTAAATAAATGTGGTTATGTTATACAGTGTTTTAATGGGCATTCTTTTGCTTTACTAGACTAGTAATAAGTCTGGCTAATGACTTATTACTTGCTGTTTGTTTTATGTTTATTTTAGACTGTGGAAATGATGTTAGGCAAAAAGCAAATTCAAATAATTTTCTTTTTGAGTTCAAAGTGGGCCATAAAGCAGCAGAGACAACTTGCAAACTCAACAATGCATTTGGCCCAGAAACTTCTAACGAATGTACAGTGCAGTGGTGGTTCGAGACATTTTGCAAAGCAGACAAGAGCCTTGATGGGGAGCACAGTGTACAGTGGCTGGCCATCAGAAGTTGACAATGACCAGTTGAGAGCAATCATCAAAGCTGATCCTTTTACAACTACACGAGAAGTTGCCAAGGAACTCAATGTTCACCATTCTACAGTGGTTCAGTATTTGAAGCAAATAGGAAAGGCAAAAAAGTTCGATAAGTGGGTGCCTCATGAGCTGAGTGAAAATCCAAAATTTTGACTTTTGGTAGTGTCATCTTCTCTTATTCTATGCAACAACAACTAACCATTTCTCGATCAGATTGTGATGTCCGATGAAAAGTGGATTTTATACAACAACCGGTGATGACCATCTCAGTGGTTGGACTGAGAAGTTCCAAAGCACTTCCCATAGCCAAACTTGCACCAGAAAAAGGTCATGGCCACTGTTTGGTTGTCTGCTGCTGGTCTCATCTACCACAGCTTTCTGAATCCCAGCAAAACCATTATGTCTGAGGAGTGTGCTCAGAAAATCGATGAGATGCACCGAAAACTGCATAACCTGCAGCTGGCAGTGGTCAGCATAAAGGGCCTGACACCATGACCACAACAATGCCTGACCACATGTTGCACAACCAACGCTTCAAAAGTTGAACGAATTGGGCTACAAAGCTTTGCCTTTTCCGCCATATTCACCTTATCTCCCTCCAACCAACTACCACTTCTTCAAGCATCTCGACAACTTTTTGCAGGGAAAATGCTTCCACAACCAGCAAGATACAGAAAATGCTTTCCAAGAGTTTGTCGAATCCTGAAGCACATATTTTTATGCTACAAGAATAAACAAACTTATTTCTTGTTGACAAAAATGTGTTGATTATAATGGCTCCTACTTTGATTAATAAAGATTTGTTCAAGCCTAATTATAATGATTTTCAATTCATAGCCCCAGGTCGCAATTACTTTTGCACCAACCTAATACGTATTTGTGGCATCTAGTGATATTTCAATACATGTGTACAATGTGTAATAATCCAATTAAGGTAATCAAGACTAATAAAGATAATTAGCATATTCATAACAGTTTTTGGAACATTCAAACTTCTCTCTTCTGGCTTTTCAAAAAATATATAATAAACTACTTTTAACTATATTCTCCTTACAGTGCTATAGAGCACTAGAACTTATTCCTCATATCTAGCTGTAATTTTGTATCACTTAGCCAACTTCTCCCTATCCTCCCATACCCGCTACACTTCCAAGCCTCTAATAACCACAGTTCTCTCCACTTCTATAGGTTCAACCTCTTCTAGTTCTTACATATGAGTGAGAACATTCATTATATATCTTCCTGTGCCTGACTTACTTTACTCAACATAACTTCCTTCAGGCTTATCCCTGTTGCCATAAATGAAAGTATTTCATTCTTTTTTATGGCTGAATAGTATTCCATTGTGTATATATACCACATTTTCTTTATTCATTCATCTGTTGATAGACATTTAGTTTGATTCTGTATCTTGGTCATTGTGAATAGCACTTCAATAAACATGGGAGTTCAGATGTATCTCTGATATGCTGATTTTCTTTGTTTTGGATAAATATTCAGTAGTAAGATTGCTGGATAATATGGAAATTCTATTCTAAGTGTTTTGAGAAAACTCTACTGTTCTCCATTATGGCTGTATGAATTTATGTTCCCATCAACAGTATGTAAGACTTTGCTTTTCTCTGCACAATTTTTTTTGGGGGGGTCTTTTGGATAGTAGCCATTCTAACTGGAGTGAGATGTTATCTCATTGTGGCTTTAATCTTCATTTCCCTGATGATTTGTGACGAGTATTTTTTATATACTTGTTGGTCATTTGTAAGTCTTTTTTGAGAAATGTCTACTCAGAAATGCCTGTGTTTTAATGGATTGATTTTTTGTTGTTGCTGTTGTTGTTGTTGAGTTGTTTGAATTCCTCATATATTCTGGATCTTAGTCCCTTGTCAGATGCGTAGTTTGCAAATATTTTCTCCTAGTCTACAGATAGTTTCTTCATGCTGTTGATTGTTTCCTTTGTTATTTATGCAGGCAGTTTTAGTTTGATACATTCTTGTTTGTCTGTTTTAACTTTTGTTGTCTGTGCATTTGAGGTCTCATCAATGAAATCTTTTCCTAGACCAATGTCCTGATGAATTTTCTGCAACTTGTTTTCTATTATTTTTATAGTTTTGCATCTTACATTTAAGTCTTTAATAATTTTAAGTTAAATTTTGTTTAAAGGGCCCTGTTTAGCTGTTCTGTATATTGATATCCAAATATCCTGGCACCACTTATTGAATATACTGTCCTTTCCCCCGCATATGTTCTTGATGTCTTTGTCAAAAATCAATTGGCTGTAAATCCGTGGATTTATTTCTGGGTTCTCTCTTCTGTTCCATTCATCTATGTGTCTGGTTTTTATACCAATGCCATTTTATTTTGGTTGCTATAGCTTTGTAGTATATTTTGAAATCAGGTGGTGTGATGTCTCCAGCTTTTTGTTTGTTTGTTTGTCGTTTTGCTTAAAATTTCTTTGACTACACGGGCCCTTTTGTAGTTCCACACAGAATTTATGATTTTTAAAAATATTTCTCTGACTAATGTCATTTGTATTTTGACAGGGATTGTGTTGAATGTGTAGATTCTTTTGGGTAGAGTGGACAATACTCACCTTACATTTCTTTAAAAGAAAAGAGTAACCTGAAAGAAAATGTAGTGGTTATTATGAGGTGCAGTTTATGTCATCCTTCAGGATGGGGGCTCTTATTTTCTTAGCTACCGGCAGTGTTGCCTGCATCCCTTGTCAGAAATTGTTCTCAACCTAAGGGAACTGTCCCATCTCTTTCCCTGTGTCCAGTGATTGGTGTCCAATAATTGGTCATTGCTGCATTCAAAGGCCTGACTCCCTGGTCTCAATTAGTGATATCTCTAAAGGGCTCTAGAATTCCTTTTGGGACTGGCTGACATTACTGTGGCAACTGCAATGCTGTTCATTTAATCTTTATACCTACCTAGCTTTACTTGCTCTTTTCTAGATACTGTATCAGAGAGGACCCCATACATACAAATATCAAAAGTGTTTCCTCCCTGGGACCAGACTGAGAGAGGAGAATATCTTCTTAGCTTCCCCTGCTCCAGCCCATTATCTTTGAGACTGAAAGGATAATGGGATGGAAAGGAAAACTCACAGAAGGAAAACTTGTTATTCTGGTGTGGTTGGTGTCAGCTCCTTACTACACTGATACATTAATGTTATTATGCTGTCTTAGTTTTACTCAGTATCCTTCAGCAACCTAGCCTCTTGCTTAGGATTTCCATAATGAATGAAAGGGCAATTATCCTCTTAAGTTAATATCAAGAGACAGGAATAGAGCTCCAAAGCTTTCCTCCAAACTTTCCTTCAATTGATATGACTGGAAGTCCCTTTCCACAGATGCTGATACGCCTCCCCTACTTCTAACTTCCATCACTCCACACTTACCCACACACATATACATCAGCTTTTGATTTCTCAGATTGAATTACTTACTTTTTGTTAGTTTGTTTTAATTCCAGGAATTTATACATCACTTTCACACACAAACACAAAGGTTATTATATTTTTTAGGAAAGGTGAAATTCAGGTATAAATCCATATGCAGGTTATTCAGATGTAAACCCATATCTTCTCTTAGCAACTTTCAGTGAATAATGAGGTTTTTTGTTTTGTTTTGATTTGTTTAGCTGCTCAACCAAGAAAGACTATTAGAATTTCAAAAATGCACACTAATTAATGTGAGCTCTCTATGTTTCCTGGTAATGGAGGCCAGCCTCCAACAAACTATTTTCAGCTTCATTCAACCTCTGGATTGAGGTTGAGGGTTTGCAATTACTCTCAGCACACTGTTACTCTGTATAATGTGTTTATCCACACTACACAATAAGTATTTTCAACTTAATGATCCTCAGAGTCTACACCTGAAGTTCTCTCCCTCCACCAACTCCATGCAAATAACTTCAGTCCTTATCTCTGTTAGTAGAAAGCGGGAGAGCATTCCACTAACAGTGACTTTTTCATCAGCATCTATAGCATCAGAACATCCTGTCTGATCTCCAGCTTGATACACCCAATTTCTTTCACACATTCACTTTCATGTCTCAAAGACTGGTTCAGCTCAACCTAACCAATATTATAATCATGATCATCACTCTTATACCTGATTCTCCTGTATCCCTCAATGATCCCTGCTGTTATGCGGCACCACTACCTATCCAGCTGTTCAGACCAGAATTCTGGCTGTCCATAAATTATCCTCATTTGCATTCATCAATATATTCTGAGACATTTATCTGCCAATTCCTCTTGAATCTATTTGTCTCCTTCTCTGATGTCAGCATCCTAGTGCAAGCTAGACTTGTCCTCTCACTTGTACTGACATGACAACCTATTAATTAGCCTCCCCACTAACCTCTCTACTCTCTAGTTACTTCTCCATACTTCAATGAGATAGACTAATCTTTATGCTTGACACATTCTTTAGATGTTTAGAAAGACCATTCAGATGGAAATATTCTTTCAAATAAAACTTGTAATTCTTAATACGATCCATTAAGCTATACATTATTTAGCCTTTGCTGACATTCAGCTCCTCCAAGGTAAGCATTAGTGTGCCTCGATTTTTATGAATGAAGACCAAGAATTATAGAAGTGAAAATCCTGCCTATACCTTGTTTGGGATGTTATGATATCTAGATTTTCTTTTTTTTTTTTTTTTTTTTTTTTTTTTTTGAGACGGAGTCTCGCTCTGTCTCCCAGGCTGGAGTGCAGTGGCCGGATCTCAGCTCACTGCAAGCTCCGCCTCCCGGGTTCCCGCCATTCTCCTGCCTCAGCCTCCCGAGTAGCTGGGACTACAGGCGCCCGCCACCTCGCCCGGCTAGGTTTTTTTTTGTATTTTTTTAGTAGAGACGGGGTTTCACCGTGTTCGCCAGGATGGTCTCGATCTCCCGACCTCGTGATCCGCCCGTCTCGGCCTCCCAAAGTGCTGGGATTACAGGCTTGAGCCACCGCGCCCGGCCGATATCTAGATTTTCTAAGTCCTATAATCTTCTTTCAAATATGACACTATATCTATTCAATACTTGGAAATGAAATGATAACTGTATTCCTACTACTCAGCTAAAACATGGGTCCACAAATACGAATGCTGGAAAGCCTTTCCCACTGGACTCACCAAATTCTAGGTGGATGGTTACAGGGATATATGTGTTCCAAGACAGTGTTTTTTATTTTTTTTCAATTGTCTTTTACATAATTTTCAACAACTAGAAACACTTGTAAACGTTTAAATGTTTTGATTTAAATGTTTTCATTTTAATGAAACATACCCAAGACTGGGTAATTTATAAAGGAAAGAGGTTGAATGGACTCATAGTTTGATGTGGCTGGGGAGGCCTCACAATCATGGTGGGAGGCAAAATTCACATCTTACATGGTAGCAGGCAAAGAGAGAGAGAGAGCCATGCACAAGTGTTTCCCCTTATAAAACCATCAGATCTCGTGAGACTTATTCATTACCAAGAGAACTGTATGGGGGAACCCCCCCATGATTCAGTTGTCTTTCCCTGGGTTCCTCCCAAAACATGTGGGAATTGTGGGAGCTACAATTCAAGATGAGATTTGGGTGGGGACATAGCCGTACCATATCATTTCATCCCTGGCCACTTTCAAATCTCATTACTTGTCTCTTTATAAAAACATATATAATTTGGATATAAATTCCTTAAATATATGTTTAAACTCACAATTTGTAGATGTGATTATAATAATTTTTAGTTTTACTGTACACCTGTCATTAAGTAGTCTTCTATTGCATGACTTTTCATGGCTGCACACATTTTATTTCATAAATATTCCATGAAATGTTTCACCATTCCCCTACTACTAACAATTAAAATTATTGGAAGTTTTTGTTATTATAAATAAAATGGCACTAAACAGTATAGTAATAAATACTCATATTCGCTCTAATGATATCTTTAATATAAATTAGTAAGAATTGAAATAATGTATAAAATGATATGAATTTTAAGGCTTTTGAAACATGCTGTCAAAGTATCTTCTATTACAGTTAAGGTACTATTTCCTGTTCTTATCGCACACATCTATACATCCATTCATACACACACAACTTTTTAACATAGATAAATTGTTCCCAGTACCTGATTTTAGACATAATTCTAACTCTGGACCAGAAGTGGACACCTGGCTCAGACATGCCCGGGCAGGCAGGCCAGCTGTTTCAGATGGTTGCCTTGGCTCCCACCTTGACCCCTTCTTCAAATACTTCTCAAGGTCTAGTCATCCTCTGGTCATGAACTCCATGGAAGATTATTGCAAAGCTGTACAACTGAAAAATAATTCAGGTTAATTAGCTTTCATTTTCATTCTGCCCACTGTGTGATGCTTTAAAAGGTTTGCTGCTTTAATTTAAAACCGCTTACAAAAGCAACTGGGCATTTGCCATTTTTTTTATATCCTCCAACATTCTGATCCTTTAAACTCTGTCCAACAGCTTTACATAGCACATGATTCTAATTAAAAGCCTCCACTAATGCTTGATGGCATTACTTTCACCACTGATTATATCAAAATAAATTGGTTGCTTCATACACTTAAAAATGTATTAAAACTAAAACATTGGCTTATTTGTTCCTCCATAACTTTTCACCAGCATGAGTTATCTTTAAAAGTAACTCTGTGATTATTCACATACACCTTATAAATACTTAATAATGACAATACTTCATTATCAAAGAAAGTGTTTCCAAGATCAATTTAGCCTCTGATAGTGAAGTGAAATAATTCTACACTCTTTCAGACCTTTATCATTTCTTACTAGGATAATTTCAAATGCCAAAATACCTCTACCTTCCTTGTTGTGGGGATGTGTGTGTGTGTGTGTGTGTGTGTGTGTGTGTGTGTGTCTGATTGTAGCTTTTAGCTATTTTAAATGCTCAAATGACTTGCTACTTTTGTCTAAAAATTTATTTGCTTAATATATAGTAGATTGTTTTAGAAAAAACAAGGTTTAGATAAGTAAATTTCCCATTTTCTGACTTGTCAGTTACATAATACTGGGAAAATTATCTTGATCACCTAAATTTAATTTCTTCATTTATCAATAAAGGTGATGATTGCCTTCTATAGTTGTGGTACTTACAATTCTCTGAAGTCTCATACTAACTTTTCAAGTTAATTTCTCATTCTGTTCCTCAGTGTATCTCTATTTTCACTTGAATATGATGCATCTCCTACTCCTGTAATCCTACTCTCAATCTTAAACTAAATTTGATACACCAAGACATACTGCCTTAGAGTGCCATTTGAAATCCATATGTCAACTATGATTATTAATTATTACTTTATTTCATACAAGATTTTTGAAGTTTGGCCCTCACTTTCAAAACCTAGCCTTTGCTTTTCTTGTCTCACATCCCATTTACAGTTCATGTGTCAGCTACATGAGAATGTTCAACACTCTAACCACTGTTTAGTCCTTTTATACTACTGTCCCTGCAGCCCTCTGCATGGCACACTGCACTTTACCACCTTGGGAAAATTCCTCCTCTGTGAAAGTTCTACTCTGTCCTCGAGTATTTTGGATAAACATATATAATAACATTTATTTAAACATTTATCTTTTAAAATTCAAATACCCTTGTGGCATAAAATACATCAGGTCAGCTTTTTACATCTCAGCATAAATTTAAATCTTAGCTCCTGCAAGATACTGAAGTTCAGATCTTTAACTCCTTTAGTCCTATTTTTAGTCTCAGTAGGGTAATTTTGAATTGGTATTTCCACCTAATGTGGGTTCTGAGTCACAAAGAAAAAAATAACTGAGAGGATCTAACATTTACAAAGTGTGCTACCACATGAGATTCACACACTAAGGCAATGATATTCTTTCATATTCATCCTTTAACTCTTTATGAAGTCACAGATAAATATTATTAATTATCAATCAAAATTTACAGACATTAGCTTTAACTCTCAGAAGGATGAATTCACTTTATTTATTTATTTTATTTTACTTTTTTTTTTTTTTTGAGATGGAATCTCTGTTTCCCAGGCTGGAGTGCAATGGCGTGATCTGAGCTCGCTGCAATCTCTGCCTCCCATGTTCAAGTGATCCTCCTGCCTCAGCCTCCCAAGTAGCTGGGATTACAGGCACATGCCACCGCACCCAACTAATTTTTGTATTTTTAATAGAGACAGGGTTTCACCATGTTGACCAGGTTGGTCTTGAACTCGTGACCTTAGGGGATCCACCCACCTGGGCTTCCTAAAGTGCTGGAATTACAGGCATGAGCCACCACACTCAGCCTGAATTCACATTTCCAGGGTCACATAAAGATTAGGATAAAAAAACTCTTGCATATTATTGTGGGAAGTCAAGGACCCCAAACAGAGGGACCTGCTGAAGCCATGGCAGAGTAATATAAATTGTGAAGATTTCATGGACATTTATTAGTTCCCCAAATTAATATTCTTATAATTTCTTATGCCTGTCTTTAATCTCTTAATCCCATCATCTTTGTAAACTGAGAATGTATGTCACTTCACGACCCTGTGATGATTGCGTTAACTGTACAAATTGTTTGTAAAGCATGTGTGTTTGAACAATATGAAATCTGGGCACCTTGTAAAAAGAACAAGATAACAGCGATGTTCAGGGAACAAGGGGGATAACCATTGGGTCTGACTGCCTGGGAGCTGAGCAGGACAGAGCCATATTTCTCTTATTGCTGAAAACAGGTAAGAGAAATATCGCTGAATTCTTTCCCCAGTAAGGAATATTAATAATTAATAGCCCGGGGAAAAGAATGCATTCCCAGGAGGAGGCTTCTAAAATGGCCACTCTAGGAGTGTCTGCCTTATGCAGTTGCAGATAAGGGATGGAACATGCCCTGGCCTCCTGCAGCGTCCCCAGACTTCCTAGGATTAGGAAATTCCAGCCTGGCGAATTGTAGCCAGACTGATTCTCTGCTCTTGAACCCTGTTAAGATGTTTATCAGTGACAATGCGTGCACAATGGGACATGGAACTTCATTAGTAATTCTAGTTTCGTCTTGACCTTGTGATGTCACCCTGACATTCTGCCTTGTGATCTTTTATTGCCCTATAAAGATGATCTCTGTGACCCACACCCTATTCATATGCTCCCTCCCTTTTGAAAATTGCTAATAAAAACTTGCTGGTTTTGTGGCTCAGGGGCATCACAGAACCTGCCAACATGGGATGTCTCCCCTGGACACCCAGCTTTAAAATTTCTCTCTTTTGTACTCTTTCCCTTTATTTCTCAGAACAGCTGACACTTAGGGAAAATAGAAAAGAACCTATGTTGAAATATCGGGGCTGGTTCCCCTGATAGAGTATCATAGAGTTAAAGTTACTCTGTTCTTCCACCTCTAATTAAAGTATGTATTCTGATTGTTCTTCCTTAAAGCCAGTCTCAGGTAGAATATAAAAAAGTGGTTAGGTGGCTGCCCATGAAGCTTTTCCCAGGACTTCTCGTATTTCAACTATAATCTATTCTTAATAACTCTAGAATACTAATAAAGATAAATAGAGAAGAATAACAGCAGCCAAAGGTACCAGACTGGATAGTTTTTCTTATTGGATCTAGCAACAATGACACTGCTAAGATTTTCATTTATTTGGTTGAGGTAAATTAAGCTTTAAGTATTCCTAAATCTATTTTGAAGAGGACACTATTCTTAAATGAAATATTATAGCCCATGAGTCAATATATCTCATGTCATTATGTAATACATTCAGAGAAAGAATAAGCATGTAAAATTTATCAAATTATAAATTGCATAGATACACTTTTTACATTACATACCAGAAATTTGAATTTTTGTGCTTGATTTCACAAACATATTGATTATGTTGATATGGCCTGGAAATCTTTCTGGGTAGTGTTCTGCTAATATTGCCTAGAAAAATATAGGAGATGAAAAACGACATACAAATGTTTTCAATAGTTAGTTTAGTATTCTTATAAATTATAATACTTTTTTTCTGCACAAGATGATTATTAAGAAAATCAAAAAGACATGTTATGTAATTATTTTATTAAGATGGCTATTTACATTACTTAAACATAAAATCATATAATCTGCTGTTTCCTCGCTATAGT
Source organism: Macaca nemestrina (assembly GCF_043159975.1). Taxonomy (NCBI): domain Eukaryota; kingdom Metazoa; phylum Chordata; class Mammalia; order Primates; family Cercopithecidae; genus Macaca; species Macaca nemestrina. Next base: position 170,902,891 of record NC_092128.1, on the reverse strand, counting down.
TTTTGCTGGAAGCAGTCGTGATAATGTATAGTAACTTTAGTGAGCAACACAACGTAATTTGAATGTTTTCAATAAGCCAAATACCTTGACTATATGTGACAATTATGATATTTATTAGCAGCTATGGGATGTGTTCTCTTTCACCAGAATGAATTGATATATATAAAGTACTTCTAAATATAGCTGGCACATTGTAGGCTCTTTATAAAGTCCAATAGCTTGATAGCTATTATTACATTAATAAAAATGCTTTTGCTAACACAGAAGACCCAATTGACAATTATTTAGTATTTTTTATTTGCCTAATAGAAATCCAGCTCTGGGGAGGTTACAGTGGCCCAGAAATCTCACCCAAACCTTTGTGGTTTTCCATGATTTACTTTGCTACCTACAGACTGTATTTTTTATTGCCACTTATGATGGCAATATGGCCTTAGTAATTTCTGTCAATGCATGCAGGCATAATGATGTTGTCGTGAAGAATATTTTCTGCTGTGCAGTTTTTTTTTATTAGGTGGAAAATGTGGACACATTTTCCCTGAAAAATCAAGAGGATTAAGTTTCTTGCTAACTTCTAAACTAACCACTGTGAAAGAAAACGCCATTTATATGACTGGCTAAAACCAATAATCATTCTAATAGTTAAAAGTGCACAGTGTAAAGGTAGACACTTTAATAATATCAGGCTAAATCAGCAAAGGGTAAGAGAGCTACAGGTGGTGGTGTCAGCGTTGGTGGTGGTTGTAGCAGTGGTGAATGGTTCTGGAGTGGTGAATGGCTGGGAATATCTGCAACAATATTATGAGCTATTTTTAATATTGCTAATTAAAATTCAACATGCTTCCTAGAGTAGACAATGTTGGTGCCTCATCTAAAAACCATGGATCCCCCATAGAAATTGTGTGACCATTCCTTAGGCTGTCTGTGCTTTGCTGCTAACGACTGGCAGGGAAAATTTAGAGGTCAGGTTGTCTTTTTAGAGCTGAGTGGTCTGTGGACAGCTTATGGCCCACAGCTAATGAATGGTTAGTGGAATACAACAGCTCAACACACTTGATTCCCCATAAGACCAACTATAAAATGCAATTTACCCTCCAGAGCTCCCCATTCAGTCAGTCTGAGGCTGGTACCTCACCTGAAATCATAGCCTTGCTTGACTTCTTTTTTCCAGTCACGTTTCCCACACTTCTGAGTGGTTTCTTTTGGCAGAACTTCTTTATTGCGTCACTTGCTCTCAAATTCTGGGTTCAGATTCTACTTCTGAGGGGCCATGAACTAAGAGGGCCTCAGAAAGTTTTATTAACACATTCAATATCTGTGATTTTAAAATAGTTAACAATTATATAAGAATCATGTTTAGAACAGTTGTGAGTTAATATCAGCACAAAGAAAGCTGTTGCAATGTAAAAAATAATTATCATTTCCTCAATTCTTAATGTAAAGTTTCACAACTGTTATTTTTCATGACTAGAATATCTTTTTTTTTTTTTTTTTTTTTTTTTTGAGACAGAGTTTTGCTCTTGTTGTCCAGGCTGGAGTGCATTGATGTGATCTTAGCTCATTGCAACCTCCACCTCCCAGGTACAAGCGATTCTCCTGTCTCAGCCTCCTGAGTAGCTGGGATTACAGGCATCTGCCACCATGCCTGGGTAATTTTTGTATTTTTAGTAGAGATGGGGTTTCACCATGATGGCCAGGCTGGTCTTGAACTCCTGACCTCAGGTGATCCAACCGCCTTGGCCTCCCAAAGTGCTGGTATTATAGACATGAGTCACCATGCCCAGCCATGACTAGAAAATCATATACCATCATTTATTTATATTTTTTGCTGTTCTGAATGAGATAAATATAATTCACTAAATTCTCATCTTAAGTTGTGGACACCGTAAATCAGATACAAATTATTTTAAACAGTAAAATAATATAATAGAAATGTTAACACTGTAGCTACTTATATATGATCAGTACAAATTATTTTCTAAAATTTTCATATAAATTACAAACTTACATAGATTAATAGAAAATCATTGTCCTTTGAATAAGGTGAAACCATGTAGTCAATCAAATGGACATCTTTTATTTGAGAAAAGTTTATATTTTTTTCAGCTCAACATTTCTTCTGTTTTTTTTAATAGTGTAAGTTCCTATATCAGATATAGCCTTATCAATAAATGACAATCCTCAGTAGCTAAAGTATTATTTCATGATGTAGGCAATGTAAAATATATTGAAATGTTAGAATTTATATAGAGTCCAACTCTATACTTTCAGAACACGTACAAGTACTTTGAAATTCATTGAAACGTTATTTCTTTGGCAAATAACTCTTGGTTACTCTTCCCCTTCAAGAGAACAAGATCTAACAAGGTCTATATTCTGAAACTGTTTAAGATCTCTAAAGTCTGCCGTTACTCTTGAAGTAAGACATTTCCTTTGGTGATGACCTCATTCAAAAGGTCAAGGAGTGAATAGGAAATTCTTAGAGATTGAGATGGCATTGCCAATAGAGGGGAGGAAATTACTTACTTCATTATTTTCAAAGGACTTTTTTGTTTGAAGGTCAGATTAGGGCTTTCCATCCTGTTTTTTCCTCCCATTAAGTCTTTCACAAGAACAAAATGTGTTTCTTGCTTGTTTCCCCTGTAATAGGGAGGAGAGATTCCTATGCCTCATGTGCATTTTCTTCAGATAAATGAGATAAAGAGTAATGATAACTGGTATCTAATTTAAAGAACCTGAAATAAAATTTTCTTGAAGTTATCCTGGCTTAATATATGTATCTGTAATATCAAATATGCTATTTTTTAAAAAATATAATTTTATTTGATAATATGCACATAAAATATCCATGTAATTGACTGTTCCTACTTTCTTATTCAGCTGTGAGTCAGTATAGAAAAAAAATTCCAATGAATATTTCATTGTGGGATGATTTTACAAGCCATTCATTCATGATTTACAAGCAATTCGGTTCCATTAACATAAATTTTGAAGGAAATGCGCATATCACAATGATTATAAGAGGGCAACCTTGGTGGCTCACACCTATAATCCCAGCACTCTGGGAGGTTGAGGCAGGCGGATCACCTGAGGTCAGGAATTTGAGACCAGCCTAGCCTACATGGCAAAACCCTGTCTCTCTGTTGGTACTAAAATATATATATATCAGGCCAGGAATGGTGGCATGCACCATAGTCCCCACTACTCGGGAGGCTGAGGCTAGGAGAATCATTTGAACCCAGGAGGTGGAGGTAGCAGTGAACCAAAGATCTTACCACTGCACTCCAGCTTGGGCAACAGAGTTAGACTGTGTCTCAGAAAAAAAAAAAAAAAATGATTTTCACATATTGATGTAAATCAGAAATGTAAATATCTTCAATCCAAGGACAGAAACACACAAAGCAGTTGACAGAAAAAGGGAGTAACTGATGGAATCAGGAATATCTTGAAATTGGTGTGTCATTTGATCCAGAGGTCAGTTTTCCTGGAGAATGCCATCACATCTTCTAATCTTGAGAGTCTCATATATTCAAGGTGGGCTTAAAAACAGATTAATAATAATAATAATCCAGTTAATCTATAGACTATAGATATGTGGTAAAATTGAGGGTTTTTTCCCAGATAGCAGGATGTCTTAAATGCCAACCTGTTGTGTGAGCTTAATTCAGAAAGTGGGAAAAGTGGGGATTTTTGGGAAGAGGGATTGCAGTTTCAAAGCCAAACCAAACCAAATGCTATCAATGATAGACTGGATAAAGAAATGTGGCACATATATAACATACATATATACCTCTTTTTATGCAGCCATAAGAAAGAATGAGTTCATGTTCTTTGCAGGGGCAGGAATGAAGCTGGAAACCATCATTCTCAGCAAACTATCACAGGGACAGAAAACCAAACACTGCATGTTCTTACTCATAAGTGGGAGGTGAACAATGAGAACACATGGACACAGGGAGGGGAACATCACACACCAAGGCCTGTCAGGGGTTGTGGGGCAAGAGGAGGGAGAGCATTAGGACAAATATCTAATACATGCAGGGCTTACAACCTAGATGACGGGGTAATGGGTGCAGCAAACTACTATGGCACATGCATACCTATGTAACAAACCTGCACGTTCTGGACATGTATCCCAGAACTTAAAGTATATAAAAAAAAAATCACCTGAGATCAGGAGTTCAAAACCAGACTGGCCAACATGGTGAAATCCCATCTCTACAAAATTACAAAAATTAGCTGGACACAATGGCGGGCCCCTGTAATCCCAGCTACTCAGGAGGCTGAGGTGGGAGAACCGCTTGAACCTAGGAGGTGGAGGTTGCAGTGGACCGAGATTACATCTTAAAAAAAAAATCAAAAGACAGTATAAAGTTGTTCATCCATTTGTGCATAGTGACATATATTAAACACAATTCTATGGAATCTTTTAAAAATCTTTTTAAAATAGGTATTTCCTATTTTCTACAAATATGATGGTAGTAGGAAACATATAGAAAAGTTACGATTCTTAAATTACCATGTGTGATTATCTCAGTTTTCAGTGGAAACTCCTAGGTTCTAGATGTAAACTGTAGCAATGAATCAAATATGTAATTCCAAATGTGTTCTTATTGTATGAAAGCTTTAACAGTGCATTTCCATCTGGAAGATACACCAAGAAGGAGTTTGTCAAGATCTCAACTTTAGAGAGACCTTTAGGTGAGGATTAAATACTTAATAGGGAGAAATGGTGCAGTTCAGAAAGAACTTTTGATTTGGGATTTGACCACTCCTCTTATTTGACAATTTCAAATCATAATGGAGGAAAACGTTCTTAATAGGGAATATGTCGTTTTCATTCCTCGAACAAATATTGTAAATGGGAGAAGCTATCAGGAGATGACTTTATTTTGAATGTTTGTGTGTGTGTGTGTGTGTGTGTGTAAATTTAAATCACATCCTTTTTATTGCCAATAAACTTTCTTGCAAGTACCATTTTTTCCCCAAATGAGATGCAGATATATAAGTGTCATATGGTAATTTTGTTATAAATGAAGATTAAATGCAAATAAATGCTGTGTTCCTATCTGTGGAAATAATTTCATATGCATGAGGCATATATAGAGCACAGAAAGCCTTGAGTCAAAAGAAAGTTAGGGAAATAATCACTGCTAAGTAGACAAAGCAAGTGTATACTCTGCCCAGAGAATCTTTTTACTTCTACCACTCAGATAAATTGTTTTCAATTAAAATTAATTTTCCAAGTAATAATTCTATATAATGAAGCTATTACTATAGTAGGCAATTTGTCATTGCCAATCTTACTGCAAATAATCTTTATTAGTACCATACATAAGTGTAAACCTCTGCTCAGAGAATCTATTTCTTGGATGACTCACAAGAAAATCCTATTTAATTGGAGCTTTCAATGTAATTTCTACTAGAATTGGTTCATATTGCTTTGACCAATGGATAATAATGGAATTAAAGGAAGAAGAGACAGAAAATGGATTTGTTTATATTTACTTCAGAAAAATCTGAGAAGGTAAAAACCATTTTCTAAGGTCTGGGATATGTACTCCTAGCTACATTAGACTATCTCTAATTGTTTTCTTACTTTCTGAATGTTTCTTTTACTAGCTTCTCTTTCTTCTCTTCCCACTAGATTGGAGTAATTTCCTCAAGCATTAGTTTTTAGCTTTGTTTTTCTCTACATTTATTCCGCACAAATTTAATCAACAAATGGCTTCAATGTCCCCTTTATTTGCTGATATTTTCTCCCGACTGTCCTCAATTTTTTTACAAGGAATTTCCAGACTGAATTCTTAAAAGTTTCTTTAAACAATGTCCTCAGATTTCACACTGTCATTGAAAATACATTCTTGGCTCTAAACCCTTCTCCATCTCTATCAGTGACATAGTAGCTCTCACACTGACACAGTCCAAAGAAAATTTTAGGGTCACAACCTGCATGTTTCCCATTGACTCCCTACACGGTCACCTCAAAACAAACTCAATTTCCTCCTTTGACTCTATCTTTATTGTTTCTGTACAATTTTTGGTGTGTTAAAAATATCTCAGACAGTGACAGTTTGTATTTCCTTTATACTTGTACCAAAACTATTTCATACTCAAAGCTTTCATATTTACCCCCCTTGATATAAGAGTTTTAATTCACTAAAATTCACAGCTGACAACATCAATCAGTTGTTATAAAGTGACAGTAAAAATTACCTCTCCATCATATATAAACTGAGTATGATAGTCATAGTTCTCCAGTAAGGCAGAACTAATAAGGTGTGTGTTGGAAGGAAAAGAGATTGGGTCACAAACATGCAAAGAGATTTATAGTAAGGAACTGGTTCATGTCATGTGAAGGTTAATAAGTCCAAAATCCGCAAGGTGAACTGACAGAGGAGACTCAGGAAAGCCAGTGGTATGGTTCCAGTCTGAAGGCAGTCTGCTAATAGAGTTCTCTCTTGCTTTGAAGAAACTAGTGATTTTGTTTCATTCAGGCCTTCAACTGATTGAATGAGGCCCACCTACATTAATGAGGGCAATCTACTTTACTCAAAGTCTACCAAATTAAATGTTAAACTTATTCAAAAACTCCCCCACACAAATGCTCAGAACAATATTTGACCAAATTTCTGGGCACCCCGTGGCCCAGTAAAATTGGCACAAAAATTAACCGTTGCAATAAGCTATGTAGATGGCTGCAGACAAACACTTCCTAAAAGGCTTCACCTCAGGCATAAGCTTCTGGTTATAGACTTAATGAAACAAATCATTGTATATATCAGGAATTTATGAATGAGAAAAAGGGAGAGAGGAGATAGTTCAAGACTCTAACACTATAGATATTTCAATGCCCAGTGTAAAGAACACGTGTTACATCTTCTTATAAAAGAGTACCAAGGCACAAAATGTACCTTTAAATTAAAAACCAGTTTACAAATGAGGTTTTGATGTGATAAAACCTTTTATTTTACCAGCAAAAGACTTCTCATTAATCTTATTGCGAAGAAGTTTATAAAATATGTGCTTTTGTTCCATTTTCATACTACTATGAAGTAATACCTGAGACTGGGCAATCTATAATGAAAAGAGATTCAATAGACTCATGGTTCCACATGGCTGAGGAGGCTTCTCAGTCATGGTGGAAGGTGAAGGAGGGGCAAAGTCATGTCTTACATGGTGGCAGGCAAGAGAGCATGTGCAGGGGGAACTGCCCTTTATAAAACCATCAGATCTCGTGAGACTTATTCACTACCATAAGAACAGCATGGGAAAAACTTGCCCTCATGATTAAGTTACCTTTCACTGGTTCCCACCCATGGAAATGTGGGATTTATGGGAGCTAAAATTCAAGATGAGTTTTGGGTGGGGACACAGCCAAATCATATCAATTATATATAGGACACATAACTTACTTTAAATAAATAAATCATGAGCTATTTCTATTTTAAGCAGAAAGAAGGATACTAATGTGACACGAATCTGCAATCTTTCTATGTAGTGATAGCCATAATAACTTGTCAGGAAAAACTATGTATGTAAAAACATGAGATTTTATTATCTCTCTGTCTCTCTCTTTTTTTCTCTCTCTCTCCCCAACTCTCTCTCTCTCTCTCTCTCTCTCTCTCTGTAGTAATCTGTGAAGAAAAAATGTAGATGACAAGATCTTTATAAGGTTTCATCCAAACCTTAGGTTACGTAAGTCTAGCTAAGTTCATTTAATAAATGGTTACATTTAGTATTTGAAACATCAGATGGTTCATTCAAGTACATAGGAGTGCAAAGCAACAGTGTCACCAACTGTCATCAACTCATCTACTCTAATTCAACTTGCTCATTTGTGATAAGAAATGTGGAAATCACCAATGCAAAATCCAGCCAATTTACAACTACTTCAAAAGTAAACACCAAGTTCTCCTTGAACAGTGGTGCTGAAGGAAATCAGAGAGGACACAAACAAATGGAAAAACATTCCATGCTTATGAATAGGCAAAATCAATATCATAAAAATGGTCATTTTGCCCAAAGTAACTGACAGATTCAATGTTATTTCCATTAAACTACTGATGACATTCTTCACAGAATTAGATAAAAATTATTTAAAAATTCATATGGAAACAAAAAAGAACGTGTATAGCCAAGACAATCCTAAGGAAAAATAACAAAGCTGGAGGCATCTCTCTACCTGACTTCAAACTATACTGCAAGGCTACAGTAACCAAAACAGCATAGTACAAAAACAGACACATAGACCAATGGAACAGAATAGAGAACTCAGAAATAAGACCGGCTATTAACAACCATCTCATCTTCAAAAAGCCTGACAAATGCAAGCAATGGGGAAAAGATTCCCTATTTAATAGACGGTACTGGGAGAACTGGCTAGCAATATGCAGAAAATTGAAACTGGACCCCTTGTTATACCATATACAAAAATGAATTCAAGATAGATTAAAGACTTAAATGTAAAACCCAAAACTGTAAAAACCCTGGAAGAAAACCTGGGCAATACCATTCAGGACATATGCATGGGCAGCTTTCATGATGAAAAAATCAAAAGCAATTGCAACAAAAGCAAAAATGGACAAATGGTATCTAATTAAACTAAAGAGCTTCTACACAGCAAAAGAAACTATCATCAGAGTGAACAGACAACCTACAGAATGGGAGAAAATTTTTGAAATCTATTCATCTGACAAAGATCTAATATCCAAAGTCTACAAAGGAACTTAAACAAATTTACAACAACAAAAAAAATAGCATTAAGAAGTGGGCAAAGGAGGCTGGGTATGGTGGCTCATGCCTGTAATCCCAGCACTTTGGGAGGCCGAGGCAGGTGGATCACAAGGTCAGGAGTTTGAGACCAGCCTGGCTAACATGGTGAAACCCCATCTCTGCTAAAAATACAAAAATTAGCCAGGCATGGTGGTGGGCGCCTGGAATCCCAGCTACTGGGGAGGGTGAGGCAGGGAATTGCTTGAACCCAGGAGTCGGAGTTTGCAGTGAGCTGAGGTGGCACCACTGCGCTCCAGCCTGGGCAACAGAGTGAGACTCTGTCTCAAAAAAAAAAAAAAAATAGTGGGCAAAGGACATAAACAGACATTTCTCAAAAGAAGACATTTATGTGGCCAATAAACATATAAAAAAAAACCCTCAATATCACTGATCATTAGAGAAGTGCAAATCAGAACCACAGTGAGATACCATCTTGCACCAGTCAGAATGACGACTATTAAAAAGTCAAGAAACAACAGATGCTGGTGGGGCTGCAGAGAGATACGAAAAATTTTATACTGTTGGTGGGAAAGTAAATTAGTTCAACCATTGTGGAAGACAGTGTGGTGATGCCTCAAAGACCTAGAACCAGAAATACCATATGACCCAGCAATCCCATTACTGAGTATATACCCAAAGGAATATAAATCATTTCTATTATAAAGATAAATGCATACATATGTTCATTGCAGCACTATTCACAATAGCAAAGACATGGACTCAAATGAAATGCCCATCAATGATAGACTGGGTAAAGAAAATGTGGTACATATATGCCATGGAATACTATGCAGCCATAAAAAGGAATGAGATCATCTCCTTTACAAGGACATGGATGGAGCTGGAAGCCATTATCCTTGGCAAACTAACACAGGAACAGAAAATCAAATACCACATGTTCTCAATTATAAGTGGAGCTGGACAACATGAATACATGGACACAGGGAGGGGAACAACACCCAGGTGATGGTGGGGGTAGAGAGCACCAGGAAAAATAATGCATGTTGGGCTTAATACCTAGGTGATAGGTTGACAGGTGCAGCAAATCACCATGGCAGACGTTTATCTATGTAACAAACCTGCACATCCTGCACATGTACCCTGGATCTTAAAAAAAAAAAAAAAAAAAAAAAAAAAGTGTACACCAAAATGATACAGTCCTCAAAAGAGAAATATATATGATATTTTCATAAAATTTTATGTCAAAGTTTCCCCTTTAGTTAGATTTTAAAAATTTTTCTTAAGTATTTATTTAAAATGGGAAACTTCATTTTTATTTTATCTAGAGCTTCTATGGACAGACAATATATTTCTAAAATTAAAACAAAAGCCAGTATAGCAAATATACAGCTCTCAGATCTCCTTATCTGGACTTGTTCCAGGTACTCGCCTTATGGTATGGCACTCTGAGGAGCAGATAACCATTGCTAATTAATCACCATTGACAGTCAAGATAAGACTAATTTGTCTTCCCTGATATATAATAATCCAGCCATTTTTATAAATATGTTATTAAAATAAAATGTTTTATTTCCTCAGGAAAAGCATTAAAAGAGATCTTTAGACTCATTTTGAAATCTAGACATGCCCCAAAGTATAATATCTTCTGTATGTTTAGTTCCTAGAAATTGATGGGGGTATACAAACCAATAGCCTAAATAATTAAATTATCTTTTAATAGGTTTACATCATTATTAATGTTGTTTTTATTGTATGTTGTCCTTAAATATGTTAATAAATATACTAAATATTATATTTCAGTTGGAAAAATAATCCAAAGTACAGATATTTTAATGATGTATTTTCTAATGCAGCTGCATATGGATGTGTTTGTGTATATACTGAGAGTTATTCCTTAGGCCTAAACTGTGCACATCAGTAATCAGACATCTCTCAACAAGTACAGGATAGGAGCTTGTCAGCTTGGTAGGACAGAAAATCCCTTTGGTAAGCTGTGACCACCATTAAATTTCTTTCCCAGATCTCACCATTTGGGTAGGTATTGTACAAACTAGGATAAATAGCCTATATTCATTAGTATTTACCATATGCTAAATAATTAACATGTATTATATAATTTAATATCTTCAACAACTCTATACAGTACATATTACAGAAAGACCTATATCACAGATGAGAAAATTTCAACTTGGAGCTGTTAAGTAGCTTGTCCAAGGTCAATGATCATGTTTTAATAGGGTAAAATTATATAAGGTATACAAGATTGATGTGGCTATTCAGCATAGTCGGACTAGCGCGTGTAGGTATCCTCATATCTGTGCCCTCTGATTTTCGAGTATGAAATTGAGAGAACACGAGACAACGTTATTTTTTATACAAAACAGGGACAACACAAATAAGAATTAATATGTTCTTCCCAATTTATTTCAACATGAGTATAAGAGATGGCAGTTAGACTATCAAAAGAAATCTACCTTTTAAATTAGATAGAAGACTTTTCCATGCATTTAGAGTTCCAATGATCAACCTTCTATCAGGAAGTTAGAAAAAGATGTATTTTATTCTTTTGTTTTATTTTTGTCACCTATTTTTCTAGACTGGTGGATAGGGAATGCTAGAGACAGGTAATAATTATGAATAGAATATTGTTTATTGAAATCTATAATATTATTTGTTCTCATCTTGCCATTTGTTCCTTCATGTTTAAAGAGAGGGAGATGACCAAATAAAGTACCTTTCATAGTACCTGGAATATGTTAATCGCTCAATAGATGATAGCTCCCTTTTCTTTTTTGCTTTCTCTTCATTGAAGCAGAACTGCTAAGTCAGATACTTGCATGTCATGGGACCACTTTTTTTCAAGATTGTGAGGTTTTGGAAAGTTTAGGCATATGTTATTATAGTTGCATGCTAACCGAAATGGTAACTTAATTGAGTTCCAGATGAAGGGGTTTTAGTATTGAATTTAGTGCTTAGTTTTAGTTTATTTTATCCATTTTCTGAGGCATCATGTGGCCTTCTAACTTTCCACAAAGCCAGGTGTTCTCTCTGTAGAGAGTGCACTTATGTTTATTTTATTTGGTGCATGTGTGTTCTATGCACATGTCAAAAGCCAAAACAACAACCGAAAACCCATCTGCATCTTATGATGTGATTATTTACCCATTGGAAAAGCAAATTGTTCAGGTATTTCATATTATCTTATTCTCATTTCCATCTGAAGGGCCTAGAACTTTTCATACTGCCCTTTTTCCCCATGATAGCTACATTTTAAAAGAAAGAACATTTAAATTTGTCTTCAAGGTTATTTTTATAAAGTGATGTCTCATTGCATTGACTCATTCGAAAGGGGGAAGTAACGTCTCTTGTTTGGGAATTGGTGAGGAGTGGAATATACAGAATGAATAGAAAAAAAATACCATTCACAGAAGGACCCACCAGCACACTTGCTCATTCATTTACTGAGTGTTAGAAGAGCCTTAGTTTCACGCCAGACCCTGTGATTGATGAAATTGAGCTTAAAATAAATGAGATCTGATTTTTCTTTTCACAGAATTTATAGAAGTCCAGTGTGTAAAGTTGACCTCCAGGCTTTTTTCCAAGTAAACCAATAGCTACTTGTTCAATGTTGAATTAACAGCAGCAAACAGATGTTGTTGAATAAATAACTAGAAAAGTAAAGGGCCAGTATGGACAGAAACACTTTCCTTTTCTGTGAAATACCAAGATTGCAATGACCATTGGAGTTGGTCATGAATGTCTGAGTACAAAAGTATTGAACCATCTTGCCTTCCACCTGCTTGTAACTTTACAAATAGTGCTTTGCTTCAAATTCCAGAATTTTTTTTTTGTGAAACATCTCATAAAAATCATATTTTTGGAAGAAGTAAATAAAGGCAACAACTATGTTTATATATTTAACAATTTTGCAATCTTCAGTTTTTAAAAATAACTGTTTTGTAGATTTTCTTCAATAAATGACGCACTTTTTCTTGAAATAAGCTATAAGCTAGTAATAAGTACAAGATGCTAAATCAAGGCTTAGGATTTTAATGATTCAACTATTAATACTCTGATAAATTCATAATAAGAGAGAATCAGAACATTGACATATTGATCATACATTTCCTAAAATTAAACTACATCAGATGGAGACTGTGGTATCATGCAGATCCCTTATTCTGGTGATCACATATTTCAGATTTCTCAATGTATAAGAAAATATATGCCTGTCTCTCCCCCAACTGTATCTAATAAATGAGGTTTCATTATATTTGACCAGTATATTCATATTGTAGATATTGAAAGGTAAAAGACCTGAAAGAGATTTTGATTCTCCTGCTATTTTTAGAAGAGTTGGAGCTAAGTTTGAATCCCAGCTGTGCCATTTGCATGCCTTATGACCTAGTTCAAATGTCTCATTCTTCTCTCCATTGAAATCCTCATTCATACAATGTGAATAATACTAATGATGCATTCTAGTATGTGTGATGAGAGGTTTTACTTATATAAGGTACCTAAAGTAATAAGTATCTCATGCATAATTTATTCTGTATCTATTAGTTCTTTCTCTTTGTTCTCTGCAAATGGTTCCTAAACCCATAAGCATCTTTGCATAAGCATCTGAACTACAAGTAGCATCAAGTAAATTTAGGCAGGAGAGAACAATCTTGGGCAGGCACCTGTTCATGATGTTTATACTATAATTCTCCCTTGAAGATATGTGATGTTTGTCCTACCCCAAATATGTCAAATTCAGAAAAGATCCTGAGGAAAAGTAATAGATAATTCCCTCCTTTCTATATCTTTGAAGGCAGTAGCTTCCAAACGTGACTCTACAAATTAATGATTCCTGAGCCCCAACACAGGAGATTCTGATTCAGTATGTCTGGGCTGATGCTCAGGAATCTGTATATTTAAAATTTCTCTCAAGTGATTTTAATATGAACAGCATTTGGTCATCACTGCATTGTGACACCGTGTTCAGTCTAAAGTCTATACTTCCTGTTTGTAGAGAAAGTAGGTAGCCCTCACTTTTGAAAATTAGCGATAATTAGAAAAACAGATTCCGGCTATGGTTTGAATGTCTCTCCCATAATTCATGTGTTAGAAACTTAACCCCTAATGCAACAGTGTTGGAAGGTAGGGTCTAGTAAGAAGTGATTAGGTCATGAGGGCAGAGACCTCATCAATGGATTAATGTTGGTCTCGCAGGAGTGGGTTAATTATTGCAAGAATGACTTTGTTATAAAAGCAAGCTTGGCCCTCTTTTGCATTTTTGCTCTTACATCCCTTCTTTCCCTTCTGTCTTCTTCCATGGGATGATGCAGCAAGAAGGCCCCCACCAGATATGAGCCCCTGGACCTTTGACTTTTTTTTTTTTAGAACTCTCAGAAATAAATTTCTCTTCTTTTTGAACTACCCAGTCTTATGTATTCTGTTACAGCAACAGCAAAGCAGACTAAAACGATTCCTCATTTTAAAGAAGATCTTGAATCCATTTTGCTGTCTTTAAGTGAACTGACCTTAAAATGTGTTTTGGTCGTAAGCACCCACTTTCTAACTTCTCTCTCCAATGCTGTGTTCATAAAATAACAAGAACAACAACAGCAACAACAATTTACTGGATGAACCTGGCAAAAAGAATCTGATTCATTAGCAGTTACAAATTATAAACTTCATGCTAGGAAAAAACCCATTATTATAATATAGGTAGTCTCTGCTGAGAGAGTTAAGACTATTTCCCTGGGAACTTTCCTGAAGACGTTATAGTTTATTACTCAGATATATTTTTGCTGCTTCTGGCAGAACATTCTGTTTCATTTGGTTGTTTACATTTAATTTAATTTATTATCATTAACCTTCCGGTTAAGACCATGTTGGTCAAACTTGTTCTTATATGACAGTATCCATCTGCCTCTTTTATTTTGTGTTAGGAAATAAGGGAATTGAAATGCACTTTTGGCTTTAAATTAAGTTCATCTATTGCAACAACAAGTACAATCAAGTTCATGTTTGATAGCAAATATTTATTTCCTTTCTAAATTCTGTACAACTGTAGAACTGATATTGTCCCCATGGCATCTGGCTCAGCTGTGTGACAGTCATTTCAAGAATATAAACTTGTTATTAAAAATATACACACGAGTTTCTCGATTAAGGAATAGTTCTGACTGCAATAGAAAGACATTTAAGCAAAGCTCTGGCCTTCTGTGTGTTTGTGTGTGTGTGTGTCTGTGTGTGTAAACATTTACTAACACTGTTCCCAGTTGGTTAACTGGTCTTATACAGGATTCTCGAAGTTTTTTTTTTAGGAAAATGAGTATAATATATCAGAACATTGCATAAAACTGGTTAATTGAGATTCAACTTGTAAGATACTCTATATTTCCAAGGAAACAAAGTATACGGATTTACTGTTGTTATTAATAATACACATGTTTGGCCTCTTTTATGGGGGGGATTGGATACCCTTTTCTTGTGAATTTTGTGTTTTATGAACTACTTTGGGACAATATGCTCATAGTTCCTGGTTTGCTGACTCCAGAGCATATGTGCCAAACATGTTTTTTCTCAAAATTTTCACGTGTTCAAAGAAAATTTAATTCTTATTATGTTTTTATTTACATTTATACTTAAACTCATCAAAACATTGTTATGCATGAGTTTTGAATTCCAAGAAACATTATAGGGCCTAAAGGTCCCAAGAAAACACTCTTCTAAAATTAAAATATTTTATCATTATAATGTTCATTTAAAATTTTTAACATGTATTTGAAGAAACCAAAATAACAAACAGATTACGTTCCCCTTTCTGACTGCCATTCTCTATAACTCAAAACTAACAAATAGTGCATAAATATTGTGTATAGAATACTAACATTTATTAAGTCCTTTCCTTTTAAGGAATTCAAAACAATGTGAATTGAGATTTGCCAATTTTGGACCCCGTTATCTTGGCTCCAGTATTCTCATGGCTGCAATTCAGAAAAGGTATACATAAAACCTATTGCACCAGACGACTGGCTATGCACACACAATCATCACGGAGCCCTGTGAAATAAAATGCAGAAGATGAGAAGAGAAATAAGAAATATCATCAATGTATGAAGGATTTTAAAAACATTCTAGAGGTGGGTGATGAGACCATGATCATAAATGAAGCTGAGCAGAAATGACTGAAGACTGAAGGAATGCAGGAGGAAAGTTCCAAGCAGCTGGTACCAGTCTTCTTCAAAGCACGTCTTAACTGCTCAAAAAGAATTATTTTTAGAAAAAAAAAGGTCTAAAACTTGAAGATTAATTGAAGGACTTACACTATTCCTAGGCAATGAAAGCAAAAATAGACAAATAGGATCACATTAAAAAAAAGCTTTTGCATAGCCAAGGAAACAATCAGCAAAGTAAAGAGAAAACTTATGGAATGGCAGAAAATATCTGCAAACCACTGATCTGATAAGGAGCTACTATCCAAAATACATAAGGAACTCAAACAAGTCAATAGTAAACAAACAATTAAAAATGGGCAAAAGGCCGGGCACAGTGACTCACCTCTGAAATCCCAATACCTTGGGAGGCCAAGGCAGGTGGACCACCTGAAGTCAGGGGTTCAAAAGCATCCTGGCCAACATGATAAAACCCCATCTTTACTAAAAATACAAAATTAGCTGGGCATGGTATCACATGCCTACAATCCCAGCTACTTGGGAGGTTGAGGCAGGAGAATCGCTTGAACCTGGAAGGAGGAAGTTGCACTGAGCCGAAATCATGCCATTACACTCCAGCCTGGGTAACAAGAGTGAAACTCCATCTCAAATAAATACATACATACATACATACATACATACATAAAATGGGTAAAATATCTGGACAGACATCACTCAAAAGGAGATATACAAATGGTTAACAGGTATGTGAATAAGTGTGTAACATCACTAATCATCAGAGAAATGCAAATTTCTAAGTCTGAGATATTAGGAAACAATTCATGATGAGAAATTACACCTGCTAAAATGGCTATTAACAAAAAGATGAATGATAACAATAGGTGCAAATGTGGAGAAAAGGTAATCTTTGCACATTATTGGTAGGAATGTAAATTAGTGCACCCACTGTGAAAAACAATATAGAGGATCCTCAAAAAATAGAATTACTGTATGATGCAGCTATTTACTTACTAGGTGTATGTCTAAAGGAAGTGAAATCAACATATCAGAAAGGTATCTTCACGTCGTTGTTCATTGCAGCATTATTCACAACAGCCAAGATAAGAAACCAATCTAAGTAAGTGTCCATCAACAGATGAATGGATAAAGAAATTGTGGCATATATACATAAGGGAATACTATTTTCCTATAAATGGAAAGGGAAATCTTTCATTTGCAACAATATAGATGAACCTGGATGACATCAGGCTAAGTGAAATAAGCCAAAGAAAGAAAGACAAATACTGCATAGTCTTATTTACATGTCAAATTTTTTAAAGTTGAACTCATAAAAGTAGAAACTAGAATGACGACTATCGAGGCTTGTGGAAAAGGGATTGGGGAGATATTAGTCAAAGGATACAAAATTTCAGTTACATATGAAGAATTCATTCAAGAGATCTATTGTACAACATGGTGACTATAGTATAGTTAATAAGAATGTATTGTATTATTGAAAAAAAAAAACCTTTTACATTAAAAACAACACAAAATTGTTCCTAAGATTCATCTGTTTGACAGCATATAATGGCTTCATTAATATTTTGTTATATAGTGTTTCATTTTGTGAACTATGAGATTTTTTTCACATTTAAGTTGTTCTCATGTTATTATTATGAACAAGACTGTTATGAACATTCTGTGGCTTAAAAATATCTATAAATTCCTTTACAATCTTCCACTAAAAGATTTTAACTATTTCTCTTCTTGAACTAGACTGACCTGTGATGCCTTTAATCAGTTGAATGTAGAGAAAATGATGTTATGCCAGTTTCAGATCTAGCTTCAAAGAGGATTTGCAGCTTCTGCTTTGGTATATTGAAGACCTAAGCTGCAATGCAATCTGTGTACACTCAGAGGGTAGTCTGACTCCTCTGCTGAGGGGACTTTATGGAAAGGTTCTGAGACTACATTTAGAGAGACAGAAGCCCATTCATCAGAGGTCCCATTAAGGGACCCAGGCATGTGAGTGAAGTCTTAATGAAAATTCCTGATAAAGGACACATACACCCTCCCAAGACTGAATCAGGAAGAAACTAAATTCCTGAACACACCTATAATGATCTCTAAAACTGAATCAGTAATAGATAGCTTACCAACCAAATAAAAGCCCAGGACCAGACAGATTCATAGCCAAATTCTACCAACAGTACAAAGAAGAGCTGGTAACATTTCTACTTAAACTATTTGAAAAAAATGAGAAGGAAGAACACCTCCCCAACTATTATTTGAGGCCAGCATCATCCTGATATTAAAGTCTAACAGAGATACAACAGTAAAAGAAAACTTCAGGCCAATATCCTTGATGGACATTGATGAAAAAAATCCTCAACAAAAAAACACTAGCGAACCACATCCAGCAGCACAACAAAATGCTAATCCATCATGATCAAGTCGGCTTTATCTCTGAGATGCAAAGTTGGTTCAACATATGCAAAATAATAAATGTGATTAGGCTGAGCATGGTGGCTCACGCCTGTAATCCCAACACTTTGGGAGGCCAAGGCGGGCAGATCACAAGGTCAGGAGATCGAGACCATCTTGTCCAACATGGTGAAACCCCATGTCTACTAAAATACAAAAAATTAGCCAGGTGTGGTGATGCGTGCCTGTAGTCCCAGCTACTTGGGAGGCTGAGGCAGAGAAATCACTTGAACTTGGGAGGTGGAGATTGCAGTGAGTTGAGATTGTGCCACTGCACTCCAGCATGGTGACAGAGCAAGACTCCATCTCAAAAAATATAAATAAATAAAAATAAAAATAAATGTGGTTCATCACATAAACAGAACTAAATACAAAAGTTACACGATTATCTCAATAGATGCAGAGAAAAGCCTTTGACAAAACTCAACATTCATTCATGTTAAAAACTCTCAATAAACTAGCTATTGAAGGAACATACCTTAAAATAGTAAGATTCATCTATGACAAATCCATAGCTGACATCTTACTGCATGGGCAACAGCTTGAAACATTTCTCAGGAAAACCAGCACAAGACAAAAACACCCTCTGTCATCACTCCTATTCAACAAAGTATTGGAAGTCCTGGCCAGAGTAATCAGGCAAGAGAAAGAAATAAATGACATCCAAATAGGAAGAAAGGAAGTCAAACTATCCCTGTTTGCGGACGATATGATTCTATATCTAGAAAACCCCATAGCCCAAAAGCTCCTTCAGCTGATAAACAACTTCAGCAAAGTTTCAGGATACATCAGTGTACAAAAGTCACTAGCATTCCAGACAGGTATAGTGTCTCATGCCTGTAATCCTAGCACTTTGGGAGGCTGAGGTAGATGGATGGCTTGAGCCCAGTAGCCCAAGACCAACCTGAAAAACATGGTGAAACCCTGTCTCTACAAAAAATAAAAACTTAGGTGGGTGTAGTGGCATGCATCTGTGGTACCACCTACTGGGGAGGCTGAGGTGGGAGGATTGCTTGAGCTTGGGAGGCAGAGGCTGTAGTGAGCCATGTGCTTGCCACTGTACTCCAGCCTGGGTAACAGAGCAAGATCTTGTCTCAAGAAAAACAAAACAAAACAAACAAACAAACAAAAACACAAGCATTTCTATACACCAAAAACAGTCAAGCTGAGAGCAGAGTCAAAAATGCAATTCCATTCACAATACCCACAAAAATAATAAAATACTTAGGCACAGCTAACCAGGGAATTGAAAGATCAGTACAGTTACAGTGAGAATTATCAGACATTGCTTAAGAGATCAGAGATGAAACAAACAAATTGAAAAACATTTCATGATCATGGATAGGAAGAAATTAATATGGTTAAAATGGTCATATTGTCCAAAGCAATTTACATATTCAATGCTATTCCTATCCAACTACCAATGATATTTTTTACAGAACTAAAAAAAAAAAAACTTTTAAAATCTATAAGGAACCAGAAAAGAAGTTGAATATCCAAGGCAATCCTAAATAAAATCAACAAAGCAGGAGGCATCACGTTCCCTGACTTCAAACTATACTACAGGGCTGTAGTAAATAAAACAGTTTGGTCCTGTTGGTACAACATGGACCTTGTGGTACAAAAACAGACACATAGATCAATGGAACAGATTATAGAGCACAGAAATAAGCCATATACCTATAACTGTCTATCTGATTTTCAAGAAAGTTGACAAAAATGAGCAATGGGGAATGAAGTCCCTATTTAATAAACCGTACTAGGGTAACTGGCTAACCATATATAGATTAAGACTGGACCCCTTACGTGTACAATATACAAAAATCAACTCAAGATGGCTTAAACACTTAAATGCAGACCTCAAAACTATAAAAACCTTGTAAGACAACTTAGGAAATATCATTCTGGACATAGGAATTGGCTAAAATTTCACAATGAAGATGCCAAAAGCATCCACAACAGAAACAAAACTTGACAAATAGAATCTAATTAAATTAAGGGGCTTCTGCACAGCAAAAGAAGTTATCAACAGAGTAAACAGACAACTTACAGAATGGAATAAAATATTTGCAAACTATGCATCTGACAATGGTCTAATATCCAGCTTTTTAATTTTTTTAATTTGTTTAAGGAATGTAAATAAATGTATAAGGAAAAAACAAACAGCCCCATTCAAATGTGGGCAAAGGATGTGAACAGACACTTTTCAAAAGAAGACATACATGCAGCCAACAAGCATATGAAAAAAAAGCTCAAATCATTTATCATCAGAGAAATGCAAATAAAAACCACAATGAGATGTTATCTCGTACCAGTCAGAATGGCTATTATCAAAAAATCAAAACATAGTAGATGCTGGAGAGGTTGCAGAGAAAAGGGAATACTTATATACTGTTGGTGGGAGTGTAAATTAGTTCAATTTTTGCAGAAAGCAGTATGACAATTCCTCAAAGAGCTAAAATCAGAACTACCATTAGACTCAGCAATCCCATTACTGGGTATATACCTGAGAAATATAAATAATTCTACCATAAAGACACATGGGCATGTATGTTCATCGTAGCACTATTCACTACAGCAAAGACATGGAATCAATCTAAATGCCCATCAATGATAGATTGAATAAAGAAAATGTGGTACACATAAGCACACGTGCACCATAGAATACTATGCATCCGTAAAAAAAGAATGAGATCATGTCCTTTGTAGGAACGTGGATGGAGTTGGAGGCCATTATCCTTAGAAAACTAACACAGGAACAGAAAACCAAATACAGCATATCCTCACTTATAAGTGGGAGCTAAATGATGAAAACACAAGAGGGGAACAACAGACACTAGGACCTGCTTGAGGGTGGAGGGTGGAAAGAGGGAGAGGATCAGAAAAAGTAACGATTGAGTATTAAGTTTACATGATGAAATAATCTGTACAAAAAAAAACCCAGTGACACAAGTCTATATAAAAAACCTGCACATGTACCCCTGAACCTAAAATAAACTTTATAAAAAATTCCAGATGAAACCAGTCACCAGTGAAACACTACTGAGTGACCCATGATGCTGTTAGAAGAATAGAAGAATCAATGCTTATGTTACACTGCGAGCAGAGGTTTTGCCAGTACATTTATTTAATAGTCTACTCGCTAGGTCATAGATGATGTATATTTTCAAATTTACAAGAGAATGCAAAAGTGCACTTTCAAAATGGTTATGCCATATTATATCCTCACCAGCAGCATAAGACGTTGATCAACTTATCCTACAATTTTTCACAATTTATGCTTCCTCTTCAGCACGCTGCTGATTTCTGCTTTTTTTTTTTTTTTGCTCATTTGGAGGGTTGCGTAGCTTATTTGTTATTGATTTGTAGGAGTTATAGATTTTGAAAACATTCTTTCTTGATTTTGTGTGTGTGTTTACTTTTTCTCCAGTATACTTTGATACACAGAAGTTTTTAATTTTAATCTACTCAAATTTATAATTTTTTTTCATGCTTAGCACTTATTGCACCTAAATTAAGACGTTTTTCTTTACATTCAGATAAAATACATTGCCTATGTTTTCTTGTAAGAAGTTAGTCTTTATCTTTTACACCTATAATCTGCCAGGAATCTAATCTGTGTGTTCTGAGGATTTGTGTGTGTGTGTGTGTATGTGTGTGTGTGTGTGCGTGTGTGTGTGTGTGGGGGCAAGTTATGTAGAGATCAAATTGTATTTATTTTCTTGTGAATGATTAATTGTTCTTGCAGCATTTGTTAAGTCTTTCTTCCCAGGCAAGTCTTATATTAACTATAAATATATGCAGGGATCCATCCTTGGTTTCTGTTCACTTTATCTACTTGTCTGTCTCAGCACCAACACTATACTGTCACTGCTATATCTTAAACATCAATAAGTATGCCTAGCAAATAACAGATATTCAATAATTAATTGTTATGTGAATGGATTAATATTGTTTTGTAGTAAGTCCTGAAATATGATAAGTCCTCTCATCTCTTTCTCCTTTAGGAGTGCCTTGTCTAATTCCAGGGTTTTGATCAATCATGCACATTTTAGATTCAGCTTATTAACTTACATGAAATACAATATTGGTTTTTTAGTTTATGGAAATCCCATAATTCATCTTTAACAATAATCAGTATTTTGAAATCTTGTTTCATAGTACTACTTTTTTTTAGAATGCTTTAAAACACATTCCAGACATCATTCAATTTTGTTAATACATAATTTGGTATTCGTCTCTAAGAAAAAAGGAATTTACATAAATTTCATGCTCTTACTAAGACCAAAATAAAAAATTTTTAAAAATAATGACTAGCCTAGTCTAGTTTCCCCAATTATTTTAGAGATATTTTCTTACCACTGATTAGTTTAATAAGGTCTCAAAAAAGGGCTCCTCATTACTTTGGCTCTTTGGTTTCTCATGAGTTTCTCTCCTCCTGCCTCACCTTTTTTGTTTATAGCAGGTTCTTCCTAAACTTAAAAATAATTTTCAAGACTATTTTTAAAATTTTGTATCTCAGTTAAAGTATTGGGTACCCAGAATGCATAAGTAAAGAACGATAATGAAGTTTCATCTAATGGGTAAGTTAATGTCAATGAAGGGAATGTAAGAACTGAATCCGGTATTACTAACAGTAGTGATGAATTCCAGGGATCATCTCAAATAAACCTCCAGGGCTATAGTTCTAAAGATTAATTTAATAACTATAATAGTGAAGGTAAATAGAAGTGATTGACATTTTATCGCATGGCATTATATTTTGATTTCTCATAATTCATACCACACACTATTCTTCCCCTTTTCATTTCTTCACTTCCCATTCCTCCCCTTCATCTTTTATCTGTCTAAGAAATTCTGTCTCCAGGCTGCCAGAGCCATAAAAGTATCACCAACAAACAATAATGGCAATAACAGCAAAAGCAATTGTAATTACTTTTGCTCATTTACTGGCATATGCCACGATCACAACCAAGACCCAAAATATATGCTTCTTTTTGCAGGTGCACTTCTATTATGTTAAGACTTTTTGATAAACATTTTGAAACATAATTTAGGAATAACCCATGAAACACTTTTTCCACAATGAAGCAGAGGGAACATATTGCTCTTTAAAGGAATGAATTCTTCCGGAGCATGCTGGTATTTGTGATGGCTTTGTTTATTTCAAAGACGAATTCCCACTTTAAGTAGAATTTTCAGGTAAAGAACTAATTTCTCTTCTAACATCCTTGGAAACTGGGAACTAGAAAATTGATTGACACAAGCTTGCATAATGAGAGTTAACCTAAATGCACATGCTTCTGAGAATATGTGATGGGTTTGACATTACTTTTAGGAACCAACCTCTTGACCCAAAAAGCCACTTGCTTGTTAATAACACTCTTATGAAATATACGCAAGTTTATTACCCCTTGGGACTTCAAGTCACCCTGCAAATACCTAGTCATTCTGTGTTTAAGTCATTTATTTCTCCTCAGTTTGAATAGCTAGAATCAGATCTAAATGTTCTCTCTAAGGAATTGTTTCTAATTCAGTAAAATAAACATTCTTTTAAAATGTTCTGGTGCATTCTTTTAAATACACCAGATTCTAATTTACTTTGCATGAACAAAGCACAAATATCAGAAATACTAAAATCTGTTTTAAAAGTTTGCACATAGTAAATCTGACCAGAAATACCTATTTGTTTACCTTTATTATTTGATAATGCTGGCAACATATTAAAATAGTCCAATATCTGATGAGTGGTTCAAAACTAGCAAAGTATACAATCATCTAATCTGGAAAAACCACTTTGTACTGATTGAGTGGTTTTTCATTCTTTGAAAGTAGGGATCTTGACTAAGACATTCAATCTGTGCAGCAGTCATAAAATTTAGTATCCCCTTGTGACATGTTGCACGTGGAAGGGCTGGGGAGGAGCTATTGGTAATTTCTTAGGACACTGAGCACAAACCAGGACCATCCTGAACAAAGTATACCATCAGTCTATACTTAAAGACAGTTTATAAAAGTGATGATAAATACTCCAAAGACTGTTCTATTTTCATAAACTTGAGCAATTTACCCCCTAACACTCACTTAATTGGTTCTCTGCAATAAATATTCTTTCTTTAAAAGTTTCAAAAAAGTTTTAAAGGTCTAACTTTTACTTTTGACTTATTCATTCTTCCTGGAAGCACTGAGGCTTACAGTCTGTGGTGACTGGCAGTGAAAATCAACATGGTTTTCCTCTTTCTTTGTCTCCAGTGAAAATTATTTCCACTTTAAGTATTCTGCACATGGCAATTAATGAGAGGAGATAATACTCCCTGACCAAATCACAAACATTCTATATAATCATGTAAATAACTTTTCCAAGCTGCACAAATGATCTATTTCACATGCTGAGAATTGTTAACAAGTACAGTACTCAATACACAATGTTAGAACTTACTTTGTTTAAAGTAAATAGACTGAGATAAAATATCTATCCCCTAACCCCAAGATGCTTATAATCTTCCTAGAGTTCAAGGCCTGCTTACAAAACCAACAACATCAACAACAAAGCAATAAGAGGCAATGAATGGCAATACAGATAATAAACACCAGAAAGGAGTTCGCTGTAGGTTGGTGTAGTTATGGAAATGATGACCTGTAGTTAGTCTGAGAGAGTTGCAGGATTCCAAACAGAGACCTTTTTCAAAAAAGAAAAAAGCATGGTTAAAGGTTAACACCACCAAAACCACATTTTAAAGTGTTTGTAAAATGTGGTCTTAAAAGTCCCCAGGCTTGGTTTTTGAAATCTTCTGGGTTGAGCTCTCATTCAGTAGGGAACTTGCCTTGCAGCAAAGCAGATGGGCTTGAATCCTGCCCTGGGAAGAGACCTCCTCCAAGGGTTGAGGAAGAGTTTAGATAGTCTCAGCTGCATTCCATTTCTCTCTATTCCCTGAAGACTGACAACTGGGGATTTGTAAAGTGGGCATTTATCCACCTCTGAGAACAGTTCTGGAACGATCTGTTCAATTTGGGCAAGCTACGGAGTAACCATCTGTGGGTGACTACTTTTGCATGTAATTTTGAATAAACTTGAAATAATGTCCTAGAGGCAAAATTCTCCTCTCAGTCACAAGTAATCCTGAGACAAATGGGCCCCCAGCTAGACCTGACTCACTCAAAACGTACAAACATCTCCAATGTCACCTCAACAACCTCTCTCTCAATATGAATTACTTTCCTCTACCTTGTAAAAAATAATTTATATTAGATACTGTCTCATCTTCCTGACATATTAGGGGTTCCTTTGAGGCTAATCGTTTTTGTTTTGTTTTGTTTTTTTCTTTAAGAGATAGTCTCACTCTGGTGCCCGGGCTAGAGTTTACTGGTGTGATTATACCTCACCTTAACCTCAAACGCCTGGACTGAACCCATCTTCCTGCCTCAGCATCCCTAGTAGCTGAGATTACAGGCCTGGCTAGTTATTTATTCTTTGTAGAGACAGAGTCTTGCTATGTTGCTCAGGCTGGTCTTGAACTCTTGGACTCAAGCAATCCTCCCACGTTAGCTTCCCAAAGTGGTGCACCTAGCCCCATGTTAGTTCTTAATGTTGCTTCTTGAGTTTTATGAGGGATCAGAGTAAAATGGTGAGGTCTGGATTAAATTAACAGAGCCGACATTATAAACAAAGGGTGTTTCTATACAAAATGGGAGACCCGCCTTCCAGTAGTCTGCCCATCACCCAAGAATTTTGACTGTTGTAGGAAAAAAGTTTGCAATTAAAGATTGATTCCACAATGTGAGTCATCATAGTGTGAGACCAGTACTTTTTATATGATTGTTTGAAATGTAAATTTATATAATTTTATTAGAGAGCAATTTGACAATATATGTTCAGAGATTTAAAAACATGTACACCATTGAATGTAACTCTTAATTCCATAACAAATGCTTATTCACATACATAAAAATATCCTCAAAAATTTTTTAATTAAAATAGTTATCTAGAGATGGAAGAATTCAGAATGGTTGCTCAAAATGTCAAATCCGTTGTTTATAGCTTGTTATTTAAGGGATCTACAAATGGAGCTCTTCCTCCCCACTTTTATTCTCACTATTCTGTGGCATATCTAAAAACCTTTTGTGTCATGTTGGCATACACATGAATACACATACAAAATCATATACCTTCTGAGAGAAGAAAATGACCTTCTAACAAAACTATCTCAAGCACTTCCCCTTTGAATAGAGAAGTGGTTTTCAAGAAGTTATGCCGCACCTAAATCCTTGGGCCATAACTCTCAGCCTTGTTTAATAGTCTTTGATCTTTTCTTCTCTCTTATATTATAAGGCAAATATTCAGTGTTTAATGTGAATTACTGAGAGGATGGGATGGTGGTATTGCATTTATTGTGAGCAAACACAATTTGTATTATTTGTATGCTCATAAAATTACATCCTATTTTTTCATCTCCAACTACTCTTACTTTTATGTTATTAGATATTAAGGAAAGGACATGTCCCTATTAATGCAACTGTACCTCACTGCTGAAATGCCAACCATGGGGATATTTATCCATATCAAATGTTACATTGTATTTATAATATTATAGTCTAGCCTTACAATATTATATAAAATACTATATTCAGTATTTATTAAATACTATTTTATATTAATATTAGCAAAACATTTTGTTAATTAATATTTTAATACTATTTTATTATACAACAGGTACCATTTTATTTATATTAATTTTAATAAAATGATATTTTGCTTTATCTTTAGAGGAAGGGATCAATGTCACTCTGCATAGAGGTGTCTACAATATTATTCAGCTAAAGGTCTGGTATTTGTTCTTAACTTATTCAATGTGCTTGAGTTAGAAAACAAACAACACACTCAAAATAAGATTTTTTTTAAGTTTGTTGAAGAAAATATTAAACAAAGATATAGACTAATTATAGAGGAACCTCAAAAGAATATGGGCTAGCATCAGTGAAGCTGTTACCAAACCTAAATTAAAAGGATTAGAGAGAGAAGTTGCCAGAATCAGGAGGGAGAAGGGGATGCAGAGAATAAGCTGCTTTGAGAAGAGCAGTGGCCAATGCTCGCAGGCAACCTCATAGGCACCCTAGGGCTTTAATACCCTACCTTCACCCTCATTCTTCTGTCTGGTTGTCAACTAGGATGCCTCAGGAGTTTACTTGTTCACAGACTCAATGCCAGCAAATTAGGTGATGGGGTGCCAGCAAAGCTATGCCAACTTAGGCTTCATTATTAGATAAACAGCAATCAGAACAAGGAGGATGCTGGTGCATAGTCTCTGCATTGGTCATTAGCATATTTTTGCTCATTTCTTGGAAATTCATTTTAAGAAAAACAGAAAAAAAGTGCATCATTTGGAAAAAAGAACAATGTGTGGTAGAGAATCTGAAACAAGCTTAACACTGAAGATGGACAAAGAGTTGTTATACAGGGAAAATAAAAGAAAAAACATGATATAGACAAAGTATATTAACAAGTCATTAATTGCTAATGAAGCAACTGAATAGCACTCAGATTATCTTAAGCAAAAAGAGGAGATCATTACTTATTTAGCCATGAAGGCCAAGAATGGTTTTGCTTTGTTCTTGTGCCAGCCCCTGGAATCATGACTATACAAGGGACAGAATGTTAACTTCTGGTCACTCCAATCACATACCACCAAGAGAGTCTCACCAAGGCTACAAGGAGTGAAGAAAGGAAAAACAGCTCAAGAAGGGAATGTTGGCAGAGAAGAACAACATATTCACTATAGATCATGAACATGGTCCTTAAAATACTCTCATAACAAAGGAGAATTAGAATTTGTTTATGAAGGTCCATAAGACTTAAACTGGGCAATTATAGAGAGTTAGACATTGACTAAATTATTTAAATGTATAAATAAAATTGGAGGTTCTACACCTATCACTGGAAATGTTTCAGCAAAGATTAAAATAATTGTCCAAATATTTTGTAGAAACTTCTGCATCTATTGCAATGGTTTGGAGGCTAGAAATCTATTTCTAAAGGTGTCGGTGTGATCTATTAGAAAACAGGGCTTGGAAACAGAGTATTTTTTTTTAATTTATTGAACATTAAAAATTACTTTTTTCTCTCTCTACCACTATCCCCTAGTGTCTCTTCTTTCAGATATAATGATATCACAATGAGCCAGTGTGTTATTCAATAGTAAGTACAAAATATACATAAACTCAATGTCTGAGTAGGCTATAGTCATAGATAACAAAGAAAGAAATATTCTCTCTCTTTCATGAAGCTCCACATTCTCTATAGGGCTATTCAAATATTGAAAACATTGGCTCTTGACAACTACCTTTAAAATGATACATTATAATCCCTATCCTATAGATGAGGAAAGAGACTCACAGATCCAGATCACACATTTGACTAAGTAAACTTAGAATTTTAACCAAATTCTTCTTTATTATAGAAGCTGAAGGCCTCCCTATGGCATCAGGAAATATCTCCGTAAAACTCTTTAGTAAAGTATTTGGTGTAACATTCAATGCATTATTTTGCTTTTTCTTTAGAGGAAGGAAACAATGTTACTCTCCAGAAATATGTCTATTATTCAGCTAAAGGGCTGGTATTTGTTCTTAACTTATTCAATGTACTTGAGTTAGAAAACAACCAATACACTCAAAATTAAGATTATTTTTTAAAAGTTTATCGAAAGAATATTAAAGTTATAGACTAAGTATAGAAGAAATCATCACTCTGTTTTTGGCTACAAGAAATCTAAAAGATTAAAGCAGTTACCAGCACTGTATAACATTAATGCAGTTCTTTGGTAAAACATTAAAAAGGATTACTTCTAATCTCAGCACTACTTTTGAATAAGCATTGTAGCTGTCCAAAATATATTGTGTTCTGTTCCATTTAAAAACAAAACAAAATAAAAACAGGCAAAGATATCAGTTTTGTACTCAGAAAATAATTTAGGCTAGATTTTAAAAGAGCAGGACAGTTTTCATGGACAATGAAGTGTTTGTTCATAAGGCAATTATATCTGAAAATAAAGTTAAGGATCCAATTGAAAGAAGAAAGATGGAGGCTAGGTATTTTCTAAAATGAAGTTTATTAAAGATTAAGGAAAGAGTTATATCTGATAAGTATGCACAATTGTACAACAGTATTTCTTGTACAATGATTCTTTTATTGTTTCTTATCTTTAACTATTAGCTAATCTCCAGCCATATAAAGGCATTGTGCACTCTTGGGATTTTTAAAGAGTTATAAAAATGACTTAGATGGTTTATTACATGCATGTGTAAATTAATTCAAATGTAAATGTCTGAACAAATAGGATTATGTTGTTTTCTACCAAAATATCCTGTGGTAAGATACTTAACTGCTCATGTACTTTGTCATGTGGTGAAGATAAAACATTTTCCTACTTCATAGGGATCTTGGAGGAATAACTTAAGTTACATAGATGAAAATTCAGTGACCTTCTGAGAAGAAATTTTCATAAATATTTCTAATTCTTGTTATTATAAAACCGTTACTGAGTGAATTTCTTTGGAAACAGGATGTTCTAGTTAATCTAATTTTATATTAAAGTAAACATTAGTGGATAATGTCATTTTATTCCTCTACACATTGTTTAAATGGTTTATAACATTTTTCAAGACATTTTTTCTTGCCTAAATATAGTCCAGTGAGCATAAACAACCCTCTATATGAATATTTGCAACTTGATGATATTACATTTCAAGTATCTATGATATATGGAAACTTGAACTAAGCCTCTATTGACACGAGTTAAGATGATTTATTGATTGGCTATCCATGAAAAAGATTGTAAATGTCCCCTCTCTTTGTACAGTAGTTTAAGATTATAGTTGTTTGTATTCTAGTTTGATTGTTATATATTACTTTAAAAGTAGTTGTAATAGAAGTATGGGGGTTCAGTCAGGATGGCAGAAGAAATGATAGGAATAGAAAAAAGCAAACCTTGGAAAGCCGCGGAGTTTTGCACAGCTTCAGGTAGTTTGGCTGAAGGTAGCCAGATTCTGTTTTCAGGAGGCAGAGAGCTTAGGGTGCAGATAGAAAAGAATGTAGAATAGTTTATCTAAATAGCTTGTTTACTCATGTGGTCCTAATACTAACTTTTAATCATTCGCAGGCAAGATGGCCCTTTCTAGAGTGAGTGTGACCAGGTTAATTACACACAGGTGTGTTGACTCAAAGCCTTTGTCATTTAATGTGTGCTGAATAAATGCCAGCCAGGCCAGCTAGTTGAGGTTGTGGCTGCCAACTCTTCACATCACCTTCCTTGGTGTCTGTGAGGAGCGCAGATCCTTAGCTGGACTGACAAGCCGAATGTCTGTGTCAGTGTACGTTATTCATCCGTCGTTGGGTCAGGGTCTGCGGGACAGACCCCGTAGAGAAACTCATTGTAAAATTTCAGAAAGTACTGTAAAACTTGAAGAAATTCAATGGCACATGAAGAAAAACGTTTTTTGTTTTTTTGTTGTTGTTGTTGTTTTTGAGACAGAGTCTTGCTCTGTAGCCCAGGCTGGAGTGCAGTGGTGCGATCTCAGCTCACTGCAAGCTCCGCCTCCTCGGTTCACACTGTTCTCCTGCCTCAGCCTCCCAAGTAGCTGGGAATACAGGCGCCCACCACCACACTCAGCTAATTTTTTGTATTTTTAGTAGAGACGGGGTTTCACTGCGTTAGCCAGTATGGTCTCGTTCTCCGGCCCGCCTTGGCCTCCCAAAGTGCTGGGATTATAGGCGTGAGCCACTGCGCCCAGTTGAAAGACATTTCTAATACAATCTCACAATACAAAAAAAAAAAAAGAATGTGTGTGGGGGAGGGATTTACCTTTATGGTTTGTTATGATAAAAGCTGTCTATTCCCCTGAAGCTTTTATCTTGATAGACAAATGTATCAGAGCTTGGATCTATTTTCTGACTTTGTTTAATTGCTGATGTTAACTGTTTACTACTTATCTGATTATACTGGATGTGTATATTCAAAATTTGATTGCTCCCAATATCTGACTTTTCCAAAATTATTTAACTTCTTCAAGTTAAGGCATCATCAACAGAAAGCTAGTAAGAGCCAATGAACTTTCCTAGTGCACTGTGGCTACATGCTATTAAATAATCTTGATATCAAATAGGTGGATCCATACCAAAGGAAGATTTCTGTTTCTGGCTAAGATGTAGAAAGCTGGAAAGAACATTGTTTCCATTCTAACAATGAGATACAGGCAAAAAAAAAAAAAAAACCTATAAAATTATAACTTTTTTGAGCACATCATATACCTGAGGTTGCAGTCCAACCAAATTACTTAAATTGCAAAGAGGAACATACCCCTATAACAAGAGATAAAACAGAAGAACAGTCTTATCTGAGTCAAAGAATTAGGGAAATAAGGGACTACTCAACAGCTTCCATAAAAGAAAATTTAAAAATCAGCTGAAATTTTATAAAATTATTGAATGCCAAGGGTGAGCTAGCTTTCAGGTATGGTTGAAATAATTGAGGGCCCAGATACTCTCTTGCAAGCTCTTTTAAAAGTACCTTCTGCAGTAATTTATGAGATAGTCTGGGACAGAACAGACCAAAAAGAGCTCTTCTTGCTGACATAAGACTGTAGAAAATGACCTGTAGCTACTGGGGCATGGGAGATACAAATTCCTACAATTATATTTAGTCTTTTGTCCTATGAATCAAAAACCTACAGCACCTGGAGGAGGGACAATAACCCACACTTTAAGGACATTGGCAAAGACCCATTTTCACTGTGGAAAAAGCAGAAGAAAAATTCCTATAACAACTCTCCTGGGCCCAGAATCTATTATCTATCACCAATTAGAGGTCTGCTATCATGGGGTAGCATAAGAGAATACCTTGTAAGAACCAACCACAGATCAAGTACATAGCTGGCTGACCTGAGATGAAGGAATAAGAATGCTGAGGAAGTTCCCTCCTCCATAGGAGGCCTGGGACACAAGGTCGATCTAAGCTGAGGCTGAACGTGGACAAGAGTGAATCCTTGCCAGCCACCAGTACTAGCCCAGAATCCAGCAAAAGGTAAGAGTAGTCTACCACTATGGGAGGGCAGTAGCATGGAGGGAGACCCATGCAGTAGTGCAGTTTGCAGAGATGGTGAAAGTTGAAGGTGGATCACGAACACTAAGAAAGAAAACAAACAAACAAAAAAAACAAAACAAACAACAGAAAACCAAGTCTCTGGCACTTCAGCCACCCCTTTGAGTACAAGGCAATAGTCCTGTAAAACAATATGAAGCCTGCACTAAATAAAAGAAGTAGCAGCAGCAAAACCCAAACTTGGTTAAACTGAAAATGTTCAAATAACAAAGAAGGCAGGGAAGGGGAAATAGAAAAATAAAAGCAAAGGGAAGAAAAAGTAAACATATATGATAGAGTGGTAGGCATAATTCCAAATACCAATATTTACATTAAACATAAATGGCTACACAAACCAAGTAAAATACAGACATTGTTAGAATGGACAAAATAAATAAAAAATCAAACACATCCTTTCTATAAAATGTTACTTTATGTAATAATATAAATAAGTTAAAAATAAAAGGATAGAGAAAGATATACCATGGAAACACTAATGAGAAAAAACCTGAAGTGACTAAATGAATATTAAAGCATATTTCAGAGCAGAGAAATGTAAAAGGACCAATGAGAGATATTACATAAAAATCAAAGAGTCAATTTGCCAAGAAGAGATAAAAATTCTAATTGTGTGTGTATCTAATAGTAGAGCTTCAAAATACTATTTTGAAGCCAATACTAAAGCCAGTTGTATATTCTTTGGAGAAATGTATATTCATTCTTTTGCCTATTTTTAAATAGACTTGTTTGTTTTTGTTTCTGTTGAGTTTTAGGAATTCTGTGCATATTTTGGTTATCAATCTCTTATCAGGTATTTCATTTGCAAATATTTTCTTCCATTCTGTGGATTGCCTTTTACTTGGTTGTGATTTTGATAAATAATTTTTAAAAAATTTTTATGGTGGCTGGTTGCAGTGGCTTATACTTGTAATCCCAGCACTTTAAGAAGCCGAGGCAGGTGGAGTGGATTACTTGAGGTCAGGAGTTCGAGACCAGCCTGGCCAACATGGTGAGATCCCCTGTCTCTACTGAAAATACGAAAATTAGCCGAGCATGGTGTCATATTCCTGTAATCCAAGCTACTTGGGAGGCTGAGGGATGAGAATCACTTGAATCCAGGAGGCCGAGGTTGCAGTGAGCTGAGATTGCACCACTGCATTCCAGTCTGGGCGACAGACTCTGTTTCAAAAAAAAAAAAAAAAAAGCTGGAGCAGTGGCTCACACCTGTAATTCCAGCACTTTGGGAGGCTGAGGCAGGCAGATCACGAGGTCCAGAGATCAAGACTATCCTGGCCAACATGGTGAAACCCCATCTCCATTAAAAATACAAAAATTAGCCAGGCATGGTGGTGCACGCCTGTAATCACAGCTACTCAGGAGGTCAGGAGGCTGAGGCAGGAGAATTGCTTGAATGCAGGAGGGGGAGGTTGCAGTGAGCCGAGATCAATCATGCCACTGTACTCCAGCCTGGAGGACAGGACTCTGTCTCTCTCTCTCACACACACACACACAAAATTATGATGCCCAATTTGTCTCTATAGTTTTTGTCATGTTGCCTGTGCCTTTGGTTATATCCCAGAAGTTACTGCCAAATCTAATGTTGGGAAACTTTTGCCCTGTGTTCCCTTCTAAGAGTTTTATAATTTTAAGTCTTATATTTAGGTCTTTAACCCATTTTGGGTCAATTTTTGTATATGGAGTTAGGTAAAGATCAAATTTATTTTGCATGTGGATATACAGTTTTCAGTATCATTTATTGAAAAGATTGTTCCTTTCTCATTTAATAATCATGGCACCCTTGTCAAAAAATAGTTGACCATACACATGAGGATTTGCTTATGAGCTCTCTATTCTATTCCATGTTCATTAATCAACAGAGAACTTCAAATCAAAACAAGAAGAAGATAGCACTCAATACCCATTAGGATGACTACTATGAAAAAAACAAAA
Organism: Macaca nemestrina; assembly: GCF_043159975.1. NCBI lineage: Eukaryota > Metazoa > Chordata > Mammalia > Primates > Cercopithecidae > Macaca > Macaca nemestrina. Next base: position 170,868,447 of record NC_092128.1, on the reverse strand, counting down.
CAAAACAAAAAACAGAAAATAACAAATGTTAGCAAGCATGTGGAGAAATTAGAACCTTTGTGTAGTGTTGATAAGAACATAAGATTGTACAGCTGGAAAAAAGTATGGTGGTGCCTCAAAAACTTAAATAATACAATTACCATATAATACAGCATTTACGTGTCTGGGTATATATCCAAAATAACTAAAATCAAGGTCTTGAAGAGATATTTACCAAATTTATTTCAGCATTACTCATGATAGCAAAATGCGGAAGCAATCTGTTTCCATCAACAGATAAATGGGTAAGCAAAGTGTGGTATATACATAAAATAGAATATTGTTTAGCCTTAAAAGGAAAGAACATTATGATAAGTGCTACAACATGGATGAACCTTAAGGACATTATGCTAAGTGAAATAAGCCAGTCACAAAAAGGCAAATACTGTATATTTCTACTCATATGAGGTAATTAGAGTAGTCAAAATCATAGCGATAAGAAGTAGAATGGTTGGTGCCAGGAGCTGGAGAGAGGGAGGAATGGGCAGTTCAGTTTTACAACACAAAAAATGTTATGGTGGTGATGGTTGCATGACATTACAAATGTATTTAATACTATTGGACGTTATACTTAAAATAGTTAAAATGATACATTTTATATAATATGTATTTTACTACAATAACAAAAACAAACAAACTAAAAAAAATATGTAAAGCCAAAACTGAATAAACTGAAAGGAAGACTAAAACAAACTCAGTCATAAAAAGGAATCCATTAACGGCATTTGCAAGCAAGTTGGATAGAACTGGAGATTATTATTCTAAGTGATGTAACTCAGGGATGGAAAAACCAAACATCATATATTCTCACTCATAAGTGGGAGCTAAGCTGTGAGGATGCAAAGGCATAAGAATGATACAAGGGACTTTGGAGACTGGGGGAAAGGGTGGGAGAGGAATGAGGGATAAAAGACTATAAATTGCGTTCATTGTATACTGCTTGGATGATGGGTGCCCCAAAATCTCACAAATCACCACTAAAGAGCTCACTCATGTAACCAAAATGCCACCTGTTCCCCAAAGCCTATAGAAATAAAAAATTTAAAAATAAATAAATAAAACAAACACATAGATCCACTATTACATTTGAAGACTTTGACATTTCTTTCTCAGTAATCAACAGAACACATGGAAAGAAAATCAGGCAGGGATGTGCTTTTTAGAGAACAATTTAAAAACACTGAAGCTAATCACCATACTAGGTAAGAAATATCAGAAATGAGGCATTGGTTAGCTTATGTTTCCACACTATCATACTGTAGAATTAGCAAAATATCTATTAGTAATTCCTCTGCTGAATTAGGCAATAAAATCAATGACATATACATGCATAATCTGTCTTAAGAATAATTTTGGTTACTGTAGTTTTCTCTGTTTGATTAGAGTTTAAATGAGTCCCAGGGTCATAGGTAAAAATTAATCAGTTCCTGTTCATAATCTGTCCTTTTTCCTTCTCACTACATGGCAACTTTCTGTCCTACAAGATCTAGAAAGTGGCTGAGGTGGGAGAATTGCTTGAACCTGGGCAGCAGAGGTTGCAGTCAACCAAGATTGTGCCACTGCACTCCAGCCTGGGCGACAGAGCAAGACTGTCTCAAAAACAAACAAACAAACAAATATATAACAATCTGTAAAGTGTATGTGTCGGCCGGGTGTGGTGGCTCATGCCTATAACCCCAGCACTTTGGGAGGCCAAGACAGGCAGATCACCTGAGGTCAGAAGTTCAAGACCAGCCTGGCCAACATGGCGAAAACCTGTCACCACAAAAATACAAAAATTAGCTGGACATGATGGCAGGTGTCTGTAATCCCAGCTACTTGGGAGGCTGAGGTGGGAGCATCACTTGAACCCAAGAGGCAGAGGTTGCAGTGAGTCAAGAGATCAAGCAGCTGTACTCCAGCCTGGGCGACAGACCGAGACTCCATCAAAATAATAATAATAATAATAATCTAGAAAGTGCATGTGTCTCACTTCTTGAGAGGCTTCCTCCATGCTCTCCCACCTCACCCTACCATCAAGGAGGGTCCAGGAGAGACATAAGTCTCTGAAAACCACATTCCTCTTCTTTGCTGGGAACTGTTGCAAGAATGGGGTGAGGGACTCTAACAAGCTCCAATAGATTCAATCAGTTGAATGGTGTGTTTGCAGCGCTCTTGTAACAGAAGCAGCAAAAGCTCAGTTGTGCTGTTAACTCCGTAGGGCATCTATGGATGACCTTTTAGACTAATACCTTCATTGTGGTTCTCAAGAAAACAAAATAGACATTTTATTAACTGTGGCCCTGAGACATATTCTTACAAACTTAATTTTACAAAAGATAAATACCAGTTGTCCCTGTTTTTCTCTCCTCTCTCGGGAATCTTATTATCCTTGACCATTTGCTTAGTTGAACTAATTCCTCCACTTAAAATTGAAAGGAGAACATCCCGAATTTCGTTGTTGTCGTTCATGTAGGGTCACACAAAAATATGTGGGGGCACTTTGTAATAATCACACCAGTGTTAGTAGTGTGTCAGCTGGCTGAGTTTTGGTTGTTGGTGGCAATTTTATAGCAACTTTATAGCAAAGATTCTAATTCACGGCCAGTTCTGCTGGAACAAAATCACAAGAGCTTAGAAACTCAACATTTGTTAAAAGGTGCTGCATTAGAGAATCAGTAAATTACTGTCCAGAGGAGATACAAAGAGGAGAAGCACGATTGCCCCCAACTCTACCACCATAAGTTAGTAGAAAACATACCTCTTCATCATTTATGGATTATTAACTATATTTTTAAAATCAGTTTCTCTATCCAAAGCTGTAAAGTTGGCTCATTTACATAATATCCTCTTACAGAATTTCATGGTGTGTACAGCATTCGAATGACTTAAACATGCTGATACCAGGGGTAGAGAGACGCAGTGATTGAGATGACCAAAATCTCTATTCTAAACTTTAAAAAAAAGTGTTGCCAAAAAAGAGAGAAATTCCACCATCTGTCAGTTACATTTAGAATTAAAATTATATAACTATTTTAAATTTTAGAAGTTATTTACATATTTTTATAATATAGATAAGAAAAATTTAAGCTTGAGTTGCTTAAATTTACACAGGAAATTAGGAACAGAGCAGTGAGTATAACCCAAATGAGCCAGTTCCTTGACTGGCATCTCCATAATGACTCCAAGCTGTAGGTAGGTGTCCAGATAGTCCCTAGAGCAAGAGCCACTAGTTCAACATTGTAGAGAAAGTTATCACAATGGAGGAGAAACATCATGAGGCATCTGTCCCGGTTGCATTTTGCAGTGTATAATAAATGGATGCGTTAAATTTCCAGCCTATTTCTTCTCTACCACTGACTCGTTTTAGAACCTGAATTTTAATACTGTTCAGCCAGGGTTCTGTTCAGGAAAATAGGATCATTGTACATGAAAAAAGGCTTGTTTTCTCACTTATGTGTAATTCATAAGTGAAGAAGAAACACTAACCAAAACAAGGAAATGATATTAACAAAAATGTACTTCTATATAGTTACATGAAAACATTATAGGTTTGTGTTGTGTAAGGGTACCAAATTCTAAAACCTGTATTCACCCTTTGAAGCTACTGGTCCAGCTTATGAAATCTTGCAATTTAAATACATTGTCTCAGTAATGTGCTGTTTAATGAAAACAAGAGCTGCTATGTCTCATTTATAGCAGTCCTAGCGAAGAGAAATAAGGAGAAATAGAAGTGCTGGTTTCATAAAAGATGGTTTAAAGTTGTATATACTTTGATTCCAACCAAAGAACAAAAGGTTTAAGTCTTTGCCACACAGGTTTTATATGGTTTTTGATGAAAGCAAATGCTTAACTCAGCAAGGTGATTGAAGGATTATAATCAAGACTGTCCTACGGAAAATGCCAGTGCCTTACAGTACCAACTGGGAACAGAGGCAGGGTTGGAAGAATTACTGGAGGGTAGAAGAGAAGTAATTAAAAAAAAAAAAGGAGGAAAGGGTGTGCTGTAACTTAAACTAGAATGAAGCAAAACCTTACTCTTTTGCCCTCAGAAAATAGGGCCAAACATTATTTCATATTGCCTTGCTTTCCACCCTGGGATCCAACTGCCTCTGCCACGGCAGGACTGCGTGTCCTTTGCCTCGAGTTGACAGAGAACTGTTCTTTTGCTTCTAATTAAAACAGTCAGGGGCATTACTGATTAAAGGTGGGGAAGCAGAGAGCTGTTTTCATTTTATTCCAAATTAGTTTGAGCTTACCCAAGATCAAAGAAAATCCAGACCTGAGAAAACAAACAGACCACAAACAAGTAATTTGTTGACCTGATGCTATTTCCTGAAAGTAAAGTTATTGTGGACCTTTGAAAGGCTAGCTCAGCAATCATGAATCCATCAAAAGAGCTTCTAGCCAGGGAACATCTCAGGGTTCCCTATTTCTGAAAGCACACTTTGAAATCAAGATTTTAATAACACCAAGTCCAGTCAGAATATTATCAAGGGCTCAAACACAAGTGGATTTCAGTTGAAACATATATGCACCATACACACACACACACACACACACACACACACACACACTGCCCTATGTGCAACAGTTTGCTTGTCTGGGGCTTATGGTTGTATGTTTGTCATTAGGATAGCCTTCTGCTGCTAACAGCTCAGCCACTCCATAGGATGTGCTAATAAAACGACCTCCTTCGGAGCTAATAATTACATCTATTTTCTTACTGTATTAGAAATAGCAGCTTTTTTTTTTCCTAGAACCCCATTGTTTTCATGACATTTCCTTTTTAATTTTTTTTTCAGGGCAGTAATAAAAATCTACTCACTTAAAGTCCTAAAACTTTCGACTAATTTTTTTTTCATCCCAGATACTTGAATGCAAAGTAGAATTAAGATACAGGATTGAAGAGAACATAAAAGTGAGTATTTGGGGCCTTACTGTGAAAGTTTGGACAAAACAAAAATTGTCAAAAGCAAACATGTACACTGTAATATAAATACATTTATCCCCCATGCTAAATAAAGCACAAATCTTACATCATACAGTTCTAGTTTTCATGATGTACTCAACACTTTCTAAACTGAATGTTTAGTGGATAAGATGTGTGAATTTTTAAAGTGCAACTGATATTCATAATTAAATGTTAAATTTAAGGGTAAAGACGAAGTCAAAACGTTCTCACCAGTTATTTAATAGGTGTAAGTGAGCTGAACCGTAATGAGGAAAGAAAAATCTGTACATTCTATTGTAATGAGGAAGGAAAAATTCATACATTCACAAAGATTCAAATGAGTTTGGGTATCAAAGCTCCGGGGTCAGACTTTTGGAAAATAATGGGACCAATAGATATGCATGGAGATACTTAAAATTAAGAATTACATGAGATATTTAAATTGGTTGTTGGTCTTTTGAGTCATCTGGTGGTGCTTGGAAAAGTGTCTTTATCAGAGAATTTTTGAACCAATATTTGAAGAGCTCAGTAAATATTGTATGCTCTCTATTTGTGACTTCTGTACTTAGGATAGATGAAAAAAGAAAATGAAAGAGAAAATGAAGAATGAGAGAAAGCCAATGGTGCTTTATTCAAAATTAACAGAGCTATTTTAAAGAAAATTGTCTTAGTTTAAATGTGTCTTTAAAAAAATCTTTCACATGTTACTGAAGAAATGAAATATATAGTAACATTACATTTATACCTCTTTTTACTTAAAGTTAATGCATATTTTATTTTCATGTTTTCTGTTTTTAAAGGAAATCATAAAAGGTACTCAAATATATACAAGTTTCTACTGACTTGCCTCCTCTGTTCCAAATCTCTGCACTAAATAATGGATACATAGTATAGTGTGGCTTTCACTAATCACTGTGTGACTTTAATACTAGAACCCTTGAACCAATAGACCCAAATAAAGTCAAACACTAGAGACTTGCAAAAATATTTTTTAAAACATTCACACATCTTCTTACAATGCAGTATACGATTCCTCACTGGTAACTACATTAGGATGCTTGGCAAGTTCTAAATGAATTCAGAGAAAGAAACATTGTTATAGTGTTTATTAGCTTGCTCTTTCTTTCTTTCTTTCTTTCTTTCTTTCTTTCTTTCTTTCTTTCTTTCTTTCTTTCTTTCTTTCTTTCTTTTTCTTTCTTTCTTCCTCTTTCTTTCTTTTTTTTTGAGATGGAGTTTCGCTCTTGTCGCTCAGGCTGTAGTACAATGGTGTGACCTTGGCTCACTGCAACCTCTGCCTCCCAGGTTCAAATGATTCCTCTGCCTCAGCCTCCTGAGTAGCTGGGATTACAGGCACCCGCCACCATGCCCAGCTAATTTTTTGTATTTTTAGTAGAGACAGGGTTTCACTGTTTTAACCAGGATGGTTTTGATCTCTTGACCTCGTGATCTGCCCGCCTTGGCCTCCCAAAGTGTTGGGATTACAGGCGTGAGCCCCCGCACCCCACCTAAGTAGACTAGTTTGATGAGAGCATAGATCTAATGTGGAAAAATACTGTGGCTTGAAGCTGTGATTATAATGAAACACTATTGATGCATCGATGTCTCCTAAGGGCAAACATTATTTTTTCTAGGCAATGAGCAACTATGTAAAAATTATTTATGTAGAATGGTGGGTATCAGACAGTATTTAGAGAAGAAGTAATTTGTACAATCTTCAGCTTAAAACAAGAAGGTTTGTTTCATTTAATTTCTTTTTTAATTTTGGCTGCATCTAATAATTATCTACTCTAGACTGTGTCTACATAGAAAAACAGTGTCTGACAATAAATAGATGCCATGAGAGCTGTAAGTGTAATTACAAGTAAAATAGTAGAGCCTCAGTCCTCATGGAATTGTTTATTCAATTTGGATTTGCACATATTCATAATGAACTAAGTAATTGGATAATTAAATTCACAAGATTAAAAACTTTGTTTTAATTTACTTCTCCATAGCACCAAGTAGATATGAAAGAAATACTGTTACCATATAAATAGGTGAATTGCTTCCCAAGTACAAAGCACATGCTTGAAAATTTAGGGCCACCGAAATGTTTTATAAGAAAAAAAATCCCTTTCAAATTCCATCAATTTGTTGGTAAGTTGTATCCTGAGAATATAAAGTATAACATGTACTTTGCTGAATGCTAAAGATAGAATTATAAACAAGGTAAAAGCAAATATGCATTTTGTATGAATTTTTCCACTCCTTATTCAAAAAAGATTAAGGAAGCTTATGACTTGAGCATTTTAGAGTATGGTGAGGAACACATGTAAATATAATGTGAGTTCTACTAAGATTTACAGCTTGGGAATTTATAGGTAACATTAAATAATGAGAAAATTATAATAGAACATACATAAAACAGATATAATCACACAGCTTTGGATATCCATCAGAGAAAGCAACTAATCTACCTGAGTCATGCAAGCCTTCCCCAAAGTTTGGCATTTTAGCCATTTAATCACCTCAGAGAGGTAAGAGAAGATAATGCACCCATAAAACAAGAAGAGGAAGATACAAACACCAGAGAATAGAAGAGGTCTCAGAAATGGCATCTATAATAGAAAGGAAACAATAAAAAGATTGGAAGATAAACAACATACACAGTATAAACTGGATTTAAAAATCAAAGGTAAAGAATTATAAGGTTAGATCAATCAATCTAGTAGGTCCAATATCCAAGTAATTTCATAGAGAAAAATGAAGAGAGGAAATCCTTCAGTCAACTGAAGAAACTTCCTGAAAATTGGACAGGTAGAAATGAAACAATGAATAGAAAGATTGGAAGGTAAACTTGAAGAAATCTCATACAACATACAGTACAAACTGGAAGGATTTAAAAATCAGAGGTAAAGAATTGTAATGTTGGAATCAAGCAATGTAGTAGATTCAATATCCAAATAATTTGATAGGGAAAAATGAAGAAGGAAAATCATCCAGTCAATTGAAGAAACTTTCTGAGAATTGGGCACGTAAAAGTGTTCAGATTAAAGAGTCCATTTTAACCAGTACAAAGAGTTAAAAATAGATGCAGACTAAAACAAATGTTTTTGAGGCCTTGGAACGCTGGAGAAAATAGAAGAGCCCATAGCTTCCAGAGAAAAAGAACAAACACATACAAGGTTGATGACGGCTGTCATTGGCATTTTTACCTAAATGCTAGAACTAGAATACAATAAAGCAAATACTTCTATCATAGGGGAAATTTACTTTCAATCTATAGTTCCATACCCTGCCAAGCTCTCACCAAAAGTAAGAGTACAGTAAAGATATTAAAAAACAAAGATAACTTCAAAATTCTAAGGGAATATGATTTCCAACCTAGAATCCTATACCTAGATAAAGAATTATATTCAAGTTTAAATATAGAATAAAAGCACTTTGATACATATAATTTTTTAAAACACAAAAACAAAATTAAAAGGCATCTATACACTCTTTCTTGTAAAGCTTTTGGGGATTGTGTTCGGGCAAGGATGGGAATAAAACAAGAAAGATGAAGACATAGGCTAAATGAACAAGATAATCCAATAAAAGAGAGAAGTAAAAGACAAAAAAAAGTCAGGATTCTTTCATCAGTTCAAAAATTATTTATTAAATATCTTTCTTGTACCAGTTACTGCTGGGAATGCTTTAGATACATCAGTGAACAAACATGAAAAGATTCCACCTTGTTTAAACTTACATTAAAATAATGCTAGAATCATACTTACAGAAAATCCCAAAATGAGAGCTGAATACAGAGTTGAAAGATAAATCTTCACTTTCCAAAGTGAGAGGAAACATATAATGCTAAGTGTATGTTGTTTGACTTCTGACGGTAAATATCAACATAATTAGCATGGCTGAAAGTCGGGGAAAAAAAGATGGGATTGGGTCGGGATATTACTGTTTTATAGAAAATAGTAATCTAAATCTATTTAACTCAAAACTATGTAGTTGTTTTGGTGAAAATAATAGTTAAGTGTAAGAATGAAAAGTAAGAGTGGTGTGTGTGTGAGAGAGAGAGAGATTTGATATAAACATTAAAAGACAAGAATTTCAAAGAATGAAAAATGGTCAGAAGTGTAAAATCAAGGGTGAAATCAAGAAGGATCCAGGTACTCCAGGGACCTGACCCCAGGTATTCCAGGGACCTGACCCCAGAGACACTAGCTAGAGGACCACCGTACATTCAGTTTTACTCTTTACTTTGTCAACTGTCATCAGTGGGATGTAGGGGTGGAAAGATGTGATACCTTTCTTCATTCATCATAAGGGTTCATGGCATCATAAGGGTTCATCATAAGTCTGCATCAAGTCTTATTTATTATTACCAATGGATATCTTAATGATATTTCTGATGAACCAACTATTGAGCTAAGATTAGTGGGATGTTTCTACAATGTATTTCAGCACCAGACACATTTCTAAAAATTAAATTTTATAGAGAACCCTAATATTGATTGATTAATGTATGTATTCACTTGATCACAATTTTTTTACACTTACTATAGACCAGTGACTATGAGACACTATATAACAGACATAGCTGAAGTGGAGGTGCTGTGGTTATTGTCAGGTGATCTAGTTTGCTCATCTTTGTCTTTCAGCATTTTGTCTCTCTCAAGACTCTTCCACTGGCAATCTAGTTTTCTGCAGGGATTGAGCAGTAGTGCTGAGTCAAAGTTTTCAATGTTTTCCACAAAATATTAAAAACTATTTTTGTTGCATCTGCCTTTTTACTCTGTCATTCACTGTACCTTCCAGATATTAATTCATGTGGTAGTCTCAATAACCCATTTATTGTCATTTTACAGGTGAAGAAACATAAACACTAACAGTTTACATACTTTGTTCAATATCGTACAACTAAGGACTGGTGGAAACATGATTTACACCTAGGTAGCCTAGGTTAAAGTATTTTTCACATTCTTAAAAAAATGGAAGAAATGATTTATTAATAGTTATATAATATTAGTTTAGAAAGGACTTCAAAATAATTTTATTATTTATACAATTTTTGATAACTTTATTAAAAGCATTTTAGAGGGGTTATTCTGCCTCTTTCGAACACTTCCAGTGATGAGGATTTACTAACATCAGAGCCATCCACATGATGCTTCTCATGTTTAGTTTCCTCTGATTTTTAAATTTCTGTTCATAACTTCAGTACATGTGTCCTAGATCAGCAGGAACCCCTGGGGCTACAGAGATCGTATGTAATATCTTTTTACATGACACTTTTTCATATGTTTGGAGATATTTGGCCTTCACCCAGTAGAATTACTTAGTGTAACATGTTCAGTTCTTTGAACTACACTTTACACCTAGCATCAAATTTCCTTTAACCCCTCTGATCGCTTCCTTCTGAGCATGATTTCGAAGGCCTACACCTCTTTTGGGACGTCGTACCCAGAAGAAATATTTTTAACATCATAGGTGGAGAAATGAGTGGACCACTGATTTCCATTAGATTTTATTAGTTCTTTTTTCCTAAAAGTCCAACCACATTTTTCATATTATATTAAAATCGCTGTCAACTATAACTTCTGAGTTTTTTCGTCTATCTACTACTTATTTATATCACCCCCTCTCATACCTTGGAAATTGGTTTAGGAGACTCAGGTGCCTCTATGTAATTTCCTCTTGTAAGTCATTCTATTTCTTTAGCTTGCCATGACATAGTTGCATCCCCATCTCATCATCTAATTGATATATACATTCCCTTATGATTTGGGGCATGCATAAAATTGATAAAAAATGTTCAGGAGGTTTTTCATCTAAGTCATTGAAATGAAGTTATGAGCAATGTAAGGCTGAGTCTTTTGAGATCTCTTTCTATATACTTGAAGTGCTCTCATTTATATATTAAACAAATACTGTTCATTCAATGACTCTGAGTTGAGCACAGTGCCAGTCATATAGTATATACTTTAGCAAGATGAGCATGTTCTCTTCTAACAGGACGTTTACAGCTTAGATTATATGCCCTGCAATAAATATTATTCCAGATTCAAATAAGGTAGTTTATAATTAATATTTTAATATTATATTTAAAATGGGTAAAAATTTACCTAATTGCACTACAATTCAATCTCAAGTCTCCATCCTGAAAATGAAAATATGAGACAAGTGAAGCAACTTACTAAAGTTCCTAAACAAGATGTCTCCTGCAATGGCCTTACCTGAAGACCTTGTGAAAAAGAAAATCAGTTTGATCTTATATGCCTTATCCTTAAGGTACTCATTCTGAATCTGTATTTTACTAAGCCACCTTCTATTTCAGTTTTGTTGCCAGGTAATAGTTCACCGCCCAGTTCAAGCAACTACAATAACTCATCCCCTTTTGGCCCGAAACATGACTTAAAAGTCTGTTGTTTGGTTTTAACATTTTTTGTTTGTTTGTTTGTTCCTTGTTTTTTGTCGGGGTCAGGTTTTTTGTTTTTTTTTTTTTTTCTTTTTTTTTTTGGAGACAGAGTCTTGCTCTGTCGCCCAGGCTGGAGTGCAGTGGCGCAATCTCAGCTCACTGCAAACTCCACCTCCTGGGTTCACGCTTCTCCTGCCTCAGCCTCCCAAGTAGCTCGGACTACAGGTGCCTGCGACCATGCCTGTCTAAGTTTTTGTATTTTTGATAGAGATAGGGTTTTACTGTGTTAGCCAGGATGGTCTCGATCTCCTGACCTCGTGATCCCCCACCTCGGCCTCCCAAATTGCTGGGATTACAGCAGTGAGCCACCGCGCCCAGCCTGGGGTCAGTTTTTTAACTTTCTTGATATTTCATGCACATCCATGAAACATTCTAATTGACTTTGGTGGAACATAAGGGCTATTTCTGTATTTACAGTGATTTCTTTGGAACACCTCTTAAAATTGAGATGTAAAAAGAAAGAATGTAAGGACTCAAACTGCATGGTTTACCATACAGTTTGTGCTATACCATAAAATTTTAATTCGTGTTACCTAACATCAAGACATACCCTTTTCAGGCTATTAAATTTCAAGGTAAAGGTATCATTCATCAGGCATCTAGAGTAGAGAAAGAAAATACAGAGAAGACAAATCAGATGAGTCCCATAGTTTCTACACAGCCATCCGTATGTTGTGGCTAAAGACAATGAAACAATTTCTAAAAGTTCAAAAGGTAAAGAAATGTGACCCAGTCATTGTATAGCCAGCTAAGTTATAGTTCAAATATAAACAAGGCATGGAGGCATTTGAAGACATGAAAGACCCTAATAATTTATGGAATATAAGACTCAGATCAAAGAATTCAAGTAAAGACAGTCTTACAACACCTACACTAATAAAAATCTATTCTCCTTGAAAATAGAATAAATATTTTTGCAGAATGTAACAATATGAAAAGTAAACCCGAATAATGTAAATAGAATAATATATTTTCCAAACATTAGGATATAAGCAGAAGAGGGGTGGAAATATGTTACATTCTAATATCTTCCTTGTTTATAGCAGAAAGTAAATATATTTTTTAATGGAAAACTATGATTGCATTACTGATGCATAGCTTTTAATCTGAGTAAAATATTTTCTAAACTTTAGGTTATTTTAAAATATAAAACAGCACTGTGGTAAGGAAACATTTATTTGAGCTCCTATATTTTATTTCAGATATTTTATTCTTATACATTAAAGTAAAATAAATGCATTCATTTTACTATAATAGCTTTATATAGTACAGTCTCATTTTTTACTAATAAAAAGTTTCTCTTTGTCTTTCTGTTTTTCCGTGTATATATCCACAGAAAAATATCTGAAATGAGGTTCACTCCTAGTTACTGATTATATTAGTCAGCGTTCTCTAAAGAAACAGAACTAATAGGATAGATGACTATATGAACGGGAGTTTATTAGGAAAACTGACCCACACAATCACAAGGTGAGGTCCCATAATAGGCCGTCTGCAAGTTGAGGAGCGAGGAAGCAAGTCAGAGTCCCAAAACCTCAAAAGTAGGGAAACCGACAGTGCAGCCTTCAGTCTGTGACCGAAGGCCTGAGAATCACTGATGTATGTTCACGAGTCCAAAAGCTGAATAACTTGGAGTCTGATGTTCAAGGGCAGAAAGCATCCAGCACAGGAGAAAGATGGAGGCCAGATAACTTAGCCAGACTAGTCCTTTCACATTCTGTGCCTGCTTTTATCCTAGCTGTGCTGGCAACTGGTTAGATGGTGCCCACCCAGATTGAGGGTGGTTCTGCCTCTCCTAGTCCATTGACTCAAGTGTTAATCTCCTTTGGTAACACCCTCACAGACACATCCAAGAATAATACTTCATATCCTTCAATCCAATCAAGTTGACACTCAATATTAACCATCACAATGATACTTACTTTCATGTGTAAATATGTGGAATGATTGTTTCTTCCTATTTGTGATTTTATGCATTTAAAACAAATATTTGAAAATCTATATGCATGGTATATGCAGAAATTTACCATGCATATCCAAATAGAGTGATATTTATTTTTTGTTAAATAGCTGTAGGCAAAATTTACCAGCTATTAATTCTTTGTGGTCAAGTCTTTGTGTTGGGAATATGGATGTGTCGGGTTTCTTATTTTGCCTTCTGACCTCAATCAAGCCTTAGTCTTTTCATGTTCTTTTTTCTGTTCTGAGAGGCTGACTCCCTTGGATTGTGTTACTGAGTTTCTTTCCATTTGGCTTCAGACTGCTGGGTTCAGGCAATGGGGAGAAATAGCACGCCAATCACTGGGCAAGAGGGAAGGTTGGGGTATTTGTTCCCTACTCCCTATCATATTTGGCAGCATTTTCTGTCAGTGGTCAGTACCTTCAATGACTGTGGTTCCAATGAGGAAGACCACTACCTCACAGCTCTTTACTCTTCAAATCCTGTACTGCTATTACCGCCTTTGCTCTTCAACTTAGGGCTGGCGATGACTACCCACAGCTGCTAATCTCTAGATGTCTCAACATTCATTCATTCATTCATTACTCTTACTCGAAAAATTTCTCAAATTTTCTGAGCAGGATTCTGTGTACTGCAGGACTGAAATAATGAATAATAAATAAAATTTTGTTTCGTATTTTCTGACATTCTTAATTTTTAAAAGAAAAAAAAAACCTACATACATGATTTGTATAAATTCACATGATAGGCTGTAGGATTTTACTTCAACATTGAAGTTGTGTAAATATGAATCAGTCCTAGGGTAACACTCTTTTAGTTAATAGTAAAATATTTTAAAGCAGATAAATATTGTAACATTCTACAAAACTTTTTATTTAAGTATTTTATACAAATGGACAAGGAATATTTATTGATCAAATTCATTTTAAAGTGCTATTGCTATTTATTATTTTTAATTATGGTATAGCTTTAGGTGGAATAGAATTTTTTTGGCCCATTAGGCATTCTCTATGTATAAAATTGAATTGCTTAATCTACAAAGAGCTTTATATGGATGTTTCTCCTAAAAGAAGAAAAGTTCAGACAGTGGGCGCTTTCTCCAACACTACAATAGATTTAAATATGTTGAAATACTGCAGATAAAAGTGGCAGAAGATAACACTGCCAGATAACATATTAGCCTTAAAGGATTTCTCCCTAGCCCATCCCCCATCTGCCATTGAGCCTTTTCCCTTTTACCTCTTAAAGTCTTTGAAATCAGCTGGGATTTTAGGTAACTGCTGGGAAATATTAAAACTCATTACTTGGTTGACCAGAATAGTTGCCCTCTCTTATTTTCCAATAACGCTCTCTGAATGGTTTCCTTAATACTTTTAAAAGATGTGTGGCACTACAGCAGAGTCTAATGTAGGACAGGAATTATAGTTATCGTTTCAGATGAGGTGTGTTGAAAGGGGTCAGGATGACGCAGTTGGCAGCTCTCAGAACTGGCCTCTTTATTATTACCAGCTGTGGCAACTTGGAGCCTTCATTACAGAGAAGACGAGAAAAATGAAGCTGTAGTTGTTTTGGGGGAGGTTTTTTTTTTTTTTTTCTCATTATGATTGACCCTAGTTTGCACACTAGGTGAATGAAACTGAAAAATTACTCATGTTTTTGCTAGATATCAATTGGAACTTTCTATATACATAATTAATATTTTAAAACTTTCTCCCTCTACACAATTTTCGTGCATATATTTATTTAGGGAAACAGCAATGGTGATGATAAGGTTATTTATGGAACCTAGTGAAATTTGCAATATAACCTTTATAGCAAATATATTATTATTGGCCAAAAAATGTGGTTCATTTTTATAAAAAAATATATTGGCAGTAGAATGAGCAAAGAACAAGTATTGAGCAGCAGCCTCTACAGAGTGCTTGGAATCCTAAACTGTTTGGAAGGAACCTGACTCATTTCAGGGAAATTATGTAGGCCACAATCAACCACAAAATGAGGAAGGCAAAGAAAATGCTGAGAGTCAACTTTTAGATTCCTGTTGAATTTATAGAAAATTACATAATTTAAAGACGTTGTAGGGCTACACTGAGAAATATCAAGTGCATAAATAAGTCATAGGGATAAGAAAACTAAAGTGGATTGGTTTATTCTTAATACGCACTAAAGCATTTTTATGCAGTAAGAACGGTAAAAGACTTTTTTTAAAATATTAGACTATAGAAGTAACATTTCATAATTTCACGTACAAAAAAGTGTTTTGGAAATTAATACGAGAAACATGTTGCAATATCTGATCTTTTATATATACTTAAACTTAGTTTAAATATTCAATAAAAGGGTACGATCCTTACTATGAAGTATAAGCCCAGCCATCCTCAATTAACATTCTCATTGATAATAAAAAGTCCTGAAGAAAACATGTTAAATATTAACTATTTGAATGAGGTTCATCTAAATAAGAATGATTGTCAAGATTCAAATGAGTAAATATACAGATTTTAATTGGTGTGATTCCTGGCATTGTGTTTCATTTCATAAATCAAAAAACTTAACAGAGACTCGCCATTGCATATATGAAGAACTAAGAGAGAGATGAGGATGTAACAGGATCTCTTTCAGAAGTGGGTCCCACTATCCCTTCACTTCTTTTTTTTTTTTTTTTCTGAGACAAGGTCTCCATCTGTCACCTAGGCTGGAGTGCAGTGGCCTCCACTCACTGTATCCTCTGCCTCATGGGTTCAAGATATCATCCAGCCTCAGCCTCCCTAGTAGCTGGGACTATAAGCATGTGCCACCACGCCTGGTTAATTTTTGTATTTTTAGTAGAGATAGGGCTTCATCATGTTGGGGAGGCTGGTCTTGAACTCCTGACCTCAGGTGATCGACCCATCTTGGCCTCCCCAAGTGCTGGGATTACAAGCGTGAGCCACTGCACCCGGCCCCCTACTATTATTTCTATCTGAAAAATGTAAAATGATTTATGGCTCTCAATGTGATCACAAATTCCAATAAAAATGCCTGAAAATTCACTCACAAACATCGTCATAATAATAAGTTAATAATCATCCATTATTCTGCAACTAGAATGTGAAACCTACAAAAGCAGAATTAAATATTGCTGAAAACACTGATTGAGCTTGAGCTCAGTTTCAAATAAACTAATACCAAGATGTTAATACATTTATCCATCAATTTTCTTTAATGGAGAATTTTAGCCCATGAAAGGTAAAAATATTATCCAAAATTAAGGTTCTTTCTAGCATACAGTGATCTGTCTGATAGAAATAAAGTAATGTAGCCAAGCACAGTGGCTAACGCCTGTAATCCCAAAACTTTGGGAGGCCCAGGCAGGCAGATCACAAGGTCAGGAGATTGAAACTATCCTGGCCAACATGGTGAAACCCCGTCTGTACTAAAAATACAAAAAATTAGCCGGGCGTGGTAGCGGGCACCTGTAGTCCCAGCTACTCAGAAGGCTGAGGCAGGAGAATGGCGTGAACCCATGGGGCAAAGCTTGCAGTGAGCCGAGATCGCACCACTGCACTCTAGCCTGGGCCACAGAGTGAGACTCCATCTCAAAAAACTAAACTAAACTAAACTAACTAACTAACTAACTAACTAACTAAATAAATAAATAAAGGAATAAATTCAATAGAAAGCATGGAAGGTTAAAAAAAAAAAGTTAGAAATTTCCTAAGGAAAAAAAAATGAGGAAGGAGTCTATAAATAAACACATTAGGAAAAATCTTACATCTAAGAAGGAAACAATGGTTTGAGGATACAAATAGTGACTCTCTGTACTTGAGTCCACTTCCAACTATATGCCCCTAAAAACCAACATGATCCCTGTGAAACACAACCTATAGTAGGTGGCTACACCAGATATTACAGACTGTATCAATAGAAAGAAAATTCCTCAAAGAATATTTGGGGTTCCAGATGCTTCTATAAACTTAACACTCCAAATGTTAAGTTAGACAAGAAAGTCAACAAGTTGGTAGATGAGTACAGTAAACTTTAGTATAATAGGAACTTGGTGAGAACTGCAAAAGTCTCTATTCCACCCAGCACACCAAAACTTGATCACACTCTAGCCTGGTTTCTCGAACATGGCCCAACACCATGTCCCTAGGACTACCTTATCCCCTTTAAAATGCCAGCCTTAGAAATCTCAGTGCTACTGATAAGGACAGGAGACAGGGAAATACTGGGTAGAAGAGGGCGGTTCCCCGGGAAAGACCTTGCCCTCAAGCCTGGAAACCTGTGGCCCCAAATGGGAACAGACGTTCCTGTTTTGGCACCCAAAAGTTGCCTTTTGTCCTGCCTCACCCCCCTATTCTGTACCCCTATAAATCCCAGACCCCAGGCCCCAGAAGCAGACAAGAGGACTAACAGAAGAGCAGAAGGATGGCAGGACAATGTGGCAGAGAGAAGAGAAGGAGCGTCTGAATGCCAATAGGAGTTAGGCTGGGGGCAGTCAGAGAGGAGATCAGCTGCTGGATTGTCAACTCCAGAGGAATATCATCTTCCCACTCCATCCCTCTTTCAGTTCCCCATTCATCCTGCTGAGAGCCACCTCCACCACTTAATAAAACCCCTGCATTCATCCTTCAAGTCCGTGTGTGACCTGATTCTTCCTAGATGTCAGATGAGGACCTGGATACCAAGAGGACATTGAGCTAGTTAACACTTAAGCCATGCATAGATGGCAAAGCTAAGAGAGGGCTCGGTAACACTCACCCTGTTGTGATTTGGGAGCTGCAGGCACCCACTCCTGGATGCTGCTGTGGGGCTGGACACCAGGGGCACTCATTCTGGCTCCTGCACTTGCCTGTCCACATGCTCCCCATCCCTTAAGGGGTTTGAGCATCCATGGTGGCCAAACAGACAAGCCACACCGCTGTCACATGTCCTGCAAGGGAGGTCGGGGAACTCTCCCATTTCACTACCAAAGTAATTTACTGTTTGTTTGAGTCAATACCTGACTATAGGCCGCTGACCTCCCTTATCTTATTTATTTTTGACAACTTGCAATTGTCAGTTCTTTCTCTGATCCTTTAAAATGTAGTCTCGGGCTACATTTTAACAAATGGGCCGGGCGCGGTGGCTCAAGCCTGTAATCCCAGCACTTTGGGAGGCCGAGACGGGCGGATCACGAGGTCAGGAGATCGAGACCATCCTGGCTAACACGGTGAAACCCCATCTCTACTAAAAAATACAAAAAAAAACCTAGCCGGGCGAAGTGGCGGGCGCCTGTGGTCCCAGCTACTCGGGAGGCTGAGGCAGGAGAATGGCGAAAACCCGGGAGGCGGAGCTTGCAGTGAGCTGAGATCCGGCCACTGCACTCCAGCCTGGGCGACAGAGCCAGACTCAGTCTCAAAAAAAATAAATAAATAAAATAAAATAAAATAAAATGTAGTCTCGGCTTAGCATGGTGGCTCATGCCTATAATCCCAGCACTTTGGGAGGCCTAGGCAAGTGAATCACCTGAGGTCAGGAGTTCCAGACCCGCCTGGCCAACATGGTGAAACTCCATCTCTAGTAACAATACAAAAATTAGGCAGGCATGGTGGCGGGTGCCTGTAATCCCAATTACTTGGGAGGCTGAGGCAGAAGAATCCCTTGAAACCAGGAGGAGGAGGCTGCAGTGAGCCAAGATCACACCACTGCACCCCAACCAGGGTGACAGAGCAAGACTCTGTCTCAAAAAAAAAAAAAAAAAAAAAAAAAAAAAGTAATCTCCTATTGCCCAGAAATGTTTCTTCAAGAATCTGGGAGTCATCTATTTAAAATATAAACTTCTAAGGAGATAGCCCCTCTATCTCCCAGTTCCTACTGAAAGATAAGAACGCAACTTCGGATGGAACTTTGCTCCAATTTGCAAAACTACCTCCTGCATAAAGATAAGTGAAATTAGTTTATTTCTTCTGGATATCACTGATTAGCAAACGCAGGCTTCATCACATGACAGATCCTCTCTTCTCCCCACCAGGCCCTCTATATCCTTACCCTTCCTCTAGCAACCTCGACATTGAAAACATCTCCTGCCTTCTGTGTTATTGGAGCAGAGCCTTGTTTACACTAATCTCTCTCCTGTAGTGCAGTCGTTTGAAGGAAATCTGTCTTGTTCTTTTTAGCAAGTGTCCAGCGCAAAATGTTTATTTCACACAAGAGCTAGACTATGATTGCCACCCTGATGGCATCAGCATAAGGGAGCTCTAATGACAGCGTAAAATTGCTGCGAGGTCTGTATGAGCAGTGGCTAGGAACAAAAGGCCTGTGTAGCAAGCAGCCTCCAAAGACACATGTGAGATACACTCTAGCCCCTCTTGTGTCTTTAATTCAAGAAAAATTAAAGGCAGGTAAATACTGAAACCTTTAGCAAGTATGATTTTACTTTCTGTAACCCATTAGCAGGTGGTAGGGTGACATAAATAAGCAATAAAGTTTATGGAATAAATAGCAACTCACACTGGAAAGAAAGCAAATATGCCATCTTCAACTGTAAATGTCTATAACGCAAACATAGTGATTTTGTGCTGCTCAATTAGATTTCAGTGAACTGACTTCTGTCATGTTAATTTACTCCTAACTCTAGCTTAGTCACAGCTACAATTAAAATATAAAATTATTTGCAAATAATCAGTGAATGTAGAAAAAGATGAAAGAAAAAGAAAGTGTGTACAATAATTTAAGTCACACCATGTCAGAAGTGTTGGTGAATTAGTAAAGAATTACTTTACGTTTTCCCTGATCACTTCTAGCTGAAAAAAGGAACTACCTAGCCTTCTCCAGTGTTCTTTATCTCAAGCATGAAAATAACATTGATCAATTCTGCACCAGAGAACCACCTTTGATGATCCTCTCTTACTTCATCCTTCATATCGAATGCATTATGAAGTCCTGCCAAATTTACCAACTTTATGTCTCTCAAATACATTCACTTCTCATCTCCACCACCACTAACTCAGACCAAGCCCCTACCTCTGCCTTGAAAATTTTGCAAAAGTCTATCATCCACTTTATTCTCCATCTTGCAAAGAGAAATATATCATTACAAGGCAAAATAGATTATGCTATTGCTCTCTGCTGCCCTCACTCTTAGTCATCTTTGTCCTTATCGATGTTTACATTGTGCTTTTCACCTTTTAACATGCAGCATAATTTACTTATTCTCTTTGCAGATATATATGCTTAGAACAATGGTTATAGCATTCAGGCATACACAGTTGTAGAATAAACTGCTGAATGCTCATAGAAAGAAAACCAAAGTTCTTAACATGCTAAACACATTTCTGCATTGCCCCACCTTCATTCTTCTCCAGTTTTACCACTAAGTCTACCTCTCATTTTTTCTACTCTAAACTCACAGCTTTCTAAATTCATTACCAGGAATTTGGTAAAGGGGTAAGGTACTGGGGTTCCCTTTATATATTCCTGGAAAATAAACTGTGTAGGTGCAAAAACCTCCACAACTGTTTACACATTTTAGTGCAATGGATAATAGGCAGGCAGAGAGAGCACAATGCCATTACATGACTGACAGGGACATCCAACTCTAGCAATATCACTTCATTTTTCTTCTTTGGAAAACCCTTTATTTTTACATTAATAATTTCTAAGCATCCCAAAGTTCCCATATCAATTATCAATTCTTGACAGCATCTTTCCTAAGAGCAGTGTGTCTCTTCTCTTTTTTTATTTAGAGATATGATTTTAGTTTAGAATTAAACATAATTTTATGCAATTAGTTGTATAAGAGCTGCCATCTTTATTAAAACACACACCTTTTAGCTTAACATTTCTTGGTACTATTACATAATTTCTCAGTGTTATTTATGTTATTGCAAATTTTTGATGACAAAAAGGAACAAGAGAAAAAAGAAAAGGAGTAAAGAAAAAAATAGAATAGCATATGAACCAGTAATCATAGTTTCTAAAGAAAACGAAGAATGCTGTCTCACTCACTGAAAGCAAGGAAATGGTCACAGATAATTTATCATAAATACTAATATATTTCCTGTGTTATATTTTAATTGCTTCTTTGGAGATGCTAGACAGTGCTTTCAAATGATGAAAACTTTTTTTTTTTACCCTCAATAAAATCTCATTTTGAACTTCATTTATGAAAGATATAAAAGAAGATGAAATCAGAATGACAGCTGAGAAGGTTTCTCACTCACTTTTTGCTTGGTCATCCATAGTTTTAATTTCATTGGTCTGGGTAATCTAGAGAACCAACTTTAGATATACATGGGGAGGGAGTGTGAATATGATATAAATTTGCTATTAACAAGTGAAGACTACATATTTACGCATATATTTACATAGTACAAATCTTTACAACAGTCAAGTATGAAGATCCAATTTTATACATTGAACTTTGAGATCAATGAGGACGGCCTCCTTGCATACTGATAATTCCTCCAGTGTAATTTCAAAGATACTGATTTTGCTCAGTGGGCTTCAGTAGTTAAGTCCCCGGGAATGCAGGGAATCAGCAAGGCTAATGCTGGGTATGAGGTACCCTTCTAATGACTTACACACCTGAACTCACACTGAAAGAACAGCATAGAGAATATGCAGGTTTGACTTATCTGACAGAAGTAAAAACCCAAAATAGGACAAAAACACAATATTTTGCATTTTTTCACAATGGACAGAGAAACAGTTAAATTTGCCTCTTTGACTTTGTGGACTACTGCTTATTGAATAATTATTTTTATACTTAACTGATTATTTCTCTCTCTGTTGGTTGTTGCTATCTCTGTGACTTTTATTTCTGATTCATTTCCTCTGAATCTCTCTGGATTTTTACTTCTTCGTCTATTCCCTTATTTTGTTTTCAGTTTAAATCTCCTTTTATTACTTTTTTTCTTAGGGTTCTGGATACAATCCATTTCTATAATTCTGTTAGATTCAATTTGACTTGCTTCTCTTGTGTCATCCTAGTTTAACTCTCTTGTCTCTTGGTGGGAGGACAAAAATATTGGTCAGCCTCCCTTTATATTAGACAGAAGAAAATGCTTATTTTATAGGATAATTCATTATCTTCTTGCTTCCAAGAAGACTAAGTAGCATCCTTTAATTACTGAAGACTCTGTGGAGAAAAAGTTGTGCTCATATAAAACAAGATAATACCACTGTCTACATTGCTAACCTTAATGGTCACAGCTAAGGAGAGAGGATTCCTACAAAGACTTTGTGTTCTGCTAAATTTGATGCAAGGCATATACACAATTGGGGGAAGGTTAGGTGAGATTTAATCATAGCAGGTTGAAAAAAGGTCAGCTGGCCCCAAAATCAGAGTGAAGAAGAGGAATGAAAAGATGACTAGAAAGGTCTGGGAGAAAGCATACATATAGTAGCTGCCATAAGCAGTGATGACTTGGGGTCTTTCCCATCTTGCAAGATGGCGGGTGGAAAAGCTGAGAAGCCAGATACTAAAGAGAAGAAATCTAAACCCAAGAAGGCTGATCCCAGTGCCAAGGTTAAAAAGGATAATCTCAAGGCTGAAGATCCCTACTGCAACCAAAATTCTGTCATTGTCAGTGAAATTGACAGATATTCCCAGTCTGCTGTATATTCCAGAAAGGGCATGTACAAGAGGAAGTACTCAGCTGCTAAATCCATAATTGAAAAGAAAAAGAGAAAAAGGTTCTTGCTACTTTCACAAAACCAGTTGGGCATGACAAGAATAGTATAACCCAGGTGATTAAACTTCACAAAATTCTTAGATATTATTCTACTGAAGATGTGCCTTGAAAAATACACGTCTTTCAAGCAAGTGCTTGAAATGCAAGCTAGCATTTCTCTCTGGACCTTTCTAATCATCACCACTGGTACCACAGATTATGGTTTTCTGAAGCAATTGAGCAGTGTTTTACTAATTGTGACTGGACCTCTGGTCCTCAGTTGAGTTTGTCTACACAGAACACACCAGAATTTGTCATCACCACCTCCACAAAAAATGATATCAGCAATGTGAGAAATCCCTAAATACCTATTGATGCTTATTTCAAGAAGAAGCTGCAGAAGCTCAGCGATCAGGAAGCTATTTGGCACAAAAGAAACAGAAATATAAGGTTACAGAGAAGCACAAGATTGATCAGAGAACTGTGGATTCCCAGATTTTATCAAAATCAAGACTAATGCAATCTGCAATCTGTGTCTGCCTTAACGAATGGAGTTTATGCTCACAAACTGGTGTTTTAAGTTTCTTACCAGCAACATAATTAAATAAACTGATACAGTTTTTAAAAAAGAAAGAATCCATACTTGGGAAAGACAAAAATGTTTATGGGGATTTATAGGAAGTGTTTTAGTGTGTTGTAAAGTATTCCTCTCTCCCATCTTTCTGTGAAACCTTTAAAATTATTAATATATCCATTAATGGCAATAGAGCTGGAAGTGTATGTATTATGTGACAGGTTTTATCAGCCTTCTAGGTAGAAGCTGGGTGACAGTAAAGTAGGATTCAATATCTCTTAGATCTTTTTTGCTACTATCACACAATCTCCATGATATTGCAAGTATAATACCAACACTTATTTATTTGGCACATATTAATAGAATGTCTACTGTATACAAGATACTTTCCAATTATTTTTAGGTGCTTGGGATACATCCCTGAGCAGAAGAGAAAAAAAAAATCCTCCTTGGGGAGCTTGTTTTCCAGCCAGGGAAGAAAGACACTAGACAATAGAAATGACATAATAATCAGTAAGGAAATTACATAATAGCTTAGATGGTTATAGGAGGTGTGGAAGAAGAAGGAGTACAGAGGAAGTAAAGAGTTGGTGGAGGGGGAGGTGGGATGCAGTTTAAATTGATTCTTACAATTGCCTGCACTGAGGTGGCATCTGAGGAAATTCTTAAAAGCTGTGTGGGAGCAGGCGCTGCAGGTGTTTGCGGACAGTTTTCCACTTGAGGGAACAGTCAGTGCAAAAGTTCTGAGGTAAGAGTGAGACTGGCATGCTTGAGGAAAGCAAGCAGGAGAGGATGGTGGATTAGAATAACACAGGAGCGAGTAGTATAAGAAGGTCAGAGAAATAAAAGAGAGGCAAGAAGGCAGATTATATATTACCCTATGCGGCATTTCAAGAACATTAGCTGTTGCCCTAAGGCAAATAGTGACCCACTGGAGGGTTTTCAATAAACTGGCATCACCTGGGCTTATATTTTTAAAAGAATTCCATTAAGTAAATTATTGCAAGGTATTGTTGGTTCAGAACACATCACCCCAAAGTATGACTGTAGGACACCAGAATATGCTACCCTAAAAGACACTTTAATTTTTTCTTTTTTCCTTTGGAGACAGGGTCTTGGCCTGCTGTCCAGGGCTTGAGTGCAGTGGCAGGTTCATAGCTTACTGTGTCCTTGAACTCCTGGGCTCAAACAATCCTCCAGTCTCAGCCTCCCAAGTAGCTAGGACTACATACTTGGGCCACCATGTCCAGCCCCTAGTATTTCAGTGCAGTAATGTATTATACAGGTTTGTAGCCCAGGAGCAATGGCTGTAGCATATAGCCTAGCTGTGTAGTGGGCTACACCACTTAGGTTTGTGTAAGCATGCTGTATGATGTTTACACAGCTACAAAGTTTTCTAACAATGCATTTCTCAGAATGCATTCCTGTCATTAAGTGATGCATGACTGTATCTTTGTCAAATGAACTCTAGGTGTGGCTATTTGTGAATAAGTGAATATGTATTAATAAACATGTTTACTTGTGTTTTTATAATTGTTATAATTATTATAAATTGAAAAATATATTTTTTAGTTAGAACTTAATTATTGGCACCTTTACAAGAGTGAAGTGGCTAAATTATTTTACTATTTACAAAATATTTGTGTATTTACAAAATACACTGAATTTTGACCTTCAATTATTCATGATCTATATTAGAAGGTGTATTTATTTAATCACTGCACTTGAAAGGAGAAACTGTAGAAAATATGGCCAGTTTTTATTTTCTTGTTATTTTGTTTCTTGTTATTTTATTTTCTGTTATCCTGTTTGTGGAACCAAGCCTGTATGGCCATGAGAAGAAGTTCCCTAACATTGTCAATTTTAGCTTCAGATGGACTGCAAGAACAAACCAGCAATCCCACGGGGATCCACAGCCCCTCTGAAGGAAGCAGACTGCTCCTGCAGGACCCGGGAGACACCCCCAAAACTGAGAGTGTCCCAAATGCACAAGTGGGAAAGGGAGACCCTCCTCTCTCGAACACACACTCCCACTGGAGAAGGTGAAGGTCTGTTTGTGGGAGAAGTTTCTGACTTTACCTGGAGCTGAGTCAATTTGGAGAGCTGGGCGAAGTACAGGGGTAAAAAAAAATCAACAGGAAGGCTCTGGGAGCTCACTGGGTCCCCTAGCAGGCCATTCCTACCTGGCAACACAGAGATCCAACTGGAGAGGAGCAGGGGGTAAAACTACACAGGGAGAAGGAAATCTCTGGCTGAACTTTGTCACAATGTGAACCAGGTGAGAAGCCTCCTGGCCAGAACTCTGAGGAAGGTGCAAATCCTGTGCGCAGACTCCACAGGTGGGGGAAGAAACAAGCCCTTTCATTTAGCAGCAGGGAGGCGGGTAGCCTGGGGCAGGTTTTCAAGCCCATGTCTCTCTCTGCCTTGAAATGGACTGGGGGCTGTTGTGCAGGGCACAGTAGGAGTGAGACTGGCCCTTGGGTTTGCCTGGGAGCTGGATGAGGCCTGTGACTGTTGGCTTCCCCCACTTTCCTGACGACCTGCATGACTCAGCGGAGGCAGCCATAATGCTCCTAGCTACACCACTCCAGTGACCTGGGAATCTTGCCCGCAGCCCCCACAGCAGCCCTAGCAAGACCTGCCCAAGGAGAGTCTTCGCTCAGACACGCCTAGCCCCACCCCCACCTGATGGTCTTTCCCTACCCCCCTGGTAGCAGAAGACAAA
Organism: Macaca nemestrina; assembly: GCF_043159975.1. Taxonomy (NCBI): domain Eukaryota; kingdom Metazoa; phylum Chordata; class Mammalia; order Primates; family Cercopithecidae; genus Macaca; species Macaca nemestrina. Next base: position 170,842,127 of record NC_092128.1, on the reverse strand, counting down.
AGGCATAAAATCTTGGGAGTTCTAGCACCCCGCCCACCGCCAGTTTCTCCCCATACTACCACAGTTAATGCTCTCTAGAAAGCGCCACCTCCTGGCAGGAAACCAACCAGCACAAAAATAGAGCATTAAACCACCAAAGCTAAGGACCCTCATGGAGTCTGTTGCACCTGCTCCCCCACCCACCCACCCACTGCCACCTCCACCAGAACAGGCTGAGAGACCCATAGATGGTTCACATCAGAGGACTCTGTGCAGATGACCCCCAGTACCAGCCTGGAACCAGGTAGACTCGATGAGTAGCTAGACGCAGAAGTAAGACAACAATCACTGCAGTTCAGCTCACAGGAAGCCACATCCATAGGAAAAGGGAGAGAGTACTACCTCAAGGGAACACACCATGGGACAAAAGAATCTGAACAACAGCCTTCAGCCCTAGACCTTCCCTCTGACAGAGCCTACCCAAATAAGAAGGAACCAGAAAACCAACCCTGGTAATATGACCAAACAGGGCTCTTCAAGACCCCCCCAGAAATCACACTAGTTCACCAGCAATGGATCCAAACCAAGAGGAAGACTCTGATTTACCTGGAAAAGAGTTCAGGAGGTTAGTTATTAAGCTAATTAGTGAGGGACCAAGAAAGGCAAAGCCTAATGCAAGGAAATCCAAAAAATGACACAAGAAGTGAAGGGAGAAATGTTCAAAGAAATAGATAGCTTAAAAAACAATTAAAAATTCAGGAAACTTTGAGCACACTTTTAGAAATGTGAAATGCTCTGGAAAGTCTCAGCAATATAATCGAAAAAGTAGAAGAAAGAAATTCAGAGCTGAAAGACAAGGTCTTCACATTAACCCAATCCAACAAAGAAAAAGAAAAAATAATAAGAAAATAAGAACAAAGCCACCAAGAAGTCTGAGATTATGTTAAATGACCAAATCTAGGAATAATCAGTGTACCTGAAGAAGAAGAGAATTCTAAAAGCTTGGAAAGCATATTTTGGGATATAATCGAGGAATACTTCCCCAGCCTTTCTGGAGACCTAGATATCCAAATACGAGAACACCCAGGAAATTCATCATAAAAAAAATCTTCGCCGAGCACATTGTCATTAGCTTATCCAAAGTTAAGACAAAGGAAAGAATCTTAAGAGCTGTGAGACAGAAGCACCAGGTAACCTATCAAGGAAAACTTATCAGGTTAACAGCAGATTTCTCAGCAGACACCCTATAGGCTAGAAGGGATTGGGGCCCTATCTTTAGCCTTGTCAAACAAAGCAATTATCAGGCAAGAATTTTTTATCCAGCAAAACGAGCATCGTATATGAAAGACACAGTCTGAAATATTGAGTACATACACTATGAGCCTGTCGTAATCCACAGAACTTTGCAAAACAAAAAGTAAACCTAACATTACACAGATTTTTAAAAAGTCATTTAGGAGGTCAGGAGACTCCAAGATGGAATTCAGGCTGAGACAAAAAATATCTAACTGTATTACAAATGTATGAAATATCTTATCTGAAGGCAGTGGACGATAACAGTGATGACATAAGTAACTTTGAAAATAAATGGAGATGAGTCTGTAATAGTAAAGGCAAAAGAAACTGGACATAAGCACTATATTCTAGTTGAAAAAGTCGTTTACACAGGGGTATGGATTAACAATCCTCATACCACTATACAAACATAATGGATTTTAACAAGTATATAAATGATTGGCTGATAGTGGCTGACAGGCAGTTTTCTTACTGTTGGAATGAGAGATTGCAGTGACCAAGGAGATATGGTTAGAATTATCCACGTGTTATTACAGTAGACTTCAATACGCTAGTATGAACTTATATTTTGCTTAATATAGATATTTGTGGATATAGAAATATGGATATATTTATAAATATGTGTATATACCTGGGTTAATACACACACACATTTTTTTTTCTCTGTCAGTTGAGATAGTCCGGAAGCATCAACACCGAAGTAGCAATATGCCTACTTAGCATTTAGATCTTGGTTCCTAATATTATTCTCAGATAAAAGGAACCATGAATCTTTGAGAAATGGCTGGTTCTAGGAGTGAGTCAAGAAATATAGGAGATGTGCTTGGAATACCTTGTAGGGGCAGAAGGCAGGCAAGTGCAACAAAACAAAACAAACAAACAAAAATACTCACAATGATAGAAGGTGTTAAAGACACACAAAACACACAGGAGCCAACTAAAATAGCTTCCAATGGTCAAAGCTAGAACAACTTGAAAAACAAAATAGTGTTAAATATTGAATATAAACCCCAGCTTAAAAATATATTTGTGAGTCCATACAAATATGTTGCAATATAAATAAATGAATAAGCAAATAGGGGAGAAGAGACAAACTTCTGATGCAGGAAAATTCAAAGTAATTCACATAAAGAGTAAGTAACATAGATGAGTATCTACATTACACTCTGTCCTCAAGGGGGTAGAAAATAAGCCTTCATTCTTTAAATGTAGGCTGTGCAGTGACTTCCTCCCAAAGATTACAGTGTAGAAAGGGGGAAAAAAGTAAGTTTATCGTCAAGGAAAATAACAAACCCTATCAGCCATGTGATCAAGATTAACATCAACAGTAATACATTTTAGGTGCTCTTACCTCACACGCAAAAACCATGTAAGGTGATAGATACATTAATTTGCTTGATTATGCTGATTATTTCACTACGCATAAGTATATCAAGACATGTTGTACAGTTTAAACATAGACAATAAAATCAGTGGTAGATTATGCTTATAGTATCTACTTTTAATGTCATGTGATGAGAATTGCACCTTACCTTGTGGTCTTTCTTTTAAAAACCAATAACCTATGTCTTACGATGAGAAAAGCATTAGAAAAAACCTGACTGAGCATTCTGCAAAGAACCTGATGAGTATCCCCTCAAAACTCGCAGGTCATTGCATTAGTCTGCTTACTCACTGCTGATAAAGACATACCCAAGACTGGGAAGAAAAAGAGGTTTAATTGAACTTACAGCTCCACATGGCTGGGGAAGCCTCAGAATCATGACAGCAGGCAAAAGGCACCTCTTACATGACAGCAGCAAGAGAAAATGAGGAGGAAGCAAAGGGAAAACCCCTGATAAAACCATCAGATAGTGTGAGACTTATTCACTATCAGCAGAATAGCACGGAAAGGACTGTTCACCCTTGATTCAATTGCTTCCAGCTGAGTCCCCCCCACAACATGTGGGAATTCTGAGAGATACGATTCAAGTTGTGATTTGGATGGGGACACAGTCAAACCGTATAGTTCCACCCCGACCCATCGAAATCTCGTGTGCTCACATTTCAGAACCAGTCATGCCTTCCCAACAGTCCTTCAAAGTCTTCACTCATTCCAGCAGTAACTCAAAAGTCCACAGTCCAAAGTCTCATCTGAAACAAGGCAAGTCCCTTCTGCCTATGAGCCTGCAAAATCAAAATCAAACTAGGGACTTCCTAGATACAATGGGAGTACAGTTATTGGGTAAATACAGCTGTTATAAATAGGAGAAATTGGCCAAAACAAAGGGGTTACAGGCCCCACGCAAGTCCCAAATCCAGTGGGGAAGTCAAATTTTAAAGCTCCGAAATGATCTCCTTTGACTTTAGTTCTCACATTCAGGTTATGCCAATGCAACAGGTGGGTTGTCATGGTCTTGGGCAGCTCCACCTCTGCGGCTTTGCAGGATACAGACTCCCTCCCGGCTGCTTTCACGGGCTGGAATTGAGTGTCTGTGGCTTTTCCAGGTGCACGGTGCAAGCCGTCGGTGAATTGTGGGGTCTGGAGGACAGTGGCCCTCTTCTCACAGCTCCACTAGGCAGTGCCCCAGTAGGGACTCTGTGTGGGGGCTCCAACCCCACATTTCCCTTCCACAGCGCCCTAGCAGAGGTTCTCCCTGAGGGCCCCACCCCTGCAGCAAACTTGCCTGGGCATCCAGGCATTTCCATACATCTTCTGAAATCTAGATGGAGGTTCCCAAACCTCAATTCTTGACTTCTGTGCACCTACCCACAGGCTCAACACCACGTGCAAACTGCAAAGGCTTAGGGCTTTCACCCTCTGAAGTCACAGCCCAAGCTCTACGTTGGTCCTTTGCAGCCACGTCTGAAGCAGCTGGGACACAAGGTACCAAGTCCCTAGGCTGCACACAGCATGCGGACCCTGGGCCTGGCCCACAAGACCGCATTTTCCTCCTCGGCCTCTGGGCCTATGATGGGAGGGGCTGCTCTGAAGGTCTCTGACATGGCCTGGAGACATCTTCCCCATAGTCTTGGGGATTAACATTAGGCTCCTTGCTAGTTATGCAAATTTCTGCAGCCGGCTTGAATTTCTCCACACAAAAAAATGGGTTTTTCTTTTCTACTGCATCGTCAGGCTGCAAATTTTCTGAACTTTTACGCTGTTTCCCTTTCCAAACAAAATGCTTTTAACAGCACCCAAGTCACTTTTTGAATGCTTTGCTGCTTGGAAATTTCTTCTGCCAGATACCTTAAATGATCTCAAGCTCAGTGTTCCACAGATCTCTAGGGCAGGGGCAAAGTACTACTAGTCTCTTTGCTAAAACGTAACAAGAATCACCTTTGCTCCAGTTCCCTACAAGTTCTTCATCTCCATCTTAGACCGCCTCAGCCTGGACCTTATTGTTCATATCACCATCCGCATTTTGTCAAAGCCATTCAACAAGTCACTAGGAGGTTCCAAACTTTCCCACATTTTCCTGTCTTCTTCTGAGCCCTCCAAACTGTTTCAGCCTCTACCTGCTATGCAGCTCCAAAGTCACCCACATGTTTTGGGTATCTTTTCAGCAACACCCCACTCTACTGATAGAATTCAAGTTGCGATTTGGGTGGGGACACAGTCAAACCATATTAGTCATCGAAATCAGAAAAACTCTAAGAAATGGTCACAGCCCACAGTAGCCTAAGGAGACATGATGGAAAAATGTCATTATATTCTTGATGGGATCCTGGGACAGAAATCTAAAGCTAAGGAAACCTGAATAAAGTGTAGACTACTGTTAAAATATTACTTGTATTTTTTTGTTAATTGTAAAAAAAAAAGTTACCATACTAATGTATAATGTTGACAACAATAAAAACTGGGTGTGGTGTACATGAAAACTCTGTCACCCTCACAGTTTTTCTGTAAGCCTAAAACTATACAAATTTCTTACAAAGTTTAGTATGCATATGTATTTTTTCGTATATATATACTCATATACACACAGATATTCTGTATCCATTTATCTGTTGATGGACACTTAGGCTGATTCCATATCTTCACTATTGTGAATATTGCTGCAATGAACATGGGAGTGAAGATATCTCTTTAATATACTGATTTCCCCTCTTTGGATATATAGCCAGTAATGGGATTGATGGATCACATCGTAGTTCTTTTTTTTTTTTTTTTTCTTTTTTTGAGACAGTCTGGCTCTGTCGCCCAGGCTGGAGTGTATTGGCACAATCTCGGCTCACTGCAACCTCCACCTCCCAGGTTCAAGCAATTCTCCTGCCTCAGTTTTCCAAGTAGCTGGGATTACAGTCATGCTCTACCACACCAAGCTAATTTTTGTATTTTTAGTAGAGATAGTGTTTCACCATGTTGACCAGGCTGGTCTCGAACTCCTAACCTCAAGTGATCTGCCGACCTTCAACTCCCAAAGTTCTGGGATTACAGGCTTGTTTTGTTTTGTTTTTGAGGAATTTCTATACTGTCTTCCATATGGCTGCACTACTTTACATTCCCATAACAGTGTATGAGCGTTCCCCTTTCTTTGCATCCTAGCTAACATCTTTTATTTACTTCTTTTTAATAATAGCCGTTCTAACTGGGATGAGTTGATATCTCATTGTGGTTTTGATTTGCATTTCCCTGATGAATAGTAATAGTGAGCACTGTTTTTGTATTCTTGCTGGCCACTATTTAGCCATAAAAAAATGAAATCTTTCATTTGCAGCAACATAAACAGAACTGGAGGTCATTATGTTAAGAGAAATAACCCAGGCACAGAAAGACAAACATTCCATGTTCTCACTCATATGGGGGAGCAAAGAAAGTGGATTTCCTTGAGGTAGAGAGTAGAATGGTGGTTATCAAAATGTGAGAGGGGTAGGGAGGATGAAAAATAATTAGTTAATGGTAAATAATACAGTTGGACAGAAACAGTAAGTTCTAATTTATTGTTAATATTTTATTGTATATTTCAAAATAGCTAGAAAAGAACTATAGTGTTCCCAATACAAGGGCAAAATAAATTACCCAGTAATCCTGATTTGATCATTTCACATTACATGCATGTACCAAACTATCCCATGTAGCCCCCAAATATACACAACTATGATATATATCAATAAAAAGAATAAAACCAACAGTCATACTAAAAAGTTTAGTAAATACACTTTTGGATATTTTTGCGTTTTTTTTTTTTTGTAATTATATTTGCCAAGTTTTTGTGGAGTTCAGAACATTCATATTTTCTGATCTTAACAATAAACTTATCACATACGGTTATCTTCAGGATTTTCAACTTCATGTTATATCCACATATGTAACTTGTGTATATTGAGATAAATATCCATATAAAATTTAGCATGTATATTTCAGTTAAGGCTCTAAGGAAAACATACACATTAAATATTATACTATTGAAGATATTTGCTTGTCTGTGTGTTATCTCTTTGTGTATTTTTTCCTAAGTAGCCAAGATAATTAAATTCTATCTTGTGTTAAAACTGGTCAATATACCTCTGACTCAAATCAACAAACTTGAAAGCCCAAACTTCTTCTAATATTCTACAAAATGATATTTTACACAACTAAAAAAATCGTTTAAACAATATAAAACTTGCCAACATAAAAAAGATAAGGAATAATTCTTGTATGTTTCCTCAATGCCAATTACAAAGGTGCCAAAGAAAAATAAATCTGCCATGGAATTACTCTACAGCTGCAACACATTTTCAGGAAGTATTGTTGTCACAGACTGCCAATGACCAGAATGAGAAGAAACATAGGAGAAAATTCTGGCATAAAATATGTTGACTTAGACACTCATTTGCCCACTTGGCACATGTTCCATTTGCTACTCTCTTTCACAACACTTTTCTACTTCATTTCTCGAACTGCTGTGTAAGATTTTTGGTTTCCGATAATTTTACTGGATATTTCCCCAACTGTCATGTGAGGATAATTAATTTAAAAGCACACACTGTGCATTTAGAAATTTAAATCTTATAAAGTATTCTATCATCTTTATGTAACTAGATAATGAAAGACTTCCTACCTTCTGAATTCATTTATACCAAGAGAATCACAAAGAAACCTAGGCAGGCACTTCAGCTTATATACAGAGATCTGGAAACATGTTTTTCGAGAAATCCTTGTCTTTCATTCATTCTCTTTACTTAGTTAGTTGCTGCAATGTGGCTTTATTTCTTAGAAACAATGGTGGGTATAAATATGCAAAGGAAAGTTCAATCATTCATTACATACTCCTTCTAGAGCAATATTAGGTGGATGACAGGTGAAATGGTGAAGAGAATGACAAAAATTTTACTCCAGATCAAGTCTAAGGTTTTATATATGTGTTGCTCAGAGTTCCCTATTCTGAGCTGTCTTCCCAAGAAAAAATGCTGTGAAAAAGTTTCTCTTTCCTCTACCCACCTCAGTATTTCTAGTGTGCCCTATCCAAAACAAAAGTAAAGAAATAAATCACCCACAGTTTTGTTGTTGTTGTTTTTCTTAAAGATGGAGTCTTGCCTTGTTGCCTAGGCTGGAATGCAGTGGTGTTGTCTCGGCTCACCGCAACCTCCACCTCCCAGGTTCAAGTGATCCTCCCGCCTCAGCCTCCTGAGTGGGTGGGAATACAGGTGCACGCCACCATGCCTGGCTACTTTTTATATTTTTAGTAGAGACAGGGTTTTGCCATGTTGACCAGGATGGTCGTGAACTCTTGACCTCAGGTGATCCAGCCAGTTCAGCCTCCCAAAGTGCTAGGATTACAAGCATGAGCCACTGCGCCCAACCACAACCACAGTTTTAGTGGGAGTTAACCAATTCAAATATTTTGTGTTATCATTGGTATTTTAGACTCATTCAGCATTCATATATAGTGTTATTTTTTTACTAATTGTTATAACATTATTTTTAATACTCTCTAGAATATTAAATATTTTTCAATACATAATGCTTTGGATTGAACATAATGTTTTGTATTGTATTTGTAGCCAGCAAATATTGTAAAATATGAATATATCTTATTGAGATATAGGTTGAACATCCTAGATTTGAAAATTTGTAATTCTGAATGCTGAACTTAAAACTTTTGAATATTGACATGATGCGCAAACAAAATGCTGAGCAAAATGCTTATAGTATTTCAGATTTTGAATTTTCAGATTTGGGATGCTCAAACAGAATAATGCAAATATTTCAAAATCCAAAAAACCCTAAAATCCAAAACACTTCTGTTCCTTAGCATTTCAGATTAAGGATACCTATCCTGTATTAATTTTCAAACCATTTGGCTAATTTCAGATCAATTTGCTAATTATTTGCAATTTAAAACAATGCCAATATTTGTACACAAAACTTACCTGTATAGTACCTAAGATGAAGAATAAGCCTAACTGGGTTGGAAATCAGGCACTCTCTTTCAATAGCTGTGCTAACTTGAGCAAGTTATCTCTTTGAGTCCAGTTTCTTTACTCATCCATATAATAGGATAATAATGGTACCTACCCATTTGATTGTTGTGAAGATCAACTTAATTTTTATATATCTTTGGTATGTTAATTAGGACCATTCCTGGTGGATAGTACATTCTCAGTGTTTATGTGTGTGTGTTTGTGTGTGTATGCATGTGTGTAAAAATTGCTTAGAATTTTAGTTTACACATATATTTACATATATAAAAAATGCTTGTCGAATAGTACGTCCTTATTTGACTGAAAAATAGAAATATAAAGCAACTGCTAATAATGGACCCATAAGCTAGGCACGGTGGCCTATGCCTGTAATCCCAGCACTTTGGGAGGATGAGGTGGGTGGATCACCTGAGGTCAGGAGTTCGAGACCAGCCTGGCCAACATAGTGAAACCCAGTCTCTACTAAAGCTACAAAAAATTATCTGGGCATGGTGGTGCACGCCTGTAATCCCAACTGCTAGGAAGGCTGAGGCAGGAGAATCACTTGAACCGGGGAGGCAGAGGTTGCAGTGAGCTGAGATCACACCATTGTACTCCAACGTGGGAAACAAGAGCGAAACTCCATCTCAAATAATAATAAGTATCTGCACTCCCGTGTTCACTGTAGAATTATTGAGAAGAGCCAAGATATAAAAACAACCTAAATCTCCATCAATAGATAAATTGATAAAGAAAATGTGTCTGCACATGCAATAGAATATTATACAGACTTACAAAAGAAATAAATCCTGTTATAGGTGGCAAAATGGATTAAACTGAAGGACAATATACTAAGTGAAATAAGCCAGGCACAGAAGGACAAATGCTGCATGACTCCCTTTATACGAAATATCTAAAATCGTCAAACTCAGAAACAGAGTAGAATAGTGGTTATCAAGGACTGCGGAGAAAGGAAATGAGAGGTTGCTACTCAATGTGTAAAAACTTTCAATTATGCAAGATAAATAAGACCTAGAGATCTACTGCATAATATCGTGCCTATAGTTAACAATACTGTACCATGCATTTGGACAGTATATCTTAACACAATATGAACAAACAAAAATATTTTCTTTGGCACAGTCACATGTTATTATTTGATTTTAATTGAAATATCTTAATTTCAAATATTTTATTAAGTGCTTTGTTTGTGTCAAAAATTTTCTTAATAGAGACAGAAAGATGCTATGTAACATCCATTGATTAATCCTAATAGGCAAATTAGTGACTTTTAAAAATGATTTACACTATTTAAGCAGTAAAAATACTGGCTAAAATTTTTACAATTTTGCATACTTTTTCTTCTTTTTAATTCAATAAGTATTTAAAATTAGCATCTGCATGTAAAAACAAAACACAATTCTTAAAAACAATAATCTAACAGGCAAGTCTCCATTTTTAGTTAAATTGAGTTTTCTTCTTTAATAACAATAAAAAGAGTGCACTGTGGTTGAAAAGTATACAATGCTTTAGCCATATAGTGAAACCTTAGTAAATGTTCAGGTTTCTTTCCAACAAATCAACAAATACAAGTATAAAGGCATTCAAGAAATGTAACTCATCATGTGCATTGACTTAAATCACTTCATTTTTATTAAGTAAAGTTCATTCAAGAAAGATAACTCATCATGTGCATTGACTTAAATCACTTTGTTTTTATTAACTAAAGTTAACTTAGCTAGCTAGTCTTTTACATACTGTGAATACTTAATATTAATTATTCAATGATATTTCATTTAAATCACTGTTAACAAATTGAGATTAAGTCACGCTATCCATTTTCAAAACAGTAACTGCTGTAATAAAATATTAATCTGAGTTGGAGACTCTGAGGACAAAGAACATTAGAATATACACAAGTGATTTAAAAGTAACAAGCGTGTATTTCTTCCTGAGAACATCTGTACTTTGAAGCTTCTACTCAGTATTGTGTGGAACTGAAACATACTTTCCACTTATAAATGGAATAAGAGACCTGACACAACCATTATACACATTTTAGCCTGGAAGTGTGCTGGTTTCATGTTTTCCATTTCCTCTGACCTTTTCCCTTCCATCAGAACTATAAATGGTGAACAGTATGCTTATTTGTATTTGTTTTACTGTTTGAGGCTTTTTGATTTTCAAGGAAACTCATTTTGTGCATAACTTTTTAAGGCAAAATTGAGGAATATGTTTTGATGAGAAAGGAAGTTGTAATTATAGGAAATAAATGAGTTTAATTAAGGGAATTCAGGGATTTCAAAATCAAGAAGAGAAGAAAGTAGGAGAACATAAAAATAATAAATAAATCAGCAAATAAAAATTCCCAGACACTTCTTTGAGAGTGTTTACGTATTTCAGTGAAAGTAGGTAAAATATAAATACAGTATTTAGAAAAATCTAATATATTTATGCAAGTAAATAAGGAGCAATTTATTTTTAAACATTTCAAAATAAGGAAAGCACAATATACAGAATTTCAAGAAATTTGGAGACATTTTCAATGCAGTTATTTAGAGACAATAACTGCAACTTTTTAGAGACAATAACAATGAAAGTTATTTAGAGACATTTTCAACGAAATAGCAAGACATTATGTTAATACCTGTTTGGGAAGCACATTTTCAAAACACTATTAAAATAGTATTACCAGAATTTTGCTCTAAATGACAACATTAAATGAGAAAATTAAAAGTAATTTACATTAAATTAGCTCTATAATATTCATTCAATGAAAATTATAATTTATGTATAATTTAAAATAACAAAATAACATTATACTATAGTGCTATATAAAAATGTAAGGTTTTCTAATATGTAGCATTCAACTCATTGGGGTGTGGGAGGTGAGGGGAAGCAAATTTCAGAACAATGTGTGCTAACTGCAAACATTTGTGTAAAAACCTTCTGTTACATATATAGAGTTTCTCTGGAAGAATTTATAAGTGCATATAATACATATTAAAACCTACAAACACAGAGTTGTTTATATCGGTTGATTCCTTGATTGGCTGGAGGAGAAAGGTAAAATAAATTTGATTTTTACTTTGTATTCTCTTAGTAAAAAGTCTTTTACTTTTCTTCTCAGTGCACATATTACCATTTTTAAAAAATAGATTAAATTTTAATGACGTTGCTACCAACATACTTGTGTTTATTTTGCTGTCAAAATTGTGGATAAATTTTCAAAAACTTAGCTTATATTTTATAATTATAGCAAACTACATATTATTAATAGTTTTACAGAATAAAAATCACAAAAATATATTAATTTATATAAATTATATCCTCTAATATTAGTTAGAAGAGCTGTCTGATCAAAACACATCAGGTGATTTGGGGTGAGACAAATATATTTGCAAAGTACAGCATCCTCATTAAACTGTGTATTAGGCCATTCTTGCATGCTGTAAAGAAACATCTGAGAATGGGTAGTTTATAGGAAAGGAGGTTGTATTGACTCAGTTCTGCAGGTTGTACAGGCAGCATACTGTCATCTGCTTCTGGGAAGGCCTCAGGAAGCTTCCAATCATGGCAGAAGGTAAAGGAAGAACTGGCACGTCACAGTAAAAGCAGGAGCAAGAAAGAGAGTGAGCAGGGGAGGTGCCACACACTTTTAAAGGACTAGATCCCGTGAGAGCTCACTATCATGGAGTCAGCACCAAGTCGTGAGAGATCTACCTCTGTGATCCAAACATCTCCTACAAGACCTCACCCCAGCATTGGGGATTACAATTCAACATGATATTTGGGGGAGGATAAATATCCAAAGTATATCATTCTGCTCTGGCCCTTCGCAAATCTCATGCTCTTTCGACATTTCAAAACGGTATCATGACTTCCCAACAGTCCCCTAAATTCTTAACTGATTCCAGCATTGACTCAAAAGTCCAAAGTCCTATCTGAGACAAGGCAAGTCCCTTCCATCTATAATCCTGCAAAATAAAAGACAGATTATTTACTTCCAAGATACAATGGAGGTATAGGACTTGGGTAAGCATTCCTGTTCAAAAAGGGAGAAATTGACCAAAAGAAAGAGGATACAGGTCCCAAGCAAGTTCGAATTCCAGCAAGGCAGTCATTAAAACTTAAAGCTCCAAAATAATCTCTTTTGATTTCGTGTCCGACATCCAAGGCATACTGGTACAAGGAGTGGACTCCCAAGGCCTTGGGCAAAGTGATTTCTTAGTTATAGTTAAAAATGGATTATGGATATTTACAAAGCTAACTCACACCTCCTTGTCTGACTCACCTTTTCTTCTTTCCTCCCCTCCTTCCCTCCTTCCTTCCTTCCTTCCTTTCTTTCTCTCTCGCTCTTTCTTTCTGTCTTTCCCTCTCTCCATCCCTCTTTCTTTCTTTCTTTTCTCTTTCTCCCTCCCTCCTTCTCTCTCTTCCTCCCTCCCACCTTCTTTCTTTCTTTCTCTTTCGTTCTTTCCCTCCCTCCCTCTCTCTCTCTTTCTTTCTTTCTTCCTTTCTTTCCTTTTCTCTCTCTTTCTGTCTGTCTTTCTTTCTGTCTGTCTTTCTTTCCCTCCCTCCGTCCCTTCTTTCTTTCTTTCTTTCTTTCTTTCTTTCTTTCTTTCTTTCTTTCTTTCTTTCTTTCTTTCTTTCTTTCCTTCCTTCTTTCCTTCTTTCTTTCCTTTCTTTCTTTCTCTCTCTCTCTCTTTCTGTCTTTCTTTCCCTCCCTCCCTCCCTCTTTCTTTCTTTCTTTGATTCTTTGTTAAAGATTCTTTTGTTAAATTTTGACTTTGATTTTTTGTTAAATTTATTCCTAAGTGCTTTTTAAATTTTAGATGTTATTTTAAATGGAGTTGTTTTCTTAGTTTTTGAATTTTTCATTGAAAGTGTATAGAAATACAGCTGCTTTTGGGGTAGTCATCTCATATCTGGCGGTCTTACTGATTTCATTTCTTAGATTTAAGAGGTTTTTATGCAGATTCATTAGAATCTTTCACGTCCAAGGTTATGTCATCTGCTAATAGAGATAGCTGTATTTCTTCTTTTCCAATCTGATGACTTTTATTTCTTTTTCTTGCCAAATTGTCCAGGCCAGATCTTTTAGTGCAATATCGCGCAGACACTGTGAGAATATCCATCTGTCCCGAACTTAGGGGTAAATCATTCAGTCTTCACAATTAAGTATAATGTTGGCTTGGGGCTTTTGTAAATACCATTTATTTGGTTGAGCTAGTTTCCTTCTACAACTAGCTTCCTGAGTCTTTTTTTTTTTTTTTTTACTTTTTTGTTTTAAATAGTTTGTGATTTTGTCAAATGCTTTTTCTGTATCTATCATGTATTTTTTTTTTGTCCTTTATTGTATCGAGATGGTATTTTACCTTGACTTATTTTTGAATGTCAAAACAGGCTAGAATTCCTGGGGCAGATCCTTGGTCATAGAAAATAATCAGTTCTTTTCTATATATTGCAGGATATAGTTTGCTAATATTTTGTTTAGAAATCTTGCATGTATATTCATAAGGTATTTTAGTGTGTAGTTTATTTTCCTGTGATGGCTTTGTTTGGTTTTGGTAGTAAAGTAATTTTGGCCTCTCAGAATAAGTTAGGAAGTACTTGCTCTACCTTTTAATTTAATTTTATTTTTGAATAGTTTGTGAAGGATTGATATTACCGTTTCATAAACATTTGGTAGAACTCACCAATGAAGCCATCTGGGCTTGGACTACTCATTGTGAAAATGATTTTATTACAAATACAATTTCTTTACTTGTTATTGGTTTATTTAGATTTTGTGTTTCTTCTTGAGTCATTTAAATTAGATTACGTCTTTGAGAAGTTAATTTCATCTAGGTTATATAATTTGTGGACCTATAGTATTTTTCAGTACCTGAAAATTTGTTAGTGCTGTTATTCCTCTTCATTCTGATTTTAGTAATTTGAGTCTTTGTTCTTTGTTTTCCTATTTCATCTATCTAAAGTTTTGTCATTATTTGTTCACCTTCTTAAAGAATTATGTATCTTTTATTTCACTGGTTTTCTCTATAACCTTTCTAATCTTTATTTTATTTATTTCCACTCTAATTTTTATTATCTCCTTCTCCTTTTTTGGCTAGAATTTATTCTTCTTTTTCTAGTTTCTTAAGATAGTCATATTATTGATTCAGATTTTTTAAAATATGGATATTGGCAGCTGTATGTTTTATAATATAGTACTATTTTATCTTTATATCCTAAGTTTCGGTATGCTTTGTTCTATTTTTTTAATATTTAATGAAAATATCTTCATTTCAAGTGATATTAAATTCTACTCTAATACAAAAGATAAAGGAATGGTATCAGTGAAAATGATGGAGTGAGGTCATCAGCAAATTACCTCCTCCATAAAGGCAATTTTAAAAACTGGCAAAAATAATCAGAATCAACATTTTTAGAACTTGAAAAATTAGCCAGAGGCTTTGAGGAATCCACAAAGTGTTTATTCAAAACACAAACAAAAAAGGCAGAATTTTGGTAAGAACTGTAAGTGGCTGTACTAGTTTGTACTCCCACCAACTGTAAATGAGCATCCTTCTTTCTTTACATCCTCAGAAGCATCTCTTATTTTTTCTTTTTGAAAAAAGTCGTTTTACTAGGGTTAGAGAATATCTCATTGTTTTGATCTGCATTTTTCTAACGATCAGTCAAGTTAAGCCTTTTTCATACACCTATTTGCTATTTGCATGTTTCCTGGTGAGAAATGTCTATTTAGTCTTTTGCCCAGTTCTTAATCAGATTTTTTTTTTCTATTGGATTGTTTAAGCATCTCATCTATTCTGGTTATTAATTCCTCGTCAGATTGACAGTTTGCAAATACATTCTTCAGCTCCATGGCCTGTATCTTCAGTTTGTTGATGGCCTTGTTTGCTAGACAGAAGCTTTTTAGCTTAATGTAATCCCCTTTATCTGCTTTTGCTTTTGCCTGTGATTTTGAGGTCTTAAAAATAGTCTTTGCCCAGACCAATGTCCTGGAGTGCATCCCAAAAGTAGACTTCTAGTTTCATAGTTTCACATCTTAGATTGAAGTCTTTAAGTCATTTTGATTTGATTTTTGTATATGGGAAGAAATAAGGGGTTAGTTTCATTCTTCTGCATATGGTTATCTGGTTTCCTAGCGACATTTATTATAGAGACTGTCCTTTTCCCGTTGTGTGTTTCTAGCATCCTTGGCAAAAATGAGTTGACTCATTTGTGTAAATGTTGTAAATGCGTGATTTACATCTGGGTTCTCTATGATGTTTCATTAGTCTATGTTTCTGTTTTATTTATTTATTTATTTTTGACAGAGTCTCGCCCTGTTGCCCAGGTTGGAATGCAATGGCGCGATCTCAGCTCACTGCAACCTCCACCTCCCAGATTCAAGAGATTCTCCTGCCTCAGCCTCCCTTGTAGCTGGGATTACAGGTGTGCACCACCATGCCTGGCTAATTTTTTTATCTTTAATAGAGACAGGGTTTCACCATGTTGACCAGATTGGTCTCAAACTCCTGACCTTGTGATCCACCCACCTCAACCTCCCATAGTGCTAGGATTACAGGCATGAGCCACTGCACCCAGTCAGTGTTTCTGTTTTTATGCCAGTACCATGTTGATTTGGTTACTACAGCGTTGTAGTAAATTTTGAAGTCATATAGGGTGATATCTCCAAGCTTTGTTCATTTTGCTCAGGATTGCTTTGGCTACTGGGTTTTTTGTGGTTTGTCAATTTCAGGATTTTTTTCTATTTATGTGAGAAATGTTATGAGTATTTTGATAGGGAGTTAAATTGACTTACAAATTGTTTTGGGTAATATTGTCATATGAATCATATTAATTTTTCTAATTAATGAGTATGGAATAGCGGGTTTTTTTTTAGTATAACATTATGTCATCTGCAAACAAGGATAATTCAACTTCTTCCCTTCCAATTTGGGATACTCTTTAATTCTTTTGCTTAATTGCTCTTACTAAGACTTTCAGTACTATGTTGAATAAAAGTGGTGAAGTAGGCATCCTAGTCTTGCTCCAGATCCTAGAGGAAAGGCTTTCCATTTTTCTACATTGAGTGAGATGCTAGCTGTTGTTTGCCATATATGGCTCTTATTATTCTGAAGTATGCTCGTTCTATACCCAGTTTGTGGAGGGATTTTATCGTAAAGAGATGTGGAATTTCATTGAATGGTTTTTTCAGCATTTATTTAAATGATCTTTTTTTTTTTTTTTTTTTTTTTGCTCTTTCTTACTAATGTAATTATTGATCTATATACGTTGAGCCATCCTTGCATCTCTGGAATGAATCCCAGTTGATTATGGTGTAAGACCTTTTAATGTGTTGTTGAATTTGGTTTGCAAGTATTTTGCTGAAGATTTTTGCATCTGTGTTTATCAGTGATACTGGTCTGTAGTATTCTCTTTTTGTGTGTCCTTGTCTGGTTTGGGTATCAAAATAATGTTGGCCTGGTAGAAGGAGTTGGGAGGTAATCACTCCATTTCAATTTTTAAAAAGAGTTTGAGAAGAATTGGTATAATCTCTTTTTGAAATATTTGGTAGAATTCAACAATAAAGCCATAAGGTCCTCCTTTGATGGGAACGTTTTTATTATAACTTCAATCATAATAGAGGCACTCATAATAATGTTATTCACTCTTGGTTTGTTGAGGGTTTCTATTTCTTCATGGTTCAAACTTGTAGGTTGCATGGGTTCAGAAATTTATTCATTCCTTCTATGTTTTCCAATTTGTTGATTTATAGATGTTTGTAGTAGTCTCTAATGATTATTTGTATTTCTGTAGTCTCAGTTTTCATGACTCCTTTTTTGGTTTCTGATTTTATTTATGTGGGTCTTTTCTCTTTCTTATTCTGCCTAAAGTTTTGTTGAATTTGTTTGTCTTTTCAAAAAACAACTTTTTTTCATTGATCTTCTGTATTACTTTTTAGTCTAATTTTTATTCATTTCTGCCAAGATTTTTATCATTTGTTTCATTTACTCACTTTGGGTTTTGTTTGTTCTTGCTTTTCTGGTTCCTTAAGGTGCATTGTTAGGTTGTTTATTTTGTTTCTGATTTCCGTAGCTAGGCATATATACATTTATTATTGTTATAACTTCCTGATGAATTGAATCACTCATCATTTTATAATGTACTTGACTTCAGTAACAAATTTTGTCTTAAAATATATGTTTCTGTATTAGTATATCTAACTCTATTTTGGCTACTCATGGTATATCCCCTTCCTTCATTTTAATTTCATCATATTGTGTCTTTGAATATAAAGTGTCTCTTTTAGAGAGCGTATAGTTAACCAAACTTTTATCCATTCCGCCAATCTCTAAATTTTTAATTTTTGTAATGTTTTTATTAAATGTAATTATTATAATATAATTAAAAATAACCAGGATAAATTCAATGGGATAAAATCAAAACTACTTAGAATAGCATATTGCTCAATTAAAATCAGTATTTCATATATTATTTTATTTCCTTTTCATATATTTTTTCTTGGGGTAGAATACACATAAAATAAAATCTGATATCTTAATTATTTTACATATATCGTTTAGTGGTGTCGATTACATTTGCAATGATATGCAACCATCATCATTATTTGCAAAACTTTTTATCATCCCAAAGAGAAATTCTCAACTGAGATAGAAACTCATTAAGCAAGTATGAGTGCTTTTGTTAAACATCGATTTTCCATAGATGTATAGGTTTATTTCTGAACTCTCAATTTTATCCCATTGGCCTATCTGTTTATCCATGTGCCAGGACCATACTGATTTGATTACCTTGCTTTGTAGTAATTGGGTGAGTTCTTTCAATTTGTTCTTTTATTTTTCAACGTTTCCCTTTCATTTGCCTTCACCCCAGCCTATGGTAACCTCTCCTCTATTTTATGTCCCTATAATATATATTTTATATAGGTGGAATCATACAATATTAATACTTTTGTGTCTGGCTTATTTCACTCAGCATAATGTTTTCAAGGTTAATCCATGTTTTAACATGCATCAGAACTTCATTTCTTTTTATTGCTGAATATTATTTTATTGCAGTTATATAGAATATTTTGTTTATCCATTCATCTGTGGATAGAAACTTGGGTTGCTTTCACCATTTGACAATTATGAATAATAAATATTGGTATACAAGTACCTGCATGAGACCTTGCTTTCCATTCTTTTGGACATATACCTAAGAGAGAAGTTGCTGGGTCATATGGGAGTTCTATTATTAACATCTTGGAGAACTGACAAACTTTTCTACAGCATCTGCATTATTTTACATTCCCATCATGAATGTCTGAGGATAACAATATCTCCACATTCTCACCAAGATTTATTATTTTTCTTTTTTTAAAAATTATATAATTATCCTGGTAGATATGAAGTAACAACTCATTGTGGCTTTTATTTGAATTTCCCTAATGGCTAAAACTGTTGGACGTCTTTTTTGTGTGCTTATTGGTCATTTGTATAACTTATTTGAGAAACACCTATTCAGATGGAGTTTCGCTGTTGTCGCCCAGGCTGGAGTGCAATGGTGCAATCTCAGCTCACTGTAACCTCCGCCTTCCAGGTTCAAGTGATTCTCCTGCTTTAGCTTCCCAAGTAAGTGAGATTACAGACACCCACCACTTCGCCCGACAAATGTTTGTACTTTTAGTAGAGACAGAGTTTCATCACGTTTGCCAGGCTGGTCTCAATATCCTGACCTCAAGACCCGCCTTGGCCTCTCAAAGTGTTGGGATTCCAGGCTTGAGCCACTGTGCCTGGACGGTTGTGTGCAATTCTATTTTTGAGTTGTAGGTTTTCCTTGTAGATTCTGCTTATTAAGCCCCTATTAGATATATAATTTGCAAATATTTTATCCACTTCTGTACATTATTTTACTTTCTTTATAATATCATTTGATGAACAATATATTTAAATTTTGATGAATTTCAATTTGTCTAACTTTTCTTTTGTTGCTCATTATTTTGGTTTTATACAAAAAAATTAAATGCCAAATTTAAAAATCATGTAGATTTACTCATGTTTTCTTCTAAGCATGCTATAAGTTTAACTCTTATATTGGGTCAATGAATCATTTTGAGTTAATTTGTTATATGGCATAAAACACGGATCCAACATTATTCTTTTAATGTAGAAATACACTTGTCCCACACCATTGTTGATAAGACTATTCTTTTCCCCATAGAATATACTTGGTGCTCTTTTTAAAAATCAGTGTTCCACAGATGTATGGGTTTATTTCTGGACTCTATTTAATTCCATTGACTTGTATGTTTATCCATTTGCCAGGGCCATACTGATCTGTCCCTCTAGCTTTGTAGTAATTGGGAAGTGTGAGTCCTTTCATTTTGTTATTTTCTTTTTCAACATTGTCTGGAGTATTCAGATCCCTTTGCAACTCCACATGAGTTTGAGGAATGGCTTTTTCATTTCTGCAAAGGGGTTGTTGGAATTTTGATAAGAATTGCATTGAACTTGTAGATCACGTTGGGTAGTATTGGAAACATAATAATACTAAGTCTCCCAATACCTTCATTTATGTAGGTCTTCTTTAACTTCCTTTACCAATGTTTTGTAGTTTTCAGTGTACAAGTCTTTGACTTCCTTGTTCAAATTTGTTGCTAGGTATTTTATTCTTTGAGATAATATTATACATTGGAATACTTTATTAATTACTTTTTTTCTATCTGTATTCATAGGGAATATTGGTCTATAACTTTCTGTTCTTTGGATTTCTCCATCTGACTTTGGTATAAGGATAATGCTTATCTCATGTAATGACTTGAGAAATGCTCCTTCTTCTATTCTTTGGAAGAATTTAAGATGAATTGGTGTTTATTCTTTTTTACATGTTTGACAGAATTCACCAGTGAGACATCTGATACTGGGCTTTTGTTGTTGTTGAGGAGGAGTTTTGATTACCGGTCTATTCTCTGTCCTTGTTATAGGTCTGTTAAGAATTTCTTCTTCTTCTTGAATCACATTAGTTCATTTATGCATGGCTAAACATTTGTCCATTTTATCTAGGTTATCTAATTTTGAGGTGTACAGTCCATTTCACCTAGGCTGTCTAATTTTGGGGTGTTCATAGTATTTCTTTACATTTCTTTCTATTGTTAGAGACAAGTTTAATTAATAAATATAAAATATGGTATTCTCCTATTTCCACAATGATCAAGAAAAATTCTTCAACTTTATCTTTTTATTATGTCCTCTCTCCCAAACTTCACCCCTATCGTTTTCCTTTCTTGGGAATCTTGGTGAAGGAATTTTGCAAACAACATCAAATTTCAGAATCTGGTTTTATAAATTGTTGACAAGATTCTGGCCAGTTTCAGACATTTGAAAGCTTTGCTCTGAGTGAAATAATGTATGAATCCTCCTCTTTTACACTTGTTCATTGGTATTTAAAACCAATAGGATAACTGATGCCGCTTTGTTGGTGGCCAAAGATGAAATCTGGAATAAAAGGTATTTTTAACTTTCCTCCACCATTCAGGGACTAATGAAAATTATAGATAATCTGGGATAAATCTCTCATAGCCTTACTATTTGATTATGCATTACAAGCTTCCCCTGCTTTTCTCTCTCTCTCTGTCTCTCTGACACACATACACACACACACACTCTTTCTTAACCAGCAATCAGTGTCTTAGCACAATAAAAACTGTTCTTCTTTTCATAGTCTTTAGTTTTGGTTTAGGTCTAATGCAGAAAAATTTAACACTATGTATAGAGAGTATTTCTTTCTCAAAAACAAATGTGGCAGCATTTTTTATGATGTTGATATAGTTACCTATTTTAGAAATGTTAAGACCAGTCTTGACATAGATTTGAAATAGTAGTTAAATAATATAGTTAAACATATATATCCATGAATAAATTTTCTCAGGAATGTTAGTAATAGAACATTTACCCTGGAGCATTGGATAGAAAACTCTGCGATAAAGATCATTAGCTATTCGGCTGCAATGATCTTTGCCTACCTAGACAATTTGTTCAAATACTTATGTATGCTTCTGTAGAAGATCCTGCCATGTCACTAAATTGTTCAAACCCAAGGTGACCAGTACATTTCCCACTAAGTGAAAAATACTGAACTGGATGATGACTCAGATTTTCTTTCAATCTTAAGTCTCTATCATTTAAAATAAGTCTGGGTGTCTAGGGTGATGAGATCAAATTGTGTTTCTTTGTCACTGGAAATCCCCACTTCAGGCCTTAAGAACAAACCATTCAAAAGCTTGCACTGAGGCAACACACTTAATAGGAAAGCATGACTTCATTTTGGCATGATTCGTCTTCAAATCAGGTCAGTGATTTGGATTTGAATGAGTGGATTGTTCATGGGCACCGGATCAAATTAGACTTTCATTTATTTTAAGAAATTCATTAGACCAATTATGACAACCACAGAGGGATGTCTTATGCCTGAGAAGTGCAAATTATAAGAACAATAATATCCATTGTTAAGTGTGAGATGAAAATTTCTGTGTAGCTTGCTCATTAAAATCTGTTTCCTTTTACAGAAATGTTTTTTATGTAATGTAGATGGCAGGTAAAAAACACTGAACCAAAACATAATTACCGAGTTTATAACATTCTGGTAAATGCAAATTGTTTATAAAATGGAATCAGGTCAGAAAATTTAAAGGAAACTGAAAATACAAAGTTTCTCTTTTACCGTTATGTTATATATTGTGGAAATGCACTAATTAAGTTTCAAATAAATAGAAACAAGAATAAAATTATTATATAGTTGGCATTTTTATAGCCACACACCTACATTTTAAATAAAAATGCTTACTAAACACTTTAGGAAAAAGGGATTGGGATTTGGAGTCTGACTCGTTTATATCTGACTCCATCACTTTTTTTCTTTCAGCAGCTTCCATAGATTATGGTCATCTTAATTTAATCATTGGTGAAACAGGGGCAATTGTTCTTATTTTTTTAATGATTCAGTTAAAAATGATATGTGTGAAGTATTTTGCATAGTATGTATTCTCTTTAAACATTAATTAATTTAATATAATTAGAAAAAAAATTAGATAAAAATAATTGACATTCTTTTTCATTTTTCTTTGCAAACCTTTCCAAACACAGCAATGCAGAGGCACACTACTCACAAAACGACTTTTCATTTGCTGTGGTTCACCATTCCCTTGTAACTTAACTCTCTCCCTCCATGAAAAGCAAAGCATACAAAAAGATTTTAACAAACAATATTAGTATTGGTTTCCTTAGAGTTTACATTTTGTTATGCCTGAAATCTTCCATTCCAGCAGAAATATTTAATCATTTTTTCAGACTGAAAAACAACCTACTAACAAATCTGCAACTCTCTCAGGAGTGTTATATAGTTTCAGAAATTTTTTTTTTAATTTGGTTTAGCAATTCATGTTTTTTCATGCTTATCACATCCAGGCTACTGAGACAACTGGAAAAAGAAACTTCTGAGTGGCCTCATTATTTTCTCTTAGCTAGTATGTCAGATTATGGAAACCACTTGATACTGGGCTGTAATTAAACTATCTAATAAAAAATGTATACATTACATTACATATTTCTCAATTCTGGTGATGTTAGTGAAAATGTTTGTACAAAGTAATACAATTATATTGTATATATTTGAGTCGAATAATCTCGTAATCTGATTACTAGGTTTGTAAATCTGATTACTATGTTTTGTTTTATCATGAAGAAGAAAAACTAAACAGTCAGTAACTATATAAAGTAAAGTTACCAAATGAGATAGCACTGGTTTCTCACAAATACTATTCTGTGATTGAGATCATATCATTCTGTCAAGACTACATTTATAAAATCATCAAAATTTATATAAATATTTTTATTAACATTAATCTAAAAGAGGCTTCACAAGGAACAATATGATCTCAATCGCAGCTTCAAAGGGATTGAACTGCCATCAGCTTAAATTTTTCTGAAACTAAATAAAATTAGAGCTTTGTTGAGGAGGATGATAATGACTGATGATGATCGTGATAGAATTGTTAGACGGGTCACATATTAAAAGAAAAAATATTAAACAGAGACTATTTGTGTTCCCTTTACAACTGTAGACGACTGCTCAACTTCCTTTTCCTTATTGTGCTGTTTATGAGTGAGTCAATAACAGCTGTCACTGACTTCCGAGTCCTTTACAACTAACAAAGAAGCTGTGGTTTTCATTGATCATACCCTTGGGTAAGCCTGTGAAATTGGAAAGTTGTTTTAAAAAATTCAGTAACACTAAAAACTGCGTAAGTACCCAAGGCTGTTATCGGAAATCACACTTATGTAGGTTTCTCTACTGGATTAACTTGTCAAGGTTGTACTAAAAACCAAGCTACACACTCTCATGGGTCTTTTTATAGGAACTGAATAATATCTTTAAACAAACTAGACTCAGCATCCCTTTTGTACCTTAGAACTTTGTCTACTTGGAGCAAAAGAAGACAAGATGGGATAGACCAGAGGATCAAGACCCTACACTCAGCTGGGCACTGTGGTTCATGCCTGTAATCTCAGTGCTTTGGAAGGCTGAGGCAGGTTGGATCGCTTGAGGTTGGGAGTTCGTGACCAGCCTAGGCAACATGGGAAACTTTCTCTACACAACAATTCAAAAATTAGCCAGGCATGATGGTGTGTATCTGTAGTCCCAGCTACTTGGGAGGCTGTGTTGGGATGATTAGTTTGGGTGTAGGAGGTCAAGGCTGCAGTGAGCCATTATCACGCCATTGAGCTCCAGCCTGGGCAAGGAAGCAAAACCCTGTCTCAAAAAAAAAAAAAAAAAAAAAAAAAAAAAAAAAAAAACCCTACACCCTGTAGAACAGAAAGCATTGCAGAGGCTGACACCACTCCTTCAGATAAACAGTCAGAAACTCTAAGACAGAGTAGAAAGTACTCCAGGGAGAAGAAATAAAAAAGGGGTATTAGCCAAGAATAAAAAAGGGGTATTAGCCAAGAATACAAGGCCACAGAGAGTCTCTTCGTAAATGCTATAACTCAGACCAACTGAGAAAGGAAAGTGGGCACTCCTCATTATAGGACAGGGGAGCTCAGCACTTGCAAAAGTAGGACCTCAAACATAAGGCTTACGATAGAATTCAAGGGCAAATTTTAAAAATCCTGTGCTGTCTTCTATGCCATTGCTGGTGATAGAGGATTTTATACTTGCTATAATTTAGACAAGGAATCAGCAAAGTTTTTCTGTAAAGAGCCAGAGAGTAAATATTTTAGACTCTGTCAGCCATGTTGTCTCCACCACCATGAACAGTTTGTATGAATGGACTTGACTGAGTTCTGATAACATTTTAGTTACAAAACCTGGAGAGCGGGCCAGATTGTGGCAGTGGGCTGTCCTTTGCAGATTCCTGATTTAGGTGCTAGAACATAAATGTTACTAGTCGTATGACAACTTAGATCAATATTAGTTAGGCTGAAGTGGTCAGCATAATTCTGTGCTGGATTTTAGATCCAGTGGAAGTAAGTGCCAGGAAGTAAGGAGCTACCACACCCTCTTTCTTCTCTGGCCTCATTTCCTACTGCCTAACCTCTTGGTTGTTCCATTCATTCACACTGGTCGTACTGTTATTCGAAGATCCAGGCAAGGTATGATTTCATTATTAGATCTTGGTGTTACTTCTGTCAAAAACAGTCTCCTCTGAGATACTCTGCCTTAAATATTTGTTTAAATATCCTTATATTTGTAAGGGATGCATCAGAAAACAGATTTCATCCTAGACGTTCACATGGATATAATTTCATCCATAAGTTTAAAGAAAGACATAAAAAATGACACAAGAGCAGGAAGCAAGGCTTAGAGGTAGAGTCATAGTACTCTGGAATAAGAGACCAAGGGGAGAGTCACAGTAGTTGAGTGCAGATTAAGAGTGGAGTAGACAGTGGGGAAGGGGTAGAAAGGTGTGATATCTTTCTTCACACATCATAGGGCCATGGCTGACACTCCTGTAATGAAAGACAGAAATTAACAGGAGAAAAGGATAACAATTTAATCAATTTTTTACATGACACAGGAGCCTTCAGAAATGAAGACCCAACGACCCAGAGGGAACTGTCTATTTTGATACTTAGGCTCATGAAGAATAGGTATCCATGTAGAAAGCTGACTGGACAAAAGTGTATAATCTGTTGGTAATAGACTGAAGGGGGAAACACAATAATGCCTTTCTATTTAAATATTTATTAGCCTCTTTGTGTTGGGTTTCTTCCTCCTAGGTATGGTCAGTACCTTTCTAGAATAAGGGTCTTCAAGGGAGAAGGGAAAAAAGTTAGAATGAGCCTTCTAGGTTTTATGGCTTGCTTTGGAGAAGAATTTTTGTTTCCATGAAATACCTTGGGGAAGAATTATTCTAGTTTCTATGATCCACCTTGGAGAAGAGGAGTTCTGAGTTCTATGACTAACTTCAGCAAAGAGAGAGAAGAAGGAAACAGGAGGATAACAAGTCAGAAAGACCTTGCTTCTGAGGTCCTTCCAATCTCCTTTAGTTCAAAGTGCTCAGCACACCATGTACCAAACTTTAGGGTGTTGTGTTCAGAGCCCTAACACTGAGGTCGATTTGGGAAAAAGTAGTGTAGATGAACACATGGAATCAGGTAGAAGGAAGATGTATTGTTATTTTACATCAATGCCTATCAGAGGATACCCACTGAAGAGCAGACAGTAAACAACATAGTGGATGGGATGTCTTTTATCCAGCAAATGCCAGCTAGTATCTCTCCTTAGCCATCCCTATGCATACACAAGGCTCTCATACTGGAGGTAGCCAAAGTGGCTGCTGGCAAGCCAACAGCATAGGCCCCCTCTCATCCAGGTTTCTATTGTGACTGCAGGATATCCATCCTTTCGTCATCAGAAACCATGATCTCAACAGGACACTCTTCTATGGGGAGGCCAACCAGCCACTTGGTTGCAAGTTGAGCATTTAGGAGCATTCTAAAAAGGGGAGCAGTTGGTTTTGAGTAAGGCTCATGTAAAATTTGCTTTTCTTGCTAATAATGGCTAGGACCATACTGCTACTTCAGGATGGTGTTATTAACAGATGTACTGACATGGGACCCTGCATTATATACTCACAGGCCAAGAAACCTGTTTTATGGTGAAAGAGGTGTGTTAATGGACACAAGACAATTGCATACTAAACACCATATCTCTCAAAAAGGTGAGGCCTGAGAAAACTAAAAGTGAAGTTAAGCATAAGCTTGGAAATAATATGCGTGAGATTGTAGTGTAGAATGTGCATTGACCTTACAGTCATTTAACCATTAAGGTAGACTGTATGAGTCCAAGAACCAAAGAGTAAAAAGTGGAATGCCCTTATTTTCATCACTCTGAGAAGCCCAGTGCTTAAACTTCTATGAACCAGCCAGGGACTAGTCCAGAAAATAGGTATTTATTGGGAATGTGGAAGGTTTGAGCAATCTCAGCTATTGGGTTAACCCTCCTTTGCACAGTTATTTAGAAATTTAGAGGTAAATACCAGGTGAACACACACACACACACACAAAAATCGAAAATCTAGGAAATGTAGAAGTGTTTGCTTTTATGTGATAAAACTAAGGACATGCAAAGGGTTCAGCACCATACTCCCTGTTTAAGTAATAACTCTTATAAATGACAAAGCCAGAGGCATTAAGTTTTAACCATAATAGATACAGTTATGTGTTTCTCTAATATACATACTCTAAATTATTTTCTCTTGCATATTGTTGATTGAAATTAACATCTTTAAAATGCTCTTCTTTCTTATAATAGTTAAATTTAAAAGAGATGAAACGTTTCCCATGCCAAATTATTTTAATGTGTTTACCACACTAGCAATTTTCTAGATGTTTTCTCATCACTTTCTTAATTCTGCTTCCATTTATGCACAATATATTATTTTTATGGAAGGCCAAAATGACACTTTGGCACTTTAGCATGTGTTAAAACTTCTCTGAATATTTTTAAACAACCGTGTGCTATTTAATTAATCTTCATTAAATATTGGTGTTCTATGCTCTTTAAGCAAAATTGCTTAGATATTTAATATTATCAACACTAAGTTATAAAAACCTTTTTAGAAAATAAGTATGTTGTTAGAAAGTGTGTCAACAGAAAACATACCATTTGAAGCCTTTCTTTTGGCTAAATGCAACCTATAATCTAAGACTCTGCCACACTACTTGTCAGAGTGTCAAACATTTGCAACTTAAAAGACACTGGTTATGTAGAAAAATAAAAGTCGGCCAGGCGCAGTAGCTCACGCCTGTAATCCCAGCACTTTGGGAGGCCGAGGCGGGCGGATCACGAGGTCAGGAGATCGAGACCATCCTGGCTAACATGGTGAAACCCTGTCTCTGCTAAAAATACAAAAAAATAGCTAGGTGTGGTGGCGGGCACCTGTAGTCCCAGCTACTCAGGAGGCTGAGGTAGGAGAATGGCGGGAACCCGGGAGGCGGAGCTTGCAGTGAGCCAAGATGGCGCCACTGCACTCCAGCCTGGGCGTTGAGCAAGACTCCATCAAAAAAAAAAGAAAGAAAAAGAAAAGTCATGAAAATGTAGCTATGCAAATCATACTGTCAGAGAAAAGTCTTCTGTTGTTTTTTTACTAGCATAACCATTTCTTTTGCCAGCAAATTTTATTTAGCATTAGATAATCAAATCTTCATTTGCCACAAAGGAAAGCAGGGCTTTTGATCTCTTCGCAGTGACAAGTTTCTGTTCTGTTACGGAGTAAAGCTCTAACTAGATCCAACAAAGGTATTATGAAAGTTTGTTCATGTCCAGTTTAAATGAAAAAAAGAAATAGAGAACTGCTATTGTGGCTTGATGATATATTTTTAAATGTTTTTTTATAATCAGCAATTATTCTTTTACAGTCTTTTTCTTGTTTTATAACATTTATTCAGCCTTCTCTAAGAATACGAATACTAAAAGAAATGGGCCTTCATGATTTTAATATTTATATTCAAATGTGAAGAAATAAGGCTGAAACTTTTGATGATAATGCACAATATTTTAATTCTGCTGTTATGCATTATATATGTCAAAATAGATTTCTAGAGCCAAATATTTATTTCAGAAAATAATTTTGTCTTAATTCCAAGGACAGAAGTTCTAATGATATAGAGACTCATCTAATTGCTATAAAATGCTAAAACTCACACACATTGAAAAAAACAGGTAGGTTTCTTAAGAGAACAGGATTGCTGGCATGTTGAATAGTTTTGTGTTTTTTTGTTCTTTTATTTTTATTACTTTTTAAATCAATTTTTTCTTTCTCCCAGGTATTCACCTGGTATCTAAGCTAGTGAGTGTAATAAGAATAAATACAAGCTTGAGGCAAAAAACGAACTCTGGGAAATTCTGTAAATGCTGGCATGCCTTTACTTCTTATGAAAGCTAATCATCTGAATGATTAAGTAAACCACCTCAAAGCAAGAAAAGAAATATTTATTGGAATTTCAGATGTAAAATGTTATCACAGAAACAGCAAATGTGATCCCCGTTTAGTTCAATGTACCATATCTTCATTCCAAAAGGTTTCCTTCACGGAAAGAGAAAAATAAGCACTTCAGATATGTTACAGAAATTAAATCTCCAGTTACCAGTGACTTCATAATGCCAAAGTTTGTGAAGAGTGAAATTATTTTCTTCTATTAGTGTATGTTTTAATAAATAAATGATTTTTCTTTTCATTTGCAAGGCAGGTGAAAGAAGCATAAAATGCAACTTAGGAAAATAGAGCCAAATCAAATTTGCATAAATGAATAAAAAAACCTCCACCGTTGACCAACATTTGTGAAATAGTTTAGTATAACGTCATTCTGTTCTTGTTTCATGACTCTCTAGGAAGATGAAAATTATTTCACTTCATTTCCAGTAAGAAAATATTCATTTTGATATCAGGACATTGGATTATTAAGAAATGTAGGCAAGCAAACAAATGTTTTCTGGTATTATTGAGTCAGCTTTGGGGTCATGAAAATGACTGATACAGATTGCTATCACTATAAATCATTATAAAAAGCAACTTGACCATGTCACTATGCATAGTAGTGTTGCAGCAAAATAAATATAGCTTTGCTTGACCATAGAACTGTGTATCTTTTGACAAATAACTACAGCAGGAAACAAGGAAGGAATTCTTTTCTTTTCTTTTTCTTTTTCTTTTTTTTTTTTGAGAGGGAGTCTTACTCTGTCTCCCAGGCTGGAGTGCAGTGGCACGATCTCGGATCACTGCAAGCTCCGCCTCCCGGGTTCACGCCATTCTCCTGCCTCAGCCTCCCCAGTAGCTGGGACTACAGGCGCCGCCACCACACCCGGCTAATTTTCTGTATTTTTAGTAGAGATGGGGTTTCACCGATTTAGCCAGGATGGTCTCGATCTCCTGTCTTGGTCTCCTGAACTCGTGATCTGCCCACCTTCGCCTCCAAAAGTGCTGGGATTACAGGTGTGAGCCACAGCGCCTGGCCAGTAAGGAATTCTTAAATAACATTTACTCTTCCTTATTTTACAGCATCACAAAATTAAACTTCCTCAGATAAAGATTGACAGTAAATGTAATCTGTATTTCTGTTCATGCCATCATTGGTAGTGAATTATTTAAATATATAAAACATTCTTGAATAACCTGTAACAGGACAATTACTTATCTAATTTTTGTCCTTTATGAAATAAAATGTAATCTCCACCTAATAATTTTAATTGTTTTTACAAGCTGGCCTAACAGGAATGTTTCTTATTCTTCCATTTAAAGAAATAATTCTTAACTATCTATATTCTTAACAGACTTACTTTGTTTTTACTTTTTGTCATCTTTATAAAATCACAGATCTCCTCTACATTATGTATTTATGTGAAACATACACTTTTCTTGGATTGTCAAAATGAACTCTGTCCCTTAAAAAACATTGTAATATTTAGCTTTAATAGCTTCTCCCCAGAGTGAAAGAAAACCTTATTATTTCTTACTATAAAAGCAAGAATGTGTCTATGGCAAAATTTCTTTAATAACTGGGACCGGTTCTCAATGTCTTTATATGAACCAAGGTCAGGGGTTCATGAGGTTTAATAGCACATAACATTCTCTCCTAGGGAATAAAACTGTGAAAGGTATCCTGAGTGGAAAATCCACTTTATGATTACTTTCAAAGAGTTTTGATAGTATATTATCCTTTTCCCATAAATCAGGGATAATATGGATGTTTATATTGATTTTACTGACACTGCATTACCCTCAGAAATTCTACTTCAAAAAAGAATGTCATAATTCGTTTTGTTTTGCTTTTGAAAGCTCACATGTACATTCCAAAGCATAGCTATTATCCAAGGCAGCCACTGAAAGACTTGGGGAACCAAGTAATAAAATGGAAATGATATTAAAATTATTTGTTAACTGAGCATTAAGTTTATCTCAAACTTTCTCATAATAGTATATGAATTAACTTCAATTATATCTTTCAAACTTGTAGTAGTTACCAATAGTCTGAAAACCAGAGCCTTCTGATGATCTTGATCAGCATAAGAAAATTGAAAGAGACAAAACAATCATATAGATATATATAGATATATAGATAGAGCAAGAGTGAGTCAACTAACAGTTGTATTTTTCTGCATTAGCAAAATATATTGCCCAGGATGCTACTACTCCATGAGGGTAATTGTCTACTTTATATTTTGACTAAGAAGAGTTTCCAAAATCTTTGCTTGCTATTTCCAAATATCTAATTATTTTAGACAGAGTTCTCCAGAGAAACAAAATCAATAACATATATAAAAATATATAGAAAGAGAATTATTATAAGGGATTGGGTCATGTGATTTTGCAGGCTGAGAAATCCCATCAACTACTGTCTGCAAGCCAGAGACCCAGGAAGGCAAGTTGTGTAGTACTAGTCCAAACCTCAAGGTCTGAGAACCAGGGGAATCAATGGCAGAAATTCCATTTTGAGTCCAAAGTCCAGAGAACCAAATAACTGATGTCCAAAGAAAGAAAAAGATGATGTCCCAACTCAATCAGAGGCAGCCCGTTCTCCCTTCCTCTGCCTTTTTGTTCTGTTTGGGTCCTCAATGCATTGGATGATCTCCACTCACACTGGTAAGGGCAATCTTTACTCAGTCTGTCAAATTGACACCTTCACAGACCCATCCAGAAATAATGTTTTACTAGCTATTTGGGCATTCCTTAGCCCAGCCAAGCTGACCTTAGGAAAATTAACCACCACTTTGTCTATGCATGTGCACACTTCAAAGGTTCCCAGTCCTGGAGGAATGAGCTGTCTTTTCTGTAATCACGTCAGATTAATTTAATAGGGAATCTCTCTTTTCCTACTAATATGTTTAATTTAAAGCCTTGGTTAACCTCCACACAATGTTAGGAGTAGAATTAACAATAATACAGTGAGGATGCAGAAATGGCCAGAGGGAAGTTGTTTGATGGAGTTCTAGATCCACCTTTTCCACGACCACACCAATTATGGGCTTAGTACTTAAGGAAGACTACAAATAGTTAGGGGAAAAACATTTTCCTCTCTTCCTCCCCAAAGGCTTTTGAGTATGAGAATTGGTGGATTTCAATAGCACGTTAGTAATACATACATCTCTCCCACCAATCCACACTTCCTCCACCAACACTTCTCATATGGGATTCCTTTAACTTACCTATACCTAGATACTTTCTGCCTATGTGGCTCTCATGAAGCTTCAGGATTTTTAACAGTTTATGTATCAGGACATCGTGCTGGGCTGCTCTTGGCCATCTTTCAAGTTAGACAAATTCCAAACAAAATTTTATAAATCTTATTTTTCAATGATTTCAGACTCCTCATTTTGAAGTGGTAACTTTACAATAATATTTTTGTTATTATACTATCATATATATCACACATAATACATTATAACATTTAACAAAATGTTGCCATGTATTGAATCTATATGTATAGGAGTAGGTGTGGTGTGTGTATAAATATGTAAGTATATATTAATATATACCAGGTACTATTAAACATAGTATAGGCATACTTTCATTAATAGAGCAACTTTGTAAAGAAACTATTGTCCGGAGGCAGTAAATCAATCATGAAAAATGAAAGTTTACAGCTGTGGTAGATAATGTACGTGGCCCAGTCCTTCTGAAGAACTTTCTCCAACTACTGGGAATGCTGCCAGCATAAAACTCTCAGCTGTCAGCTTTCTTCAGAAATTGTCCTCAGCTGAAGAGTGCTTGCTGAAGAGCACTCCCTTTCTTAGGGCCAGATCTCATATGGTGAGTGGGATGATACGTTGATATCATGGCTCAGAAACTCTTGTTCCAAATGGAACAACACCAGAGGGTCATTCCAGCTTCCAAGGTCCCTGTGGGGTTTGCGGAGGATCTTGATTTTTTTTTTTTAACCCCCTAAGGTGTAGATCCAGAAACTATTCCCCAATTAACTTCCCACAAGCTGATCTGTGACTTCAGAGTCAGCTTCTTGTAAAACCCAACCTTCAACAATGACCATCTAATCTATTGTCAAATCCGATATTCTGGTTTTTGTAAGTGAAAGAGTGTGCTAATCAGATGGAATGCAGGTACAATAGGCACACACTACAACAGTCCCCGGTGAACTGAGATTTTATGGTCACTCCAGGTTTCAGGCAATAGAAACACGGGTTCAATACACTTCTCAAAAGACATTCATACAGCCAACAGACACATGAAAAAATGCTCATCATCACTTGCCATCAGAGAAATGCAAATCAAAACCACAATGAGATACCATCTCACACCAGTTAGAATGGCAATCATTAAAAAGTTAGGAAACAACAGGTGCTGGAGAGGATGTGGAGAAATAGGAACACTTTTACACTGTTGGTGGGACTGTAAACTAGTTCAACCATTGTGGAAAACAGTGTGGCAGTTCCTCAAGGATCTAGAACTAGAAATACCATTTGACCCAGCCATCCCACTACTGGGGATATACCCAAAGGATTATAAGTCATGCTGCTATAAAGACACGTGCATACATATGTTTATTGCGGCACTATTCACAGTAGCAAAGACTTGGAATCAACCCAAATATACATCAGTGACAGACTGGATTAAGAAAATATGGCACATATACACCATGGAATACTATGCAGCCTTAAAAAAGGATGAGTTTGTATCCTTTGTAGGGACATGGATGCAGCTGGAAACCATCATTCTCAGCAAATTATCGCAAGAACAGAAAACCAAATACTGCATGTTCTCACTCATAGGTGGGAATTGAACAATGAGAACACTTGGACACAGGAAGGGGAACATCATACACCGGGTCCTATTGTGGGGAGGGGGTAGCGGGGAGGGATAGCATTAGGAGATATACCTAATGTAAATGACGAGTTAATGGGTGCAGCACACCAACATGGCACATGTATATATATGTAACAAACTTGCAGGTTGTGTACATGTACCCTAGAACTTAAAGTATAATAGAAAAAAGAAAATTTAAAAAAAAAACAAACATGGGTTCAATACCACCTTACTAGTTGTGGAATGTTGGGCTGATTATTAACCTTGCTAAGTCTCACTCTTCTCATTTGTAAAAGCAAGGTAACAATACCTGCTCTACTGGAGAATTGGAATATTGGGAAGATAATATGTATAAAACATTGATATATTGCCCGCGACTTACATGGGAGATGTTATCATTATACTCAATTTATAGATGATATGAAACTCAAAGAGATTAAGTAAACCCAAAGTTCACACGTCTCATTACGTGGAGCAGTCGAAATTCAAACTCAGTTTTCTAATTCTAAAAACCATCTCGATAATCTATCAATTTGTTACACTCTTTTTCTGGTCATTTTAAGAATTTAGTATTTGAAACTTAAAACACTACTCCTTAACTATCTGATGTATTGAGTACTCTTTTGATTATCATTGACAAAAACACACACATTCAAACAAGCTTAATCAACAAAGAAATTTATTCCCTCATGTAGTGGAAAACCTCAGGGGGTGCTCTCTGTACAAGCCTGACTGCTCTCATGCCCTGCAATGGGAATGTAAGAATTTTGCCTTTCTCATTCCATATTTGATCTATTATTTTCTGTGTTGACTTTGTTTTCAGTCTGACTTTTCTACACATTTGGAAAGATGACTGTTAGCAGCTGCAGGCCAATATAGCATGCAATTCCAGATCTGAGAAAAGCAAAATTCTTTCTTTTCCACCATTCATACTAATCCTTTAAAAGACTTTTGGGGTCCTACCTGGGATATGTACCTTTCTGAGGTACACTTTGACCTCTCATCTTAAACCTCCAATTTTTCTGCCCTTCCCCTCTCAGCTAATATTCTTGTTTTTCATTTTACACGGAAAATGAAAGCAGCCAAAAGAGAATTTCCTGATGCTCCCATCATCAAATTCATCAGCATACCTGCATCTGAAATCACATTCTTTGCTTTCCTTCCTTTGAGAGTGGCTGGTCTGTCAGTATTTCTACCAAAGACCACACCACATCCTATCCTCTTACCACAGAACATTTTCTTGAAAATGACCACTTCTGTGTTCCCCCTTATGCTTTCCCCTCTATTGAACCACTCCGATTATCATTTGTTTCAAATGAAGAATTATAATTCAAGTATTTCTTTTAGTGCAGTGAGTGAGAGATAAAGGTTATAGTTAACGTTAAGATGGTTCAGAAGATAAAAGTTTTTTTTACACCATGTTGGAAACTATTGGAGTACTATCTTCACAATATAACTCTCCGTACATGCACTTCATTGCTCCTAAATTTTTCTACCTTTCAACAACACAATACCTGATACTGCCCTACTTTCTATTTTCTTGTATCCTTGTTTTTTTCCTAATTGAGAGTGAACAGTGTTAAACAATTGAGTGAAAACCAACTCCTGTGATAGTGCTAGATGCTTAGGTAACATCTTCTGCTCGAGTTACTGAGACTTCACCTACTTTGAAGCTACTGATCTCAAAGAAGCTTAAGGGATAATTATTGAGGAGATAATTTTAGGTAACTTTGAATTTATAAGGAAATGTTGTCCAGGAAAATTACAGGGCCCATTTTTGACCAGGCTTGAGACATATTTGGTACAGAGAATATTAGGGAGTGGTTAGTCAGAATGGCTGCTTTGGAAAATGAATTTAACTGTAAGAAGTCTGTTGAGTACATATAGCAGTGGAATAAAATGGTGGTGGAGGTGAAAGTTCAGTTCATATGATACATTTTGACTTCACATTTCTAGTCTCTGATGATTGAGAAGGTACCACTGAAGAAATGTTTGATTTTCAAAGAGAAGCAGCTAATGTCCCATGACACCATTAATTACAAAAAAAAAAAAAAAATAGATAACACTTCAGAGTTTGCAAAGTTCATTTATTTTGGTTATCTAATTCAAAAGTGACACAACCTTATGAGGTAGCAATTGCTATACTTTAATAAGGAATGGAAACTAAGAGAAATTAAGTAAGATTTACCTTGGATTTCCAAGATAATACAATAGGTGAGTCAAACTCAGGCTATAGGTAAAGAAAGTGGCCACTCAGTTCTAGAATGTGTATGTTCAACATTGTAGAGTGCTGCTCTCTTTTGAAAAATGGCCCCAAGTGAAACATGCTGTCCAGTATTCACTATTTTGTATGGTTTTTAACCGAAATAAATGGGGGCTTGCGCTATGTAAACAAGAAAATGTGGCATTTTTCTTTCTTTCTCTCTCGTAATGTGTACACTGTAGGAAGCCAACTACAGTTTATGAAGTTCAAAAACACTGAAGATTCTAAGTTTGAGAGAGCCCAAGCTATGCATATGAAGAAGCCACATAAAGAAGAAGAGCTATAGTGTCTGCTCTTTTAGCAGTCCCACCTGAGGTGTCAGACATGTGAATAAAGATGCTTTCTTGGTTGTCCAGTCCAGCTGAACTTTCAGATGACTCTAGATTCTGCTACCATCTGACCAAAACTCCGGGCGATATCTCAAGTGAGAACCAGTAGAGCTCAGTCAACACACATTATCATAAATACTTATTTTGGTTTCCAAGTTTCGGGATGACTTTTGGTGTAGCATTAGATAAAACCCTGCTTACCTCCCAATTTGGGGACGGGGAGAAATGAAAGGATCACATAAGGTAAGTGAGGGGCATTGCTTTGCAAACTTTGAAAAATACTATACAGTGTGTGTGGATGTAGTGAATACATAGAGACTCAGAAGTCATAAGCCCTGAGTCTGAATCCTCCTCTTGATAATTTCTCACTCTGTGACTCTTGGATAAATCACACTCAATTTCTCCTGCTCTAAATGTGATTATCAATAAAATTATGATAATAAAGCCTTGCTCTGTTGAGAGTCTTAGGTGAGAAAATGTGGTGTGTAAATGATTTTGTAAATTTTATAAAATTATACAGATATATTTCATATTGCTATTATTATAATTAAAAATACAGAGTCAGGATAACGTGGTCCTGTGCACAAGAGGCAGATTATATTTGAAATAATCAAATAGAATTTGAGCACGGGAATCATTCACTCCTTCATTCAACATGCTATTTAGCACTGACTGTGCATCAGAAACTGTGCTCAAATCTTTGCATCTGACACTGAAAAAAAAAACAGATAAAAACACTGTCTTTGTGGAGCTTACATTCTATTGTCAAATAAGTGATGTCCATTTAGTTGGCTTCTATTAACACTATAGGAATCAAATTATGCTCTGATTATTTGCAGTCATCATAGTGCTGGTGGTGGCAAAGTGACGACTTTTGGGGTGATAGTGCCAGAGAATTTTTATTTCGAAGCAGTCATAGCATAATTAATTATTAATTCTTGTGAGAATGATTGAAAATTCCATCACACTGTTTGGCAAAGGTGGAGGGGGAAATTCAGCATCATATTGTTCTTGGAAAATAACAATTTCCTAGGTTTCTTCAGTTTAAAAATAGTGAAATATGAAATCTTATGTTTCTTGTGAAAATGTAGTAAAACAGAGACTCATCTGAAAAGGTTACTTCCCTCCTATTATAAGCACTTGAGGAATCAAACATGGACCAGTTTTCTATGAAAATAATTTGCTTTAAGTTATTGGAAGTACCTGAAAAGGAAAAATATATTATTAAATGGGCCTATCACATAGAAAAATACAAAATACACTTTGTGGACATATGAGTACTGCCTTTCTAGGTTTACAGCATGAAACGTCAGAAATAATAGCACTTGAAAAGATACGAATTTAGAATGGTGTGATGTAGCCAAGGTGAACAGTATCACTTACATGCTTACCAACAACCTGCAGATTTGAGATAAAAAGGAATCCTGTTTCAATTCCATGAAAGACTATGCCTACTATATATCATGGAAATGAATTTCTAAAAACTTATATGCTTAATAGTTATTTCAGGATTGCTAAACCTCAGAAAGAAGATGACTACAGGAGTCAGATAATTCTAAAATATAAGGGAGTTGAGAGAAAAGACATTTGTTGAATCAAATGGGTAAGGAAAGGAAATGGATCCAATTCTTTACAGCTACATTGTGTTATTTAGGAAGGTAGCACTACCTTCTGAATATTGAAAAGCATTTCTGAAAAAGTCAAGTTTAAGGCTGAATCTTGATCTTAAATTGTATTTACATTACATATGTAATAGAAATCTTGTTTTTATCTTATTAGCAAGTGCTCATGAAAACATTTTTATTTCTAGTGATAGTACATTTGACCATAATATGAAAAAGAAGAGAGTGATAGCAATACAAATGATGACATGAGGGCATATGGAAATTATCTCCTCCATATAACAATTAAAAGTGTGCAAAAATAATCAGAATCAGCTCTTTTGAAACTCTGGAAATTAGCCAAATGCTTTGGGGAATCTAAAAATAATTTATTTGGTAAACGAAAAACAAAAAGAGAAAGAAAGGCTAAATTACGGTAAAAACTGAAAGCTTTGTGGTATTTTAAGCTGCCTATTCTCATCATCCTCTCTCAAGTTCCACAGTTAACCTTGACTTCAGTCGCTGACTACTAGTAGCCTGGCAACCTTCAGCTTAGTTCGCTGAGAATTATTGTTTGAACTGGAGCGTGGCTTACTGCAAGATACCACTTATAAAACTGTCTTTATTTGACCTCATTTGTAGCTGGCCCATGAAAGTCTTTTTAACTGGTATACTTATTGAAAACATTGAAAGGCAAATTTTTTACATTTTTTAAGTCTGAAGTGGTAGATAACAGTTAGGGCAAATAATACGGTAGCTGTAAAACTTAAAAAGCTAGGAGATGAAATGTAAATAGGAGTTTTGAAGACTTCTGACCTATTATTGGCACTATAAAAGGTCACACATGGATGACTGTGCACGTTCTAAGCACAATGCTTATTCTCAAGAAAGATATAAGAAGGCCCTAAGCTTTCACCTCCAGATGACTATGAGGCTATGGCAAAGCAGAATGTGAAGACTAAGGCAGAGCTGTTAACCAACTGGCTGGGTGTTAAAGGTGTGCCCCAAAATGCACACAGAGTCACTAAGCAGAGACCAGAAGAGTTACGGGTTCCAGGCCTTTAATGAAATTTCTGTCTATTCTTTCACTGACTAGTAAGTTAAGGAAACAGAGACTTCAGTGTTCAAACATGATAAAAAACAAAAACTTTAGACAATTTGTTCAGAAAAGTCACTAAAGAAACAAATTACAACAAAAACAAATAGCAAAATCAACAAAATTTGAAGGGAGTAAAATATAATTTTCAGAGTTGTCACATTTTTATTATTTAAAATGTTCAGTTTTCAACAAAACCTTATAAGGCATACAAAAAATAAGAAGATATGGCTCATACACAGGAAAAAACACACAGTCGATAAAACTGTCCATGAGAAAGCTCAGGTGTTTGGCTTACTAGACAAAGGTTTTTAAATCCACCATGATAAAAATGTATTTAATAAGTAAAATAAACTATTTCTGAAAAGCTAAAGGAACATTTGAGAATAATGTCTCACCAAATAAATAATACTAATAAATAATTGTATAAATAAATATTAATTATAGAATTAAAATGTATAATAACTGCATAAAAAATGTAGAGTGACTTAACAGCAAATTTTAGCAGGCAGGGAAAAGAGTTAGCTAACTTAAATATAGGTCAATGAGATTATCTGATGCAAGAAACAGAAAGAAAAAGAAATAAGGACAAATGGACAAACTTAGAGATAGCATCAAGCATACAAAAATATGCATAATGGGAGTCCCAAAAGGAGAGGGAACAGAGGAAGAGAAATGGGGCATAAAAATATGTGAAGAATAATACAAAACATAGTTAAAATCTTCCAAAACTTGATAAAGAATATTAACTTGCACATCCAAGAAGATCTATGACTCCCAAGTAGGATAAACTCAAAGAGATTCACATTTTTTAAAAATTACAATTAAACAATCAAAAGAAAATGACAAAGAGAGAATCTTGAAAACAACAAGAGAGGAGCAACTCATCATGTGCAAATGAGTCTGAATAATTTTTCACCGATTTTTCATTAGAAACCATGGAAACCCGAGGCAGTGAGATGACATTTTTAAAGTTTTGAAAGTAAATGACTATCAACGAATAATTTCATAATCAACAAAACTATACTTCAAAAATAAAAAAGAAGTGAAAATATTCTCACTTATTAAACCAAAACTGACAGAATCTTTTACTAGCAAAGTTTCCATGCAAGAAATATTAAAAGAGGTATTTCGACATGAAATAAAATTACACTTGACAATATCTAGAGTCCATATAAACAAATGCAAAACAATAGAAAAAGCAAAGATTAAAAATATATGAAAGAGAGTATAAATATATTTTTTTGTAACTATTTTCTTCTCTCCTACCCGATTCAAAAATAAACTGCATAAGGCAATGGTTATAAGTAATGTACTGATTGGTATACAATGAATAAAGATGTAATGTGTGTAATAATACAACGAAGGAAGGAGGAGAGAACAATGCAATTTAGAACCAAAGTTTTGTATGCTATTAAAATTAAGTTGATAGTAAATCTAACTAGATTTTTTAAAATTAAGATACTACTTGTAACCCACCAGGCAACCCTAAGAAAATAATTTACAGGCTGGGCGCGGTGGTTCATGCCTGTAATCCCAGCCCTTTGGGAGGCCGAGGCGGGCTGATCAAAAGGTCAGGAGATCGAGACCATCCTGGCTAACACGGTGAAACCCCCGTCTCTACTAAAAATACAAAAAATCAGGCGCAGTGGCGGGCGCCTGCAGTCCCAGCTACTCAGGAGGCTGAGGCAGGAGAATGGTGTGAACCCGGGAGGCGGAGCTTGCAGTGAGCTGAGATCGCGCCACTGCACTCCAGCCTGGGCAACAAAGCCAGACTCCGTCTCAAAAAAAAAAAAAAAAGAAAAAAGAAAATAACTTACAAAATATAATTAAATCAGTGATAAGGGGATTAATATGGTACATTAAAAAATTGACTAAAGAAAAGGCAATCTTGGAAAAATAGAGAAATAAAAAAGCAGAAGACATATAGAAAACAACTGGTAAAATGGCAAACATAAATTCTATGTATCAGTAATTACATTAAATGTATACTGATTAAAAACACCATTTGAAATAGAGTTTGCAGATGGGTTTAGAAAAAAACAAAATCCAACTATCTGTTTTATTTAACAGACACACTTTATATTCAAAGACACAAACAATTTGAATATAAACAATCAAATAAGATAAATCATTCAAACAGTAATCAAAAGAGACCTGGTCATAATAACACACAAAATAAACTTCAAGAGATAAATTGTAACTAGTAAGAAAGAGCATTCAACAATGATAGAAAGGATTAATACATAAAGAAAACATAACAATAAGCACATATTCACCTATCAAGAGAATCCCAAAATACATGAAGGAAGAAATAAAGTAGACAATATAAAACTTCCCTCCCCCAATACACACATAATCCCTAGAATAGATGGCTTTATTGATGCATCCTACCAAATGTTTAGAAGAGTTTACACTAATTCTTCACAAACACACTCAAAAAGTAGAAGAGGAGGGATTATTTTCCAACTCTTTTTATAAGACCTGTAAAATCAGACAAATACATCGCAAGTAAAACAAATTAAGAATCCCTCTGTTTTTCCCAAAGTGGCAGATTAGAGGCTTTTAGGATGCCTCAGCCACTTGGAAATAGTAAGATAGTGCATAAAGATCAACTCTGTGAGCTTTAATTGAAGAAGAAAATGGGAAAACATCAGAATTGTGAAGGACACTCCAGATCCTGTGGAGGAAAAAGAACACTGACTGACAGTCCCCATGATGGTATCTGTCTGGTAAAAGTGATTGAATCCCCAGGAGAATATGAGAGAGGCAGAGAACCTCTCTGCCTATGTGACTCATTTTTCCAATGGGAACTCAAGTGACCCAGGTAGAGGGACAGCACTTTCTTTCTCCCAAGCCCTACAGCCAACTTGGGGAGAGATTTGGAGATATTTTGAGGGAAAGACATTAGGAAAAGCTGCAGACATTTTCCCAGACCTGGGACCAAGACAGAATACCATTTTGAATCCTGGCACACATGAAGTCAGGCATTCTTTGGCAACTTGGCAGCATTACCACTCAGGAATTTTAGTCTTGGGCCAGTGATTGGGGTACCTGCTCTAGAGTGGGATAAGGGCCTCCACAACCAGAGCTATGGAAAGCACATCCAGAGTGGACGCTGGAACTGTGCTTTCCCGTGTCACAAGCCTGGGGTAGGAAGAGTGCTGCTACAGCTGCAGTTTCTTCTGGGTGGTGAGATTTGCAGCCAGGGCCAGCCTAGTGACCTGGAATTGGTCTGTGTGTGCCATTTCTAG
Organism: Macaca nemestrina; assembly: GCF_043159975.1. Taxonomy (NCBI): domain Eukaryota; kingdom Metazoa; phylum Chordata; class Mammalia; order Primates; family Cercopithecidae; genus Macaca; species Macaca nemestrina. The sequence goes on along the minus strand of NC_092128.1, from coordinate 170,799,635 downwards.
GTGTCTCCACCTGCTCTACTAAGACAATAGTGCAATGGGGTCCTCTGCTCAACCCCCAGGCAAAAATTCAGGCATTTGGAGCAGCTGCTTGCCTGGACCAGCAGCCTTAGCCACTCAACTCTTTGTGAACATAGATTGTGGTGCAGAGCAGCCCTCTACACTTTATGCCAAGGCGAATCTCCCGGCATTAGGAGCGCCTGTTCACTGGGTTCAGAGTCTAACTTGCTCCAACCTTCCTGTGCAGAGATCCTGGTGCAGTGGGGCTCTCTCTGGTGCAGGGAGGCCTTCTCTGTTTCATGTCTAGGCAGATCTCCAGGCAGTTAAAGCACCTACTCTTCTGGTTCAGCAGCCTGAGCCACCCAACCTTCCTGGACATAGATCATGGTGCAGCATGGCTCTTTCTGCTCCACACTCAGGCAGATGTCCAGACATTCGGAGCATCATCTTGCCTGGATCAGCAGCCTGAGATGCCCACCCTCCCTGGGCAGAGATCTTGGTGCAGGGGTCTTTGCTGCTACATGCTCGGGTAGATCTCCAGGCATTCAAAGCATCTGCTTGCCTGATTTAGCAACCTGAGTCATCCCACCTCTCCTGTGCAGAGATCTTGATGCAGTTGGTTTCCCTACTCCTAATTCAGGAAGGTGGGTGTTCTGAATGCCTAGAGAACTTCTCACCACCCAGTTGTATTAGTCTGTTCTCAGGCTGCTAATAAAGACATACTTGGGACTGGGTAATTTTTAAAGGAAAGAGGTTTAATTGACTCACAGATCCACACACCTGGTGAGACCTCACAATCATGGTGGAAAGCAAAGGGGAAGCAAACATGTCTTATATGGCAGCAGGCAAGAAAGAGTGTGTGCAGGGGAACACACCTTTATCAAACCATGAGATCTCATGAGTCATGAGACTTATTTACTATCACAAGAACAGCATGGGAAAGATTCACCTCCATGATTCAATTACCTTCCACTGGGTCCCTCCCACAACGTGTGGGGATTATGAAAGGTATAATTCTGGATGAGGTTTGAGTGGGGACACAGGCAAATCACATCATTCCACCCACGGCCCCTCCCAAATCTCATGTCCTCACATTTCAAAACCAATCATGCTTTCCTAACAGTCCTCCAAAATCTTAGCTTATTTCAGCATTAACTCAAAAGTCCATAGTCCAAAGTCTTATCTGAGACAAGGCAAGTCCCTTCTGCCTATGAACCTACAAAATCAAAAGCAAGTTAGTTACTTCCTAGATACAATGGGGATACCAGCATTGTGTTCCAGATGGGACAAACTGGCAAAATGAAATGAAAACAGACCCCGTGCAAATCCAAGATCCATCAGGGCAGTCAAATCTTAAAGCTCCAAAATGGTCTCCTTTGTCACCATGTCTCACATCAAGGTCACACTGATGCAAGAGGTAGGCTCCCATGACCTTGGGCAGCTCTGTCCCTGTGTCTTTACAGGGTACAACTCCCCTTCTGGCTGCTTTCATGGGCTGGCATTGGGTGTCTGTAGCTTTCCCAGGTGCATAGTGCACGTTGTTAGTGAATCCACCATTCTGGGATTCGGATGATGGTGGTCCTCTTCTCACAACTCCACTAGGCAGTGCCCCATTGGGGGCTCTGACTCCACATTTCCCTTCCACTCTGCCCTAACAGAGGTTTTCCATGAGGACTCTGCCCCTGCAGAACACCTCTGCCTGGGCATCCAGACATTTCCACAAATCTTCTGAAATCTAGGTGGAGGTTCTCAAACCTCAATTCTTGATTTCTGTGTATGTGGAGGCCCAACATCACATGTAAGCTGCCAAGGCTTGAGACTTTCACCCTCCAAAGCAATGACCTGAGTGATACACTGGCCCTTTTTAGCCATGGCTGGAATGCAGGGGACCAAGTTTGGAGAGTGCCCAAAGCAGTAAGGCCCTCGGCCCAGCCTATGAAACCATTTTTTCCTCCTAGGCCTCTGGGCCTGTGATGGGAGGGGCTGCCATAAAGACCTCTGACATGCCCTGGAGACATTTTCCCCATTGTCTTCGTGATTAACATTTGACTCCTCATTACTTATGCAAATTTCTGCAGCCAGCTTGAATTTATTCTCAGAAAATGGGTTTTTCTTTTCTATCACATAATCAGCCTACAAATTCACCAAACTTTTATTCTCTGCTTCCCTTTCAAACATAAGTTTCAACTACAAACCATACCTTTGTGAATAAATAAAACTAAATGTTTTGAACAGTACCCAAGTCACTTCTTGAATGCTTTGCTCCTTAGAAATTTATTGCAGCAGATGCCGTAAATCATCTTTCTCAAGTTCAAAGTTCCACAAATCTTTAGGTCAGGGGAAAAATGTTGCCAGTCTCTTTGCTAAAGTATAACAAGAGTCACCTTTGCTTCAGTTCCCAACAAGTTACTCATCTCCATCTGAGACCACTTCAGCCTGGACTTTATTGTCCGTATCACTATCAGCATTTTGGTGAAAGCCATTCATCAAGTCTCTAGGAAGTTCCAAACTACTATGTCATTTTTTTTCTATAAAACCAGAAAAAAAAACTATTTAATAATTCATATGAAACTCCAAACAGCCAAAATAGCCAAAGTAATCCTAATCACAAAGAACAAAGCCAGAGGCATCACATTACCTGACTTCAAAGTATACTATCAGGTGATGGTAACCAAAATAGCATGGTACTGGTGCCAAAACAGCATGGTACTGGTACAAAAACAGACACATAGACCAATGGAACAATAGAGAATCCAGAAATAAAGCTGCACAACGACAGACATATGATCTTTAACAAAGTTAAGAAAAATAACCAACAGGGAAAAGACTACTCCCTATTCAATAAATGGTGCTGGTCTAGTTGGTTAGCCATATGTAGAAAAGTGAAACTCAACCCCACCTTTCACCATATAAAAAAATTAACTCAGGTTGGATTAAAGATTTAAACATAAGACCTAAAACTATAAGAATCCTAGGGAACACCATTCTGGACATTGGCCTTGGGGAATAATTTATGACTAAGTCCTTAAAAGCAATTGCAACCAAACAAAAATTGATAAGTGGGATCTAATTAAACTAAAGAGCTCTGCACAGCAAAATAAATTATCAACAGAGAAAACAGGCAACCTATAGAATGAGACAAAATACAAACTACACTTTCAACAAAGGTCCAATACCCCAAATCTATAAAAAAAAAAATAAACAAATTAATAAGCATAAAACAAATAACCTGAATAAAAACTGAAAGGGAGGAATTCTGAAAATTCCTTGTGGGCAAAGAGGAGTTGGAGAGAGAAAAACTTGTGCACTCACTCTTCCAGACTGTGCTAAAAGAAATGAAGTCCTTTTTTACTTTTATTTTGTTTTCAAGTCATTATTTTTCAATTAAACTCCTCTGATTGCTAGTGAAGTAAACATTGTTCCCAAGTGACTTTAATTTCCACAAATTACAGGAGCTATAAATAAACATTCACAAATGTTGCTTTAATATTATCAATTTGAGTAAGGTATTTTCATACAATCATATTTAAATTGGGTTTGCTTATTTGAATAAATTTCATGAACATCTTAGTTCAGCTTAGCATTTTAATGCTATGGAAATGGTTTATCAGAAATAATGGGCCTAATTATGAACTCCTGGTATGTCACTGATTTCTGGATTTTCTCCCAAAATCACCATCAAGTCTATGAAAAGAGCCATTGAATCACTTGTTTTTGAACATAAACCAACCAAACCTTTCTAGGAACTGAAAATTGTATTTTCCCATTAATGTGATCATTTCAGGAATTTTACTAAATAGGAGATCAATATAAACCAACAAAAATTACCCATACTCACCATCAAGAGGTAGTCATGGTAACTTATTTTTATATTTCCTTCAATTCTTTTCTAAGCTTTTTTTTTTTTTTCAACTTTTATTTTAGAATTAGGGAGTATGCATGCAGATTGGTTGCAAAGGTATATTGAGTGATGTTGAGGTTTGGAGTATGAATCGATCTGTCACTGAGGTAGTGGGCATAGGACCCAAAAAATAGTCTTTTGGCCCTTACCTCCCTCCCTCTCTCCATCCTCTAGTAGTCCCCAGTGACTATCCTTTCCACCAGTATGCCCACACATACCCAATAGTTTGCTCCTGCTTATAAGTGAGAACATGCAGTATTTGGTTCTGATTCCATCTTATCTTGCTTAGGATAATGACCTCCATATGCATCCATTTTGCTGCAAATAACTCAATTTTGGTTTTTTTATGGCTGTGTAGAATTCCAATGGTATACATGAACCACTTTTTCTTTATCTACCAGAAGATCTTTTAAATAACTACTTTAGTGGAGAATCAAATCTCCTTTGGTCAGAAAAGATGGACTCTCAGCAAAATTTTAGAAAGGGCTACAGAAGGAGATTTGGAGCATGTAAAAATATATAAAATAAGAACACCATTGTCATAATCTAAATTGCAGGTTAACCAGATTGCCCGCAGATCCAATTTATTTTGATTTACAAGAAGTCACCTTCATTTCCCATCAGATTATTGGCAAAAATGTATTTATTGCCAACCTTGGCCACATTTTGTCTTTGAGCTTTCTTGATAAAGTTCAGGCGTTGAAAATGGAGTAGGGGTAAGAGGAACAATCTCAAAATCCGAAAGCAAAATGAATTTCTCTTTCTTTTTAAATCTGTCCTTGGGACAGGCCAGAGTTGTTAGGCATAGTAGGTTCAACAGTGGCTCCCCAAAGATACGCAACTGGAATCTCAGAATGTAACTTTATTTGGCATAAGAATCTTTGTAGATGTCATTAAGGTTAGCATCTCAATTTGAGGTCATGCTGGATTGAGATAAGCATGAAATACACCAATGAGTGTCCTTATAAGAGACAAAAAAGGAGAATACAAAGAAACATAGGGAAGAATGACATATGAAGACGAAAGTAGAGACTGGAATTATGCTGCCATCAGCCAAGCAACACTTGGAGCCACCAAAAGCTGGAAGAGGCAAGGAAGAATTAAAATTTTTCCCTAAGGCTTTTGGAAGGAACATGGTCCTCTGACACTTTGATTCCAGACTTGTGGTTTCTGCAGCTGTGAGAGAATAAATATCTGTTGTTTTAAGCCACCAGCTTGGATGTAAATTATTATGGCAGCCTTGCAAAACTAGAAGACTAGATACGTGGTCTTCTTGTTAAACCCAACCAACCAACTAACCAACAGACAAACAGCATCCAACATGATCTAATGTTTTCTTCATATCCCTCATGATGAAAGGAAGATACATAGAAAGAACTGGAATTGTCCTGAGTTAATCCACTCACCGACACTCTAGCCCAAACTTGAGGGGAACCATCCAAATCATTGCGAGTGGGTCACAGGAGGATGTCACATGTCACAGGAGGATACTAATTCCACCATTCACAATGTCGTGGCCCAGGGAATGGAGTCTGTTATGAGGCATTATACCACCTGGGCCTACACTAGGCAGGAATTGGCCTGAAAGTACATCCTACATATATCTGCTGCCTGTAGCATGTATGATTCACTCAAAATCTTAAGAGCCCATGGTTTTGCATACAGATATAAGGTTTTTTAATATAATCGATGGATAATAAGGATATTATTAAAGCCACACTGTCCCAGGCTGGGACACAGTTTGAGAACCCAGCACTGCACATCTGAGCCTAAACACAAAAACTGGCCATCCTCTGTCAAGTCAGCCAGCAAGATGTTGCAGGCTGCAGTTGTTACGTGAGACTTAAAGACAGAAAATTTTCAGTGGCAAGGCTTAAATAGGAAAATGTTCATTGAAATCTTGCTAAAGTCTTAGAATGCAATCTGACTAAAATTGTAAATCAATACATAAACAAGCAAACAAAACAAATTATCCTTGCCCCTGAAAAATAATCAATCAGAAGTTCTTTGTGCTACACTCCTACTAAGAGGAGATAATAGCTAAGTGGTATTTACCCTCATGGTAAAAATTTCCTCAATGCCTTCATAAAATATTACCACTTACTCAAGAGAGAGTTCAACAAATGCTCTAGGATGCAAGTGAAGGCAACACAGGCTGAATAACTATTGTGTCCTGCCTCAGCATCTGCTCTCCTACTTCTATGGAAGAGGATCCAGCTATCCTGATGATCTGGCTATTTCTACAGAGGAGACACAATTCACTGATGGTCTTATCCTTCTTTCATGTATAATATGCATAAGAGGAGATTTTACATATTTTGTGTTATTAAAGGGCTTTGACCACACAATTCACTTCCAAGGTGACTGTAGTTACCCTGTGAAATGATAATGAAACCACAACAACAAAAGTCAGCAGTGAGGATTAGCAAAGAAAAAACTGGGACCAGGAGTGGAGGTGCTGATTGATGTACTGTAGTCACCATGTACATGTTGCTATGGAAATTATGCAAAAATGAAAGAAAAAAGGAACTAAATAGTTGTATTGAGAGGATAGAAATGACATGGCCTGTCTCTGATAACATTATTGAGGAGACTTCTTCCATTTCCTGAGATAAGCATCTAGAATCGTTAAAAATGGGAAATGAAGGGGTTCGGTTAGATGATGAAGTTAGCACTACAAACCTCTCATAAAATAAGAATCGGCATCTATCCCCAGTCTCCTGATGACATTTTTTGGCACTGTGTTTACATCTCAAGTTCAGAAAGTCCCCTTGCAATCCTCATGACTAAGCTAATTTCACTGACTTGGTTAAAAGGATATTTTCCATTTTTCTTTTTTTTTTCCACAGCACAATCTTTGCTAAAGAATGGCTCTCAGGGTTTAATCTCTTATCCTAATTCGAATCACACAGTCCATAATTTCCTGGTATCCAAACAAATTCAGTGGGCAGGCATGAACAAAATTTGGCCACAAACACTAGTAATCACCATTTGGTTTCAAGCTTTAATAAGAGATTGTGGCTACAATGCTATTTGCCAACGGACAGAAGTCCTCATATCAACCTTGGCTGTGGATACGATTTATTTAAAAAAGAAAGAAACCAGGAGCCATCTGGGTAAAATTAACTGCCTGTGGTATGAACTTTGAACAGCCGACCAGAACCACCATCTAGCACCAAAACCCTTGAGTAAGTCGAAAACATAAGAATAAAAAATAGAGAAAATATAGGCAAAGAGAGAGAAAGCAAAACTCTTCCAAAACTCATGTCAACGTTAATAGTCTTTAGCAGTGAAAAAAAAAATTTTTTTTCCTTGAGAGTTAATTAGTTGTTTCACTTTCCCTTGTCTAGAAAAGATTGCTGTAGTAATTATTATTAACATTCTTAATAATAATGGTAAGCAGTAATAACAATTGAGCCTTTTTACATCCCAGGGTTAGTATTATAATTGGTGCCTTATGTATTAACTCTTCTGATCCTCACTAGAGGAAGCTCACAAAGGTGACTGGCTAAGTCTCTCATAGCCAGTAGGCGGTGGCAGCCTGAAGAACCCAGATGGTTGAGCTGCTGAATCCTTCCTCTTACCGATATGTTCGGCCACGTCTCACATAACCAGTGGGAACCCGCACAGCGGATGACTCTTAACTTTGTTCTGTAAAAATTCCATAGTAGGTAAAATAAGCTATCACCCAAGGGCTTTCTCTACTCTCTAGTACAGAAAATGGATGTTAGCCTAGTGATACCAAAATGCTACTGTTCTTCGTGTGAAATCCTAGCCAGTTGAAACCATTAAAGGGAACAAACGTCGCTGAGCATCTACTGGATGCCAGACATTGTTTCATGAATTTCAACGTGATTTATCTCACTTGCTCAAAAATATATATATACATATATATATGGTAAGTTTGAAGACTGGTTAAAGAAGTGGGTTAGCAGCCTTGGCATTTTCTCAACTCTATAATTTTTTTGGTTGTTTACTTTGTCTTTTGTAATAATAAAAAGTTCAATAACAATAGCTCACTTTCAAAATTTATGTTACTCTTTAGAATGTACTCAATCACTAGTTTTTGCTACATGTGAGTTGTTCTTTTATCTTATTTTGTTATTTTTATTTTTTTTGAGACGGAGTCTCGCTCAGTCGCCCAGGCTGGAGTGCAGTGGCGCCATCTCGGCTCACTGCAAGCTCTGCCTCCCGGGTTCCCGCCATTCTCCTGCCTCAGCCTCCCAAGTAGCTGGGACCACAGGCGCCGCCACCATGCCCAGCTAATTTTTTGTATTCTTAGTAGAGACGGGGTTTCACCGTGTTAGCCAGGATGGTCTCAATTTCCAGACCTCGTGATCCGCCCACCTCGGCCTCCCAAAGTGCTGGAATTACAGGTGTGGGCCACCGTGCCCGGCCGTGAGTTGTTCTTATAGTGGCCAGAGTCCTTCTTCAAATAGGTGATAAAACATCTTAAAGTATGTGAACATTCATATGTCTCAAGTTCAGTTAGCAAACAAATATAATTAGATTAAGCCTTGATATTTCTAATAGACTTCTCTAATAAATGTATACTTAATTTCTACTATTATTAATGCTTCTTATTTAAAATTGAGGATGTGATAAATAAGAAACAAATATAACTAGATAGAGCCTTCATATTTCTAAGAGTTTTCGTTAATAAATATATTTCCTTAATTTCTACCACTATTAATGCTTCTTATTTAAAATTAAGCATGTGATAACTATTTGTTGCCACCTCATGCAAAATAAAATAATGTAATATTAATTATGCTTATTGTGCATGCGCTTTGTGTCAAGTTAGGTGTAAGTTGTCTATGAGCTCAGTTAGCCCCCACTTGCCAAATTATGTAGCTGCTATTACTGTCATACCAATTTTTTTTTTTCAGATGGATGAAGGGAGGGAGGAGGGTTTGGTAACCACAGAGCTTAGTCACCAGAAGTGAACAGGACCAAGATTTGAACCTGACAGTTTGTCTTCAGAGTTGAAATCTTAATCTCCATACATACTTGAGGTTTTGGGATCCTCACCAAATGTTCAGTTATCTAACTTAAATATGGACAATGTGAAGGTCACAAAATTGCTTTCAATCATCTCTAAGATAAATCGCAGAGAGATAAGCAATTTTTCAGCAGATGAAATATAATTAAAACAAGAGATTACGTACCTTCTGGTCCTTTTGCCAAGAGAACACTGGTTTCCCCCAAGGCTTGATCTATTCATGAGGGCAAACATTGGGATACTTTGAATTTCTCCTCATCTAGGTAAGTTTCAAGATGCATTATGGCAACCAGAATAATTTTATTCAGGAATAGAAAAGGCCAACTAGTTTAGCACACTTAGACATGAAATTTATTGTTATCATATTTAATTCAATCTTATTTTTTTCTATTTTAATTTACAGATAGAAATTATGCAGTAGTTTTATAGGCTGACCTGTGTAAACTCCTTCTCACAATTTTTTAATATAGTTCTGAGGATTATTTTATCATACCGAAGTCCTATACAATAATATAATTGAGTTTCCTGCCACTCAATGAGTAATTGGCCTTCAGGTTTCTCTTAATGATTATAAATAAGACCTTATGATTTCCTTTGTTTTGTGTAAGAATATTTACTAATGAAAGTCTCAATCTACCACAATGTTTAACTTCGAGGAACAAGATATGAAAAAAATATACTCTTAAAAACTTAAATGTTGAATTATTCCTTCACATGTAATGTCCTGAAACTTTTTTTTTTACAGCACACAGGGAGTAGATATTCAAGATGATTGCATAAATGTATACAAACTAGAGACTAGGAACTGGTGAGGCTTGTCCAGATGACAAGACACTCTTTGCTAAAATTAACATTCTCTCTCACCTCAGAGGTTTCATCATTGCTATTGTTGTTGTCGATATTGCTGTTTATTAAAACTGTGTTCTGTAAATTACCGGTGAGAGTGAGTGGTTTTAATATTGCTTTGGTGTCCACATAGAAATTCTTCAGCACTGTGAAGATAAGACCCCAAAAGATTGCTCACTGTACAGGGACTCTTGGCTAGCTTAAAAAAAAAAAAAAAAAAAAAAAAAGCTAAATATTTCCATTGCTGAGATGTAAATGAAGAATTCTCAAACATTTGATGTATCTGTTTAATGTCTGAAATAAGAAGTAGAAACCTTTCACTAACAACTTGTGCTGTGAAACACATAAGTTTAAATGAGTAATTCAACAGTTACTGTTTGGATTTACATAGAGGGACTTTTGCCCAAGCCGGTACTGAACACATACCAAAACAATTATGCCTAGTATGTACACAGTGATAAGAATATTTTCTTTTGGCATCTACTAGAGGAGACACTTAGAGCAGCACGACTTCCTGCTGCTACCCTTGGGTCCATGCTGTGGTAGTTATTTACCTGAATTGTCCTCGGAGTAACTGCATTTCCTTGTATATGAAATGGACCTAAAGTAATGGATTTGCCCGTTAGTGAATACTATTAGAAACAATTTCAATTGTAATGCAATTCCTGTTCAGTTCCGTACAATTTCTATATCGAAACACAACTGAAAGAAAAATGACAACCAATCAACCAGTAAAACTGCAATACATACTTTTTAGGTGAGAAAACAGTCAAAAGAATGTGGATTTGGAAGTCTTTCCGTTGTGCTAATTATAGATATTTTTTATCTCTCTGGATACTTGTTAATAGTCATTAGGTTTATACAATTTTCTCTTTTTAATGCATCAAATAAACACCAAATAGGAAGAAGTAAATCAGTATAACGGGACATCTAACCATTGGTTTAAAAATACATAACCTACAGCCTAAAATAAAGAAGAAATATATACATGTGCAGCTTTTTTTGACTGACTGTATTATAAAATATGCTAAAATTATATTGCAAATGAACTCTCCTCACCTCCCAAATAATAGCAAAACATACAGTGAAACAAAATTGTACAAGTTTATATTAAGGCTCTCAAATTTAAACTAAACATAAAAACTGAGCAATTTATCTTGGGATTCTTAAAAAAAATGAATCTAACAAATTTCAAATTGACGATACCTGACATGTTGTCATCATATAACAGTAAAAGTAAATTCTCTGAATATCAAGTTTTAATAATAAATGGGAACAATACCGAACATCATCTAAAGGCCAGTTTCTAGTTTTCTCAGCACCGTGGGTAACTTTTGTAAGAAATGAGATAATTAGATTTACTGCAAATGCAATTTTGATGAAGTGCTATTGAAGAATAATATTCTATGAAATCCCTTGTTACTTTGAAAGGAGCTAAATGACAACGGCTTGATTATTATGGGAGATACCTTTCGGTTTTTTCCTTCTAAATTGTGGGTAGTGACTATTTCGGTATTTTCTGTAATGGTATTTTCTGTAAGTGATATTACCCAGCTTTTAGGTCCAGATCTTAGCCAGATCACTTCCTGAAACCTGACTTTACTACAAAAACCTTCTTTGTTCTTCCTTAGCCTGTGAATAGTGGCAGCATTTAACATTAATACCATGCAATTACCTTGTTCTATGATAATCTTTCATATTTTCTCTTGTTTTCTCAAACTCTTCATAACTCTTAGGTCAAATTTCATGCCCTATATAGTTCCCTTCCTTTTGTATCACCTTTATGTAGCTAAGATTATAGTAAGTTCTTAACAAGAATTTATAGATTCATCAATCAAATTATTAACCGTTCAGCAAGAAGACCAAAGCCAATGTAATATTTTAAAAAGTATGGGTTAAGAAAATTACCTTTGGTATTATCCTTAAAGAGAATTTTAGTCCTCATTTTCCAGTACATACACTCAACTATACTTCCCATTTGAAAACCAGCTGCATTTGGGAACATTTCTTAAATTGTTGAAGTCTTAACATTGATACCTTTAACTATTTAGTTACAATCTTTGTGAATATTATGCATGATTTTCACTAAAGATAACTAAAGAGATTGCACTCCACACTTCAGATGAATGGCTTTAAAACCTTAGTGGGTAGAATTCACCAGGATTTTTGCTTAAAGTGCAAACTTCTCAGTTCAAGTCCGGAGATTCTGATTTAACAGGCATAGAACAGGACCTGGGAATCTGCATTTTAAATAAACTCAAAGTCCATCTTAAATATACTCAGAATAATTCTTAGATAATCCTATCAGCATTCACTTTTCTAAAGGTAATGTGGCCCAGATTTAGATTCTTAGGTTTCTAAATCTACATTTCTAATCTCTATATTATCACATGCTGGTTAATGCTTTTCTCTTTTGCTCCTCTACACCTCTGTGAGCTTCATTCTGTTTGGAGCTCAGAGTATATGAAATGAGTAGAGTACATCAGCCTGAATTCTCTTACAACTTCAAATTCCTTCCATTTTATGGTTAGACAACACTGAGTTACTCTATAGTGACTTTCCTACTTTTATTAATATCATGGTCACATTATTCCATGAAATCTTATAATTTTCAAAAAAATAGTTTTTGAGTTACATCTCCCAGAATAGCAACAATGATATCTGGAAAATTGACCATCCTGAACATGTAATGATTATACATGTGAAAGCACTCACTCTGATCACTCCTTGTTTTAGTTGAAATATAACAGTATTTGGCAAGTTTGCTTCTCAGTTTATGGTTTCAGGCTATAGTTGTTTCTCTGAAGATGCTTATCTTCTTATTTTTTCTTGTTTTCTTTTTGTTCTCAATGAATTTTAATAGAAGAATGAAATGTAAAATATTCAAATTCAGTGTCTTATAGTGTCCATAGTTTTGGGCACTCTTTTTAAAACTGAATAATAATTTTCAAGGCATATGACTCATTCTCTACCCTCCTTTCTTCCATTCTTCTGAATGCATGACAAACAAGTATACATGCTCTGATGAATGGTAATAAATTAAAAAAATCATTTCATGATGGTCCTATTCCTGTAATTCTATTTTCCAATTGACTTCCATTTCCTATCCTAACTGCATAAAAGTGAAATAAATCAGTGACTATATAATTTTAAAAATAAGTGGTCTGAATGATTTTGCTAGGATAAGTAATAAAAAATGTTGAAATCTTTGAGGTTTTCAATTTGCTTAAAAAGAGAAAAATTTCAGGCTTTGGCAAAGCAAACATGCATTTTACTAAGTAATATTCCCCCTTAATTTTAAGATTTATTTTGGCTTCATCCATTTCTTTCCTATATGAATACCATTAAAGTAAAAGTTATTTCAGTTATCAGGTTGAAGAATTTTATAGATGTGTGTACATGTATATTTATTTTTCCTAGAAATATAGTTGTTTTAGCTTCGGCTGCCACAACAAAGTACCAGATTAGGAACTTTGTAAACTGGATGGGTTTATAAACAACAGAAATTTATTTCTTACAGATCTTGAGTTCAGAAAAATGAGATTAGAGTACCAGCATGGATGGTTTCTTGTGAGGACCCTCTTCTGACTTGCAGACTGCCATCTTATCTTTATATCCTCACACAATAGAAAAAGAGCAAGAGAGTTCTCTGGGGTCTTTTTTATAAGGGTGGGAATCTCATTCACATGGGCTCCAGTCTCATGACCTAATTAGCTTCCAAAGACCCCACCTCCTAGTACCATACATTATGAGTTAGGATTTTGACGTATGAATTTGGGTGGGGGGAGAACAACCACCATTTAGTCCATTGCAGTAGTGAAGGTAGAGGAGATATAAAATGAAATAAGTAAATCTTCCATAAATCTTTCAAAAATTATGGTATAAGAAAATATAATGAATGGTTCAAGTTAGTGATCTTTATCACTACAAAAGAGATTATGGGACTGTGATATGGTTTGGCTGTGTCCCCACCCAAATCTCACCTTGAATTGTAGTAATCCCAATATGTCAAGGGCAGGGCCAGGTGGAGATAATTGAATCATGGGGATGGTCTCCCCCATACTGTTCTTAGGGTAATGAATAAGTCTCTGTTGGTTTCATAAATGGGAGTTCTCCTGCACAAGCTCTTTTGCCTGCTGCCATGTAAGACATGACTTTGCTCCCCTTTGCTTTCTGCCATGATTGTGAGGCCTCCCCAGCCAGGTGAAACTGTGAGTCCATTAAATCACTTGTTCTTTATAAATTACCCAGTCAAATATGTCTTTATTTGCATGAAAACAGACTAATACAGACTGATTCATCCAGCTTACAAATATTTGAATAGGACATCTAAATAGGGCCTTGCAAGGTATATATTATGTGTATTGATGAAGAAACTCAAGAAAGCTGATTTTTTTTGTGTGTGGTTATAGTTTCTAACAGTGAAAGAAACCAGATTAAAATAATCAGAAGCATAAAAGCACGTAAATTTGAGTCCAGAACAAGCCAGATGGGAGCTTCCAGGTGTCTTTTCATAGTGGGGACTTCACAGTGACTAATTTTCTTTACAATGGTGTGAGACAACATGTGTGAACTTGCTGCCAACTAGGGAAGCTCACTTGGCCTTGAGACCAGGGTTTTTATTAGGATTCCATCACATATGCATAGAATGCCCTGTGACTGAACTTAGTTACTTAGTTCCCAACCTCCACATGCCCTAAGAGAGGTCCCATTAATATAGCATGACACAAAGTTATAGGCATGCAGAAACAGGTGCTCACAACAAATCACGTTGTTAGCATCAGCTATTTGGTATGATATGTTTTCAGGTATACAAAGACCCTCATCAGGCAGCGTATACCAAGGGCTCACAGATTATCATCTCCCAGGAGCTTGTTGAGAGCCACTCGTGAAGACCATTGGAATGCGCAAGGTTTTGGAAAACCATGTCTGTAGAATTAACCCTTCATTACACACCTTCCAAGAATTTTTTTTATCTTTAAAAATGTTTTTTGATCTTCACAATGTACCGACCAAGGCTGAGTAATTAGTAACAACAGTGTACTCCTGAGTACTTCTTCAGGTTTGAATCAAAGAGCAGTTTTCCTCATCTGTTGCTCCTCTGTATTGTGCTACTTCAAATACGGGCTTTGGATTAGCAGCAATGGCTTTATGGAGGAGCTTGTTAGAAATGCAGTATCTCAGGCAACCACCTGAACTCATTTCATCAGAATCTGCATTTTAAAAAGATCCCCAGATTCTTTGCATGCACAGTTAAAATTTGAGAATCACGTCCCTAGTAGGCCCATTGTTTTCTAACCACTGTGAGATATATTCTAGTAGATATTTAGCAGTGTGATCATGAGCAATGTGTTTAATCTCCTTGAGCATGGTATCTCATCTAAAAAGGTTTATTTTATATACACTCAGACTGACACCTGCATATACATATATCTTGAAGTTATATGTCAAAAGATCAATTTTAATGTATATAAGGGGTCTAGCACAATTATTGGTTTATTAATGATAGTTATGACAAAGATGATAATGATGGTCATAATAAAAACATAAAGATAGAGAACCAAAAGAAAAGGAAGAGACACAAATAGAGATACTGCTGTACAAACAGATAGATGGACAAACACAATAGAAAAATGTAAGAGAGATCAGTAAAAGGGTTTTAAGGAGGAAGACTGGTAGTAGCTCATAAAACAAATAGTTTGACACTTTGGGAGGCTGAGGCGGGTGGATCACGAGGTCAGGAGATTGAGATCATCCTGGCTAACATGGTGAAACTGCATCTCTACTAAAAATACAAAAAATTAGCTAGGTATGGTGGCGGGGGCCTGTAGTTCCAGCTACTTGGGAGGCTGTGGAAGGAGAATGGTGTGAACCTGGCAGGCGGAGCTTGCAGCGAGCCGAGATCATGCCACTGCACTCCAGCCTGGGTGACAGAGCGAGACTCTGTCTCAAAATAAAATAAAATAAAATAAAAACACAAAACACACACATACACACAAAACAGAACAATAAAAAATAGTTTTAGAAAAACAGTTTTTAAAAAAGCTCAATGTATTTTAACAAACAGGACACTTTAGATATTTTAAAAGGCTTATTTCAATGTATTGATTTCGATATAGTAAAGCCCAAACTAGAAAAATGTTTCCTCTTCATCCCAAAATGAAGCATGTCATGAACCACTTGCTTATGACTCCCAGATGCACTTGGGCCACTGAAGCAGAGCCATGGATGTGTTGACTAAATGATTGTTTATGACCTGATTATGGCAATGCTTTTCTTAGATATCTATGAGTGAATATTAGTTACCCAGTAAGATTGTAAGTCTCCTTTCTCATCCTTGTGAATAATAAATCTAACTTTTCATAAAAAAGATAAAATGATGTTTTAAATTATATTGAAATACATGAAAAATAAAACAGTGATGCATGCTTTCTATCAATATAATAATTAATAATTAAATAGATTAGAATCTTTCAAATGCCTGTGGATTTTGCATGCTAAGATGTGAGAAAATGGTCCCTTTTCATTTTAACATGGTTTGAAAACAATGCCTACATGCATTGCAAGAGTAAAATTTCAAAAAGTTAAAGAAATGATTCTCATAGAAACAGAATAGACATGTGCCAAAAATGTATTCAACTGATTAATAATGGACCAATAAGTTGGTAAAGATGGGCCAAAAATATTTGAGAAACCAGATATTTCTAGACATTTTGAGAAAAGAATGTTAGCATAAGACTTCTGTGGAAGATGTGAAATGACAATGACACATAATCTTCAGGAATATAACCTCTTTTAGGAAGAAATCTTAAAGTTAATATGTAATTTCATAGTGGCTTCTAAGCAAATAATAAATCATTTTCAAACATAACTGTGTTATTATTAGAAAACTAAACAATCACACTAAACAATTGAAAAAACTATTTCACCCAATTTTTGTCTTATTTCCAACTCTTAAATAATTTTTATATGCATTCAAATTTTCAGTACAATTCAAGTTATATATATTTGAATACCATAATAGATACTACAGGAGGACTCAAGAACTTAAATTTTTGTCTTTATTAATTTATCTTTTTTATCCTAATGTAGTGATTTTTAAAACTGTTTTAAAATTTATTTATTGTACACTCACAGAATCATAGACACGTCCTAATTTTGGGAAAGACATGCTTGATTAACTCAATGGAGAAATAAAATTAACCCTGCATAAAGAAAATGTGGCACATATACACCATCGAATATTATGCAGCCATAAAAAAGGGTGAGTTCATGTCCTTTGCAGGGACATGGATAAAGCTGGAAATCATCATTCTCAGCAAACTAACACAAGAACAGAAAACCAAACACCGCATGTTCTCACTCATAAGTGGGAGTCGAACAGTGAGAACACAAGGTCAGAGAGGGGAACATCACACACCCGTGTCTGTCAGCGGGGTGGAGGGCTAGGGGTGGGATAGCATTTGGAGAAATACCTAATGTAGATGACGGGTTGACGGGTGCAACAAACCACCATGGCATGTGTATACCTACGTAACAAACCTGCATGTTCTGCACATATATCCCAGAACTTAAAGTATAATTAAAAAAATAAAAAATTAACTCTGAATAACATGTTTATGAATGTTGTAAGATTGCCTTCATTTTCTAGGCCCCTGTTGAGAAATGAAATTGCATAAAATGTCATTAAATAGAAATTGCCTTTTAATTTCAACACATAATAAAATATTGTCAATTCCACACCATTCTTCCTAACAGTAAATGTATTTAATATACGGCCAAGTGTATTTCAAGTGTCATATTTTTTAATGAATTTAAGAGCAATTATCAGAGTTTAACGATAAGACTTGGCATCACAGACTGTTAAAACTTCCTAGGGTATTTTAGTTCACAACTAGGCCTGCAGACCAGTCATGTTCATCATTCTTCTTTACAGTCTTTGCTGAGGAGTAAATAATTGACTTTGGGCAGCTTTAGCTTTACCCAATGGCACAGGCCTTTGAACTGTCAGAACTCTGCACATTTGCAATGCCCAGACACCTTCTCTATAAAAACCCAGCATCATTTGTCCATGCTAACTTAGTGAGACAAAAAAAAATCTGACCACTCAAATATGATTTAAATGATGTCTAATTGGCACATATTTTTATATTTGCATTTTACTTGCTTATATATAAAATAAGTTGATATAAAGATGAATTAAATACTCAGAAGTTCCATAAAGCAAGATGATCTTCTTGTTCGTATAAAAATAAATGAGATTAGGCAAATATAGAGAAAAAATAAAAAGTATGATGATAAAAAATGTAAAAATGAAATGCTATTAAACATTTGAACTTTTTCACTTCTATTATGACTAAGGAAATATCTCAAGAAATAAACTGTATAAAATTACCATTTAATAATACATAATATTGGAAGAGAGAGATTATTTTCCCAACATTACAAGGCAGATAATTACCAAATAAAAAAGCTTGGCAATGTAATTTCAATGCCTTTAATTGTAGTAATTTTGACCTAGTCCTTCATCTTGTTTCTTCTTTTCTCTGTGCTTCTGCTTTTAAAGACAAGGCAAATTCTCAGGTATTAAAAAGTGTTTACATAAACTGGTGTTTACAAAATAAAATTTGAATTAAAAGTTGATGTTCGGTAGACATGAAAGAATATGCTAAATTATTAATAATGAAAAAACAGCGTGTCTGCTTATTAGAACACGTATCCTGAAGTGGGCAGAGGCAGGTCCCATAAAAGCCAAGATTCTGCCTGCATTGGCTTAGAAGTTTATTGTAAAACATTTTTGAGCCAAGGACATTTAGAGGAATAATGCCAAGTTAGTTTGAAGGTGCCAATGCAGAGTAATCTTTAAAAGATGGATACTCCATCACTGAAGTAACTGAAAGTACAATTCATGTCATGTCAATTTAACTGAAGACATCTGTTACCAAGATACAGAACCATATCTGTCTATTAATTTTTAAGTAGAACTATTCAGTTTGTGCTCACCTACTTAGTTTTAATAAATGTTCTATAAATGCTTCTTTTCAATTGTTATTTTTTTATGAAGCCAAGTTTCATTCTATGTTATTCTTAGTCATTATTCCAATTGTAAAGTACAGGTAGGAAAGGAAAAGAGGAATACAAAGAGAAAATCCTAAACCTTAGTGGAAGCTTGTCATTTCTCAAAACGTGATGTCGTCTCTTACCACAGCATTAACTGAAAGCCTGCAAGTCACCTTAGGGCCCTGTGTATTCCTTGCTTGTCTATTTTGTTCCTTGTGAATTTCCTTTGAAACATTGCAGGTCCTTAGCATGTGTTTATTCAGTGATTATCAACAAAAACCCCAGGCTTTTTTTGAGAGTAGAAATGATGATGGGTAAGTTAATAAGAGAGTGTCTGAAAACCAAAGACTCGCTCAATGAGACTAAGAAGTGATGTGGATAGACAAGGAAATGCATTAACAGCAAGAAATTTAGTGTTTGGGCAGATAAGTCTTATATATCAGTGAGTCAAACCCCAAGTTTCAGGTTATAGTTTGTGCAATTTGTTTCTTTTAGCAGTTGATTTATCATTTAATTTGACTTAGTAAATGGCACATAAGTCACTTAAAGTAATGGTTCCTTTCACCACAGAATTTTTATATTCTATGATGGGTTCTATAACTTGTGGTCCAAACAATGAGTCTCATTATCTATAATGAGACACAATAGCTCATCCCTCCAAAAATACAAAGGGTAGCAATCATCCCAGAATTTTCTACTGTCTCTGATGGCTCAGAGATAATCTTGTTTTTAGTCATTGCTTCTGGCAAGTTCTATAGTGAAGGCATTGATTTTGGATAGGCAGCTTGTAACATGTACTACTCTCTTCTAATGTCTAATATCAATTCAAAGTTTACAAATTGTGAGTGCAGAAATTGCATCCACGTAGGATTAGTTTATTTGGAATATTTCAACCTTACTTGGAGGGGCTCCAATCGCCCTCCATAGATCCAATGTTGAATAGAGGATTATCTGATCGATTTATTGCAGGACTAGAATAAACCAGAAAATACTCTTAAGTATTCTTTGATTCTAGAAAAGATATTTATGAGTATAGTATTTGAGGTAAATACAATTATTTCAAAGTATCAGTTGACCTTAAATTATAATTTGCACATCAGATCTATGTAGATTTTACATATTTCTGTTAATTAATATGTTTTTCCATTGAATATGAAACAGTATTGAGGAACTGTCAAAATCCAGGTTCTCTCAAACAATGATATTACTGGATATTGATTGAAAGATATTAAGTAAAAATCCATTTTTTTGGCTTCAGATTATGATGTTAAGTCCAAGTGTTTGAGAAGTTAATATTAAGTGTTAGATGACTGAAAACTGTTGTGTATTTAGTTACTAACAGTTAAATACAGGTTTCTACATTAAATTTAGTTAGTTGGGCGGAAGAGTGACCTCAGATTTAGAAAAAAAAAAAGTGAACACTTCCAACTGCTTATGCAAACTATTGCTATGAGGCCAACTTAACAGAACAAGACACGAATTTTATAATTCAATAGTATTTACCAGTTTTTAAGCCAAAAATAAGCTTATATAATGAAGTAAAAGCCATATTTTAGTTTTAAAATTTAAGTATTATTTTAAAGTTAACCAGAAAATAAATTTGAAATACTTCTATTTACCCATTTTAAATATCAAATTTTAATTTAATTTTTTCCATGCAGTTTTTGAAATCATATTTTAAGCCCTATAACTACACATTCATCAATACAAAGTAGCCACCAATTTCCATTTTTGAGCAGGACCTCTTCAACTTCCTTGGATAAATATATAAATTAATTATTTTTAATATTTTTTCAGAGAAAACACTATAGTAAATTATATGGAAAACATTCTTTCAGGAAAAAAGACAATACCAAGATCAAGCTATAAATATAATTTTAACTATAGGTCCACTTTTTTATTAATAGGTGAATTATTTTATTGTGGCAATATTTAAAAAAGTAAACTGGCTCATGTTTCCAACTTGTGACTGTTTCTCTCTTATGCTATAATTGCCAAAACCACTGATGTCAGAAACAACAACTCGACTGTTCTCCAGTCTTCCTCCGGGACCTGGGACACAGAAATAAATCATCAGTTGCTCCTCAGTATGCAGAGTTGGAATCAGAAGTTGTCTTATTCTGTTTTCAAGAGAGGCACCCCACCACTAAGGTGACAGGAAGTGCTCCAAGTTAACCCTAAGTTCTGATTTAACCTCTAACATAAAAACACAGGTGTTGACATTATATATAACCTCTTATTAGAGAAGACCTAAAAAATGGTTTTGTTTTGTTTTCTAAATAGCGTGTTTGGGGTGAAGGGAACAGAGGAAAGTAAAAGATACCATGAAATTTTATATCATTGTGAAGTTAAACGAATAGAAAAGACTGACATCAAAAGATGCATTCAGAAAAACTTCTATTATTCTTAATTAAACTGAAGGCAGATACTGTTGAGAAAAATAAATTAGAGATCTTATTTTGTTCTGGGCTATGCTAAGATGGCAGATATTGGTCATTACTTTTCCCCAGTGTATTTCCTCTGACATTTTTTTTTCTTTTCTTTTCTTTTCTTTTTTTTTTTCTTGAGACAGAGTCTTGTACTGTCGCCCGGGCTGGAGTGCAGTGGTGCAGTCTTGGCTCATTGCAACCTCCACCTCTCAGGTTCAAGCTATTCTCCTGCCTCAGCCTCCTGAGTAGCTGGGATTACAGGCACTCACCACCACGCCCGGCTAATTTTTTGTATTTTTAGTAGAGACAGGGTTTCACTACGTTGGCCAGGCTGGTCTCAAACTCCTGACCTCGTGATCCGCCAACCTCATAATCTGCCCACCTCAGCATCCCAAAGGGCTTGGATTACAGACGTGAGCCACCATGCCCAGCCTCCTCTGTCATTTTTCAAATGAAGTATTTGGTTCAAATAATCAATGACTCTCAAATTGACTTCGGTCAAAAATATGAAAGATTTCATGTTGGTCATTGTTTTTTAACTTATTTTATTCTGAATCTTTTTAAACAGTCTTAGGATTTTTAATTCTTTTTCATGATCTCATATCTGAAGAATATGGTTCTAGCAACCAATTATACTTTATTTGTTTGTTCAAGTTTATGTGTAAACTCAAAATTTTATGACAGAATGACATATATTTTACATTTTGAAATAAGTTTAAATCAAATGGGCAATATTTTGAGGAGATCCACTGAAATTAGGAATTGCAAATATGGCTGACTTCAAAGTAAAGGTTAATTTTATTTATTTTTATTAATTTTTTTTTTTTTTGAGACAGAGTCTCACACTGTTTCCCAGGCTGGAGTGCAGTGGCACAATATCAGGTCATTACAACCTCCACCTCCTAGGTTCACATGATTCTCCTGCCTCAGCCTCCTGAATAATTGGGATTACAGGCACACACCACCACACCCAGATAATGTTTTGTATTTTTTTTTTTTTTCAGTAGAGACGGGGTTTCACTATGTTGGCCAGACTGACCTCGAACTTCTGGCCTCATGATCTGCCCTCCTCGGCCTCCCAAAGTGTGTTTAATTTTATTTTAGGGGTTATGCATGTGAAAGAATGGTTCTCCGGAGACTTTTCTCCTCACTCCCTAGGCAGGTCAGTGCTTTCCTGGGGAGATTGGTGAAAAATGACAGTGGCTAAATTCAAGTTTCTGTTGTAAGTTTCTTCAATGTTTGAATATCCTGTAATGCTTACCTCAACACAGAAGCATCAATCTTATACTGCTCCTTCCTCTGCTTTCCTAATTCATAAGGCAAGAACCTCTCCCCACCTTTAATATTTTAAAGCTGCTATTGTTAATTTGGAGAGATTTCTTTCATGTGTTCAAAATTTTGAATGTCTATTTAATGATGGTTTTTAAAACATTATGCTATTTTCTTTTCCCTTTATCTGATCCCTTGTAATGCAGTCCTAGAATACTAGATTAGATATGCTTTCACTATTAAGTCTAATAACTGTATTCATCATTGAAATGTTACTGCTACATTAGTTGAACTTTTACTTTGCTATATAATGTAGTTCACATATGATGGAAATTAACATTAATTTAAATTTAATTTCAATATGTTAAAAAATCTTACTTTAGTTTTTGAAAAATAACAACTTTTAAAAATGAGTTTTATTTATTTCAAAAAGCAATGTATATTTTGTATAACAATTGAAGTAGTCATTGAAATATGTAGAAAGCTAAAGTTCATCACATCTTTTCAAAACAGTATCATATACTGTGGTAGATTAAGTTGATAAGTGAGATGTGCTTTTTCTTTGGTACAGCATTATATTTGCTCATAAAGCATGACAAGCATATGTAAAGTTAGGAGGAAGAGGTTGTTAGGTGTTTCTATAAAAATCAAAAGCATTTCTTTACATCAACAGTGAACAAACTGAAAAATGAAGTAAGAAAGCAATCTCATTAATAATGGCTACAAAAAAATACCTAGAAATAAATTTAACCAAAGAAATTAAAGATCTCTCCAATAAAAACTATATAACACTGATGAAAGAAAATAGAAGAGGACATACAAAATTGAAACATATTCCATATTCATATATTAGAAGAATTAATTTTGTAAATACTACCCAAAGCAACCTATGGATTCAATTCTAAAATTCATGTAGAAAGACAAAAGACTCCAAATAGCCAAAGAAATAGTGAGCAAAAAGAACAAAGCCGAAGGCATCATATTATCTGATTTAAAACTATACTACAAAACTATAGTAACGAAACAACGTGGTACTCTCATATAAACAGAATGTAGACCTAAGAAATAAAATAGTAAACCCAAATATAAGTCCACACAGTTACAACCAACTCAATTTTGACAATGCCACAGATATATATTGGGGAAAGGAAAGTCCCTTCATTAATGGTGGTGGAAAAAAATTAGGTCTTCACATGCAGAATAATAATGCTAGGGCCCTATCTCTGATGATAGATGAAAATCAAATCAAAATAAATTAAAGACTTAAATCTAATACCTGAAACTATGAAACTAAGAAAACATTGAATAAATGCTTCATTCTGTTGTTGATAAACAACAGAAAAAAGAGACATCCTACAGAATGGGAGAAAATATTTGCAGACTATCCATCTAACAAGAAATTAACAATCAGAATATAAAAATAACTGAAACAATAGCAAAATAATAATGATAATAATAATAATATAATTATTAGAAATGGCAAAAGGCCCAATAGAAATTTCTTGAAAGAAGACATATAAATTGCCAACAGGTACATGAAAATATGCTCAACATCACTAATCATTTGGGAAATGGAAATCACAAAACAATAAGGTATCATCCCACCCCAGTTAATATAGTTTATTAAAAATACAAAAAATAATAGATGCTAGTGTGGATGCAGAGAAAGGGAAACACTCCTAAACTGTTGGTGGAATTGTAAATAAATATAGCCAATATAAAAAACAGTATAAAGTTTCCTCAAAAAACTAAAAATAGAATTATGATATCATCAAGCAATCCCACTGCTAGGTACATCAACAAAATAAAGGACTTCAGTATATCAAAAAGATACCTGTATCCCATGTGTATTGTAGCACTATTCACAAGAGCCAAGATATGAAATCAACCTTAGTGTACCTCAACCAATGAATAGATAAAGAAACATTTGAGGTCCGGTCATTGCCAGCACCCATGTTATTTTCAGAGGACACTGATGTCTTAAACATCACCATGCCCTTGGGTTCCCAAAATAGAGATTCAAGCACTCAAACAATACAAATCAGCTCAAAGCCACTGATCAGATTGACTTGAAAGGCTATTATTATAAATTAATTAAGACTCAGAGCCCAAATGTCCTCAAGGCTTTTACATAGTACAGTTGTTGGGCTTCCTGCATTTTACCTGAGCAATGCCTTTTATTTCTCAGAACAGAGAGGTAGATTGAAAGCTCTTTTATTCATAATTACTCCTAAAGAATTTGGTTTACATGGGTCTATAATGTCTCTACAGTCTTTGATCAGTCATTTGAAAATAAAGGAGTCTGGTTTTTTTTGTTTGTTTGTTTTTTTGAGACGGAGTCTCCCTCTGTCGCCCAGGCTGGAGTGCAGTGGCGCGATCTCGGCTCACTGCAAGCTCCGCCTCCCGGGTTCCCGCCATTCTCCTGTCTCAGCCTCCTGAGTAGCTGGGACTACAGGCGCCGCCACCACGCCCTGCTGATTTTTTTGCATTTTTAGTAGAGACAGGGTTTCACTGTGTTAGCCAGGATGGTCTCGATTTCCTGACCTCGTGATCCGCCCGCCTTGGCTTCCCAAAGTGCTGGTCTATTTTGTTTTTGTAAATTTGTTGTGCTTCATCTAATTTGGATGCAATCTAACCACAATAAAGCTACTTCAGATCACTTTCAGCCACATATAGCTTTAATCCTGTGTAAGAATGGAATGCCAGGACAGAAAACAGAGTATTAAGAAAAATTGAAGGTGTTTGGGTTCAAAAGCCATAATATACAGAGATTTTTAAGTGATCAGTGTGGAATGCCCATCATAAGTATTAGGTAAACTGGTTTAAGTGTCTCAGAGAATGTTTACTCTGGTGATAGTTTCTTTTCAAACATTCATTTCAAACATTTTGCACTATTTTAAATTTCAACCATTTCACTTGTAGAGGGACCTAATTCCTTCCTTGGTGATTTATTTGGCTTAGTGTGTTTGTGACTAACAGCCTTAAAATTTGAAAACATAACTTTTCTGAAGTCAAATGCTTTTTTATGGAACAAAATTCGGAGTCTTTATTAAATGATATCCACATGGATGCATTTTTACCTTCTAGCAAAAATCTCTTAAATGTGGAGATCATTCAGGGGGAGATAGAAGAGACAGAGCAGTTAACTGATTCATTTTTTTCTTCTGTATCTGAAAGGATAAACAGCCTGTGCTTTCCAGAGTGAGTTAGCATGCTATTTGATGCAAGCCCTGGGTAATCTCGGATGTTTAAGTATTGCTTTGTTGTTGTTTAGTTTTCGTGATATTCTGGAATGTGTGTATCTCAGATATTTGAGAGGCATTCTGCAACCTATATTCCAGACATTGTCCTTTAATCATCATTTGGGCTACTCAGTCTGTAATTGACCAGTGTGCTTTTCTGAAATTCAGGTTGATCTTTCTTTAGGAAATTATTAATTGCTTGACATAGATGACCCTATTTTGTGTTTCTTTGTTGTATTTTGTAAATTAAAAATTGCCACTTCTACAATTAAAAAAAAAATAAAGCACGTAATGGCTAGAAATAGTTGCCTTTGAAGAGTAAAAGAAACTATCAACACAGTAAACAGACTACCTACAGAATGGGAAAAAAATATTTGCAAACTATGCATCCGATAAACATCTAATATCCAGATTCTATGAGGAGCTTAAATCAACAAGCATAAAACAACCCCATTAAAAAGTGGGTAAAGGACATGAATGCACACTTTTCAAAAGAAAACAAACATGTGGCCAACAAGCATAAAAAAATGCTCAACATCCCTAATCACTAGAGAAATTCAAATCAAAACCACAATTAGATACTATCTCACACCTGTCAGAATGGCTAATATTAAAAAGTCAAAAAATAACTGTTGACAAGATGTTGGCAAGATTGAGAAGAAAAAGGAATGCTTATACACCGCTGGTGGGAATGTAAATTATTTAAGCCATTGTGAAAATCAATTTGGCAATTTCTTAAATAACTCAAATCAGAATTGCCTTTGAACCTAGCAATCCCACCATTGGGTATGTACCCAAAGGAATATAAAATGTTCTGCCATAAAGATACAGCCACACATCTGTTCATCATACCACTATTCACAATAGCAAACACAGGAATCAACCTAAATACCCATCAATGGTCGACTGGACAAAAGAAATGTGGTCTATATACACCATGAAATACTACACAGTCATAAAAATGAATGAGATCATATCCTCTGCAGCAATGTGGTTGGAGTTGGAGGTCATTATCATAAGTGAACTAACAAAGAAGCAGAAAAAAAAATACCACATGTTCTCACTTATAAGAGGGAGTTCAACATTGAATACACATGGACACAAAGAAGGGAACAGTAGACACTAAGGCCTACCTGATGGAGGAAGATGAAGATTGAAAAACGACCTATCAGGTACTGTGCTTATTTCCTGGGTGGTGAAATAATCTGTACACCAAACCCCTGTGACACAAAATTTATTTATATAACACAACTGCACCTGTACCACTGAACCACAAATAAAAGTTTAAAAAATCATTTTGGTTTTGCTATTACTTTTCTTTTATTAAATAAAAAATAGTACTTGAGTAATAGACTCCATCAAAATTCACAGTACTTTTTACTTTTTAAAAATATGTTCAACTGCAAAAAGCTATTATTTGTCACATATAAAATGTCTTAACTTATTGCAAAGGAGATAGATGTATTATGCTGTCACCTTTTAAATTTCACAATTATTACCCAATAACTTAAAATCATTTCTTAGTAAGGCATCATCAGACTGGGTTGGCATTTTAGATATAGTCCTAAAATGACCCTCAATGGCCCACACTAATATATAACCGTCTCATCTTGAATGTGGTCAAGGCTGTAATTTCATTTTAACTATTAGATTATGACACAAATTATTGTATATAACTTTTGTTATTATGTTATTTTATGTGGCAAGCATGAACAGATTTTTGCAGATATCAAGTTAATGGTATGGACAAATCTGACATAGTCAGTTG
The DNA here is from genome assembly GCF_043159975.1 of Macaca nemestrina. Classification (NCBI taxonomy): domain Eukaryota; kingdom Metazoa; phylum Chordata; class Mammalia; order Primates; family Cercopithecidae; genus Macaca; species Macaca nemestrina. The sequence goes on along the minus strand of NC_092128.1, from coordinate 170,772,121 downwards.
AGCCTATTAAAAGAGGATACAGAGATTAGGAACAAGTTGGAGACTGTCATCTACTTTTGAAGAAGCAGACTGTCATTGATCATGAATCTTCCTGGTAGGGAATGGAAGAAGACCTAGGAGCTGAGGGCTTTCAGTCCTACAATCACAAAAAAACAAATTCTGCCAACAATCGTGTAAGCCTAAAAGAGGACCCAGAACCTCAATTAACACCTGCTCACCATCTGACACCTTGATTGCAGCCTGTGAGATTCTGAATAGAGAATCAAGATAAGCTATAACTGGATTTTTGCCCCAGGGATACTGGGAATTATTTTAAGCTTTTAAGTTTTTGGTGATTTGTCACACAGCATTGCAAACCAATACGACTCGATACGAGGACCCTGGGACAACTCTAGGCACCCACAACCTATACACTGAAACACATTCTATTTGATATTACAGTATAAAGCTGAGAAGGTTTGACTGTCTCACCACCCAAATCTCATCTTGAGCTGTAATCCCTATAATTCCCACATATCAAGAAAAGGACCCAGTGCAAAGTGATTGGATCATGGGGGCAGTTTCCTCCATGGTGTTCTCATGATAGTGAAGGAGTTTTCACAAGACCTGATGGTTTTATAAGTGTTTGACAGCTCCTCCTTCACACTCTCACTCTCTCTCTTGCCACATTGTGATGAAGGTACCCGCTTCCCCTGCCACTGTGATTGTAAGTTTCCTGAGGCCTCCCAAGCCACGTAGAACTGTGAGTCAATTAAATCTCTTTCCTTTATAAATTACCTATTCTCGGGTATTTCTTTGTAGCAGTGTGAGAACAGACTAATGCAAAACTGAAATTACATTAAAATTTATTGGAGATGTAAAAATAGATAGATGGCATTTAAGAAAAAGGAATGAGAAGTTATTTCTTAAGGAATCAGGATGCTTCCTGAAGAAGGCAGTTTTCCTTGTGTTGGTGTACACGTGAAGGAATTCATCTAGTTATATGTTGAAAGGGATTAGATCTGATGACTTCTATGAGTAAAGGTATATTCACATTGGCAGCCGCATGCAAATTAGGGAGCTGTTTACATGGCTTGAGCATAAAGTATTAAAGAGAAATAGTGGAAATTCAGGTTGAAATGTAGTTTGGAATCAGGTCGTACTGGGAGCCTTTCAGATATTAACTATATAGAATAAGTTATTACCAAGGATGCTTTTGACGTAGAGAAAGTTGAGATAGTTTCCCACTAACTACTTTTGTGATCTTGCACAGATTACTTCTTTAAGTTTCACTCATCTCATCTATTACATGGGTCAAGAAGAGACCTATCTTGGAGTATGGCTCATACAATAACAAAGGTACTAGTTGCTCAATATGGAGAGGGACTGGTTGTTATTATCTATGGGATCTCTGACGATAGCTTGGAGAATGAGTTGGAGAGAAGATAATAAAGTCAAGTTAGAAGACACTGTGATGGTTCTAACTAACCTCTGTTAGCAGCAATGACAATAACATGTAAGCAATGGATATGAGAAGCTGGGAGGACACAAAGAACAAAGCAGACTTTTTTGCCAATATGAAACATTTCTAAAATCACAAAAGAAAGCATCAGAATATATTGAACAGTTCCTTTACTTTAACAAAAGTACAAAATCATCCTTGTTTCTATTCCTGAGTCCAATTGGTTGGTTGATGACATTATCATGTCCAATATTTTCATACTTAGAGTTGCCCCAGGGGAAATCGACTTTGTTTGCTAATGGAAGTCATTAAACGTTTTGAATCATCGAGTGATGTGGTTGTATTTGTTCTTGGAGAACATGTGTCATGACATATCAAGGGCAGATAGGAGCCAAAAAAGGCAGCACTGCACCATGTGTCTTATATAAGAGCCATGATGGTAAGAATATAAAGAGTGTAATTGGGTACATAATCCAAAGGCAGTTTGGTCAATGATTGAATATGTGATATAAATATTTAAGAAAAAAGTTGATTCCAGGAGTGTGCTGAGGCCAGTCTACATCAGCTCCCAAGGGCAAATTTTGCATATCTCTCCCCAGATTCCTGTCCAGTGATACCAAATTGTTTCTCAGATTAGCTATAGTATCAATAATCACAACACTAAAATGTCCAACACTACAAAGTAGAACTTTTCTGGGGAGTGGGAGGAGTGCAGTTTTAAAAAATTTAACAGCACAGAACTGAATGATTCTTATGGGTAAAATCTAAACAGCTAGGAAGACGGTAGTTCTGTGAACTGAGAAAGGTACACTGAGAGAAATAAAATTTGAGTTGAGAAAGGTAAATGAGGCCGGGTGTGGTAGTTTAAGCCTGTAATCCCAGCACGTTAGGAGGCCGAAGTGGGTGGATCACCTGAGATCAGGAGTTCGAGACTAGCCTGACCAACATGATGACGCCCCGTCTCTACTAAAAATACAAAAAATTAGCCAGGCGTGGTGGCGGGCACCTGTAATCCCAGCTACTAGGGAGGCTGAGGCAGGAGAATTGCTTGAACCTGGGAGGTGGTGGTTGCAGTGAGCCGAGATTGCACCCTGGGCAACAAGAGTGAAAGTTCATCTCAAAAAAAGAAAAAAAGAAAGAAAGAGAAATTAGGTAAAATAAGGATGGCCATCTGGTGGAGATAGAGGAAAACAAGATGTTTGCTTGAGGGCTTCTTAGGTTTCAGCTTTCAGTGTTTTGCGCTGTATTTGGTCCTTAGTTCTGTATTCCACTGAGATTTGCTGAATGACTAACTTATGTTTTCCCAGTAAGGAAATCTAGCAGAAGGCTGGAAATTGACATTGAAAGTTAAGACTACACATGCAACTAGACACACACACACACACACACACACACACACAATGGACTATAGAACCATCTATGTGGGATAGTTATTGAAGTCCTCGTAAGAAATGATACCACTAAGAGAATCTGTGTGGTGTTATAAATATCAAAACAACAGGATTTCGAGCAATTTATGAGTAAAGGCATTCGAGAAGAAGATAAAATGGCATTGTCAGAAAGCTGGAGGCCAGTGTTTGAGAATGGGAAGGTGGGAGCTGGTATAAAAACATGTCGGTCAGGCAAGTATGAAATCTGAGAATCTGTCAAAGAATGTGATGGTTAGTAATCTGGGAGATGCAATGATAGTCAAGACGTTGGGGCAGAATTTATGTTTAAAGTTCCTTACAATGTAGTCATTATTATAAGAATCCCCTGGAGGACTTGTTAACAACGCTTGTTCTGAGGCTCCCTGATCAGAGATACCGATCAAGTAGCTGGGCTCATGACGGAAGTCTGAAGCCAGTGATTTCAAAAACACTGTGAAAGGTATTGAGGAACAAACACACAAGATGGGATATGGAACGGCAAGATTAAGAGCATAAGGTTCTTTTTCTTTCATTGTAGCACAGACTAGAGAAGAGAAAAGCATTGACATTTTTATAGGAACTGGGATAATGAAGTATATTTTCAGGTTAAGAGTGAATTGAGTATGCTGATAACAGGATGTTGAAAATCAGGGGGGAAAAGCATTATGTGCAAGAAAAAGAGAAAAAATAAGTAGAGTGGGACCACGAAGAAGGAAGAAATGATTACTTACTTTTCGAGATGGTCAGGAGAGAAAAGGTGTTGGCATTTAAAATAAGCAAGTTTGTTTAAGGAAACACATGTCAAGTGCATTGTTCCAACTTAAATGGATAAAAGCAATACTTAATATTTATTTTTTAAAATAAAATAAAATACAGTTGAAAGGAAAATGAGAAGTTTTCCTTTCAAAACTTAAACTTATTTTTCCACTATGGTTAAAAATTTCATTCATATTCAAAAGAATTTTTAATGCTAATTTTTTGACAAATATAAACGAAATTAAAGCTCTACTATATATATATAAAATATATATATATATATAAAAAATATATATATATATATATATATTTTTTTTTTTTTTGAGATGGAGTCTCGCTGTGTCGCCCAGGCTGGAGTGCAGTGACAGGAACTCGTCTCACTGCAAGCTCCGCCTCCTAGGCTTACGCCATTCTCCTGCCTCAGCCTCCCGAGTAGCTGGGACTACAGGCGCCCGCCACCTCGCCCGGCTAGTTTTTTTTGTGTTTTTTAGTAGAGACGGGGTTTCACCGTGTTAGCCAGGATGTTCTCGATCTCCTGACCTTGTGATCTGCCCGTCTCGGCCTCCCAAAGTGCTGGGATTACAGGCTTGAGCCACCGCACCCGGCCGCTCTACTGTATTTTTAAACAAATGACTATTTAATTAAGACATTAGCTAGTCAGGTCAGTAAGCACCAGTCTGGAGATTTTGAACAGAAAGATGTTTTGTGTAGGGAATTGGTTGGTAAGATGTCAGAAGGGTCGTAAGAACAAAGAGTAGAAAGAGTTTGGCCCAGTGTTAGAAGTTGCTCCCATCCTTGGATGAGCCCACAGCCTACACTTGTCACTGCACTAAAGGCACTGCCACTGAGCAGGGGTTACTCCGGCTGCCACTGCTGGAACTGCTGATGATGCTGGTACTCACAGTCCCCATCTGCTGCTCTGCTGGAGTTAGAATTTTTTCTCCCTCCCTCCCACTTCTTTCTTTCTTTTCTTTTTCTTTCTTTTTTTTTTTTTTTTTTCTGAGACAGAGTTGCCCAGGCTGGAATGCAGTGGCAGAATCTTGGCTCACTGCCACCTCAGCCTCCTGGGTTCAAGCGATTCTCGTGCCTCGGCTTCTCAAGCAGCTGGGACTACAAACACCAGCCACCAGGCCTGGCTAAGTTTTATATTTTTAGTGGAGATGGGGGTTTCACATTGTTGGCCAGACTGGTCTCGAACTCCTGACCTCAGGTGATCCACCCGCCTTAGCCTCCCAAAGTGCAGGGATTACAGTCCTGAGGCACTGTGCCTGGCCCCTCCCTCCCACTTTTAATATCTTGCAAGGATTTCCCACAAGCCCAACCCAGCTCACGTTCATTTTGTCAGGGAGTCTGGAGGAAATACAATTTTCAATCTTCCAACACGTGTGATACTGAGAAGAGCACAGAAAGGTCGGAATAGTCTCTCTTGTTAAGTGTCTCCAGACAACATCTGGCACACTCACCTAATCTTTCTGAAAAGAAAAAGTGACATGCTGAAAAGCATGTAAGGCTAATTTGAGTAATATAAACACTGCTATGAGAATAACATGTGAATTAGGCCATTCTTGCATTACTATAAAGAATGGTAATGCTCAGGGCTGGGCGCAGTGGCTAACGCCTGTAATCCTAGCATTTTGGGAGGCCGAGGCAGGCAGATCACAAGGTCATGAGTTCGAGACCAGCCTGGCCAACAAGGTGAAACCCCATCTCTACTAAGAGTGTACAAAAATTAGCTGGGCGTGGTGGTGTGCACCTGTAATCCCAGCTACTCCGGAGGCTGAGGTGGGAGAATTACTTGAACCTGGGAAGCCGAGGTTGCAGTGAGCCGAGATCACACCACTGCACTCCAGCCACAGAGCAAGATTCTGTCTCAGAAAAAAAAAAAAAAACCTCAGACACTGGGTAATTTGTAAAGAAAAGAGGCTTTATTGGCTCTTGGTTCTGCAGGCTGTACAAGCATGGCCTTGACATCACTCGGCTTCAAGGGGGGACTCAGGGAGCGTTTACTCATGGTGGAAAATGAAGTGGGAATAGGCACATAGCATGGTGAAAGCACAAGTGAGAGAGGGAGAGAGTTGGGAGGGAGCTGCCACACACTTTTAAACGACCCGATTTCACAAGAACTCAGTCACTATTGCAAGGACAGCCTCAATCCATGAGGGATCCGCACCCATGACCCAAACACCTCCCACCAGGTTCCACCTTCAACACTGGAGATTCCATCTCAACGTGAAATATGGGTGAGAAAAAAAGATTGAAGCTTTGTCAGCATGTTATGAGAGACTGACTGCATGTTACTTGAATTGTAAGATACAGATGTCTCTTCCTGCCTTTTTTTCATTATCCACAGCTTTTCTCATGGCCAGATAGACCCTGAACACACAAACATTTTCTGGCTAGCTATCATCTATCTATATATCTAATCTATCTATCTAATCTATCTATCTATCTATCTATCTATCTATCTATCTATCTATATCTATGCCTTTATATTACTTAGGCAGTATCTTTTTTGAGAAACTTTCAAAGAAGTAGCTTATTTATATGAGTCATAGCATACATATGATAACGCATTGAGTTGTTCAGAAACTATTGATGGATGGTTTGCTGTGTGTGTTGTGCCAGGTATGATGGGGGTCTAAACTCATTGATAATATCAACTAACATTTACTGAAAGTGATTTGATGCTTGGAACATTTCTAAAAGTTTATTTGTAGCATCTCACGACAAACTTGCAGGTAACCTATGAGACAGGTGCTTTTGTCGTACTTACACCCCAGACAATCGCAGACAAAGAACAGCAACAAAGGAGGAATCACAGACAGTTTAAGGAACTTCTCAAGATCACATTTTATAACTGGTACAATGGTCAGAGGAATGAGAGTTGTACAGTATGTTAAGAGAAATGTAATTCATAAAACATTTTAACATAAAGTAAAAGCTTTTACATACCATGAAAATGAGAGAGAATGAGTTGAAGAAGTACTCACACAAAAATAACTTATTTCTCTGACAGTATGAATTCCAAATGTACAGTTATTATACAAATATCCTGGTCTACATTAAAATCCATTTACGAAATGTTTTCTTTAAAATATCTGAAAGATAAAAATGTGTGTGTATGTGTATAACAGAATAAAAGAAATTTTACAGGACAATTTTCTTGGAGTGTTTAATTCAGAAATGATTGGAAATTTGCAGCATGCTTTTAGAAGGATAGTGACATAATGCTGGAATCATTATGGAATTTTTTTTAAATTTCAACTTTTACTCTAGATTCAGGGGGTACATGTGCAGGTTTGCTACATGGGTATATGGCATGATGCTGAGTTTGTGGCATGGACTCCATCAGCCAGTAGTGAGCATAGTACCCAATAGATAGTTTTCAAACCACACCCCACTTCCTCCCCTGCCATTAGTTCCCAATGCCTATTGTTGCCATCTTTATGTCCACGTGTACTTAATGCTTCACTCCCACTTATAAGTGAGAATATGCAGTACTTGTTTTTCTAATCCCATATTAAGGCACCTAGGATAAAGGTCTCCAGCTGCATCCATGTTGCTGCAAATGATATGGTTCCTTTCTTTCATATAATGACATAGTACTCAATGCTGTATATGCACCACATTTTCTTTATCCAGTACAACATTGATGGGCACCTAAGTTGATTCCATATCTTAGGTATTGTGAATAGTGCTGTGATGAGCATGTAACTGCAAGTGTCTTTTTGGTAGAACGATCTACTTTTCTTTGGTGTATACCCAGTAATGACATTGCTGAGTCAAATGGATGTTTTCAGTTCTTTAAGAAATCTCCAAACTGCTTTCCACAGTGGCTGAATTAGCTTACATTTCCACCAACAATGTATAAATGTTCATTTTTCTCTACAACCTAACTAGAATTTGTCATTTTTTCAGTTTTTAATAATAACTATTCTGACTGATTGACGTGGAGTCTCATTGTGGTTTTGATTTGCGTTTCCCTGATGAATAGCTATGTGGGGCATTTTTTCATATGTTAGTTGGCCACTTGTATGTCGTCTTTTGAGAAGTGTCAGTTCATATCCTTTGCCTGTTGTTTAATAAGGTTATTTGGTTTTTGCCTGTTTTTATTTTTTAGTTGCTTATAAATTCTGGATATTAGACCTCTGCAGGTGCATAGTTTGTGAATATTTTCTCCAATTCTGTGGGTTGCCTATTTACTCTATATTTACTTTCTTTTGCTGTGCAGAAGTGCTTCAGTTTAATTAGGTCCCACTTGTCTGCATTTATTTTTGTTGTAATTACTTTTGAAGACATGGCCAAAAATTCTTTGCCAAAGCCAATGCCAAGAAAGGTATTTCTACTTCTTTTCTAGGAATTTTATAATTTGAGGTCTTACATTTAAATCTTTAATCCATCTTGAGTTAATATCTGTACGTGGTGAAAGGTTGTGGTTCATTCTTCTACATATAGCTAGCCAGCTATCCCAGCACCATTTATTGTACAGGAAGTATTTTTCCCATTGCTTGTTTTGTTGACTTTGACAAAGATCAAATAGTTGTAGGTGTGTGTCTTTATTTCTGAGTTCTCTATTCTCTTCTATGGGTCTATATGTCTGTTTTTTTGTGTTGTGTTAGTACCATACTGTTTTGGTTCCCATAGCCTTATAGCTCAATCTGAAGTGAGGTAGTGTGATAACTCTGGCTTTGTTCTTTTGCCTAGGATTTCTTTGACTATTTTCTTTTTGTTGTTGTTGTTACTGTTCCATATGAATTTTAGAATTATTTTCTAATTCTTCGAAAAGTCACAATGGTAGTTTGATAGAAATAGCGCTGAATCTGTAGATTTTTTGGGGTAGTATGGTCACTTAAATAATATTGATTCTTCCAATCCATGACCATGAAATATTTTTCCATTTATTTGTGTCATCTATGGTTTCTTTCATCAGTGTTATGCAATCCTCTTTATAGAGACTTCTCACCTCCTTTGTTAGCTGTATTCTTAGGTATTTCATTTGTTTGTGACCATTGTAAATGAGATTGTGTTCTGGATTTCACTTAGCTTGAACAATATTGGTACAGAGAAATACTACGACTTTTTTTGCATTGATTTTGTATTCTGAAAGTTTACTAAAGTCATTTTTCAGTTCTAGGAACGTTTTGACAGCATCTTTAGGTTTTTCTAGCTATAGAATCATATAGTCAGTGAAAAAAGGTACTTTTACTTCTTCTTCATTTATTATTTCCATGTCTCTTATTTCTTTCTCTTGCCTGCTTGCTCTTCCTAGGACATTTTGTACGGTGTCGAATAGGAGTGGTGAGAGTGGGCATCCTTCTCTTCTTTCAGTTCTCAAGGAGAATGCTTCCTGTTTACCCATCATGATAAAAACTCTCAACAATCTAGGCATTGAAGAAACATACCTCAAAATAATAGGAGTCATTGATGACAAATTCATAGCCACATTATGGAATTTCTAAGTTTAGAAAAAAATTTTATATATACTTTAAAGTTTGTTGAAGCCTTAACATCATGTGGCATACAGAATAGCCACCGAGCAGCAAATGATACCACTCTCTTCTTCGGAGAACATGTTACTCTCCATAAGTTTCTTCCTGTTGACCTTTTCATGCAAAACAGGCTTCCCATAGCTGTCTTAGGTAGCAACTGGTTGGTTGATATAATACTTCCTGACAGTTCATGTAAACAACAGGTCCAGGTGTCTCAGACAAATTAACCAAATAAAATTCAACAGTAATATTTTTAATTATGGTGTTGAGGCAATCAGACCCTTACAATCTTTAAAGTGTTTTTTTTTGTTCAATTTTAAAACTATGATTCCCCAAAATAACATATACACCAATTGATGGGGGCACATTTTGTGGGTGTTTTTTCTTTTTGAGGTCAATAACAACAACACAAAATCAAAACCAGAAACAGCTTTTTAAATGTGTGAGTCTTGTGGTGTCAAAGAATTTTGGTTAAGACTTGGGATAGGAGGAGGAGCTTAGAGTAATTGGTGGAAGATAACAAATTAAAGTGAAGGAGAGCAAGACAAATTTGGGCTTTTGGAAAAGAAGAATGTGAATGTGGGGTGGGGAGACGTGTGCATGCTGGTGTCAGGCTAGGCATGTGTGCAAGAAAATATTCAAGGTATATGTTTGTATGAGGATTGAAAATAATGAATAGACTTCCTGGTGAGGAAGAGAGATGGAGAAATTTCTCCTGAAATTTTGATGTAATAACTGGTGTTTTGTTTTATTTCTACTGTTCCAAACCTTGTGTTACATCTTATGTATAATACGTAAGAATGAATCATTAAGTTGGAGAGTTTCTAATCTTAGAGAAAGAACCTCTTCTATTAAGGTGGGGCTTGAACAATTTTGACCAGTATAAGGGCCAAAGAGAATCAGTATTAATATCTGTACTGTTTTATATATTTCTCTGGGGGAAGCTTCACATCTGTTTTCCTATTTTATCCTCACAATAACTTTATAGAGTAGAAAAGACAAATATTACACTCTCCATTTTATAGACAGGAATCTGGGGTCCAGTAAGGTCAGAAGACTTGGCTAGAGCCAAACAGCCAAGATTAGAACCCAGGGCTTCTGGCTTTTCATCTGGAACTCTCTAATGGATCCTGATGCCTCCCATTTAGGCTTTGAAAAGCAGCTTAAGCTTAAGTGTAAGTCAGGTTTTTTCCTTTGGACAAGTTCTTTTCATTCTCCTGAATTTCATGAAGTAGAGAATTCAAGAGGGCTAACACCTTAGTGTATGTACAATGGATTTTTCCTATTAGGTAACGCTGCCCTTTGCTTCACCCACTGCACAGCTGGGCTAAGTAATTCTAAAGGAATGTTGTCATGCCAAGGACTCAAGGAAAACTAGGTTTCGTAAAAGTCAATTTATTAAAACAAATCCAGGTTTTTTCATTGGTTACACTTTTTAAGAGTCCCTTGGTTAAACATTAAGGTGTTCTTACCACAGAAATAAATAATAATTTTATGTGTTTGGATATATAGCAAAAAAGTAAAAAAGAATATGCTTTCTGAAAATGTGACTGTTTACAAAGCCCTATAATATGTACTTTCAAAAAGCTTAGAAACCAAACTCACAAAAATACAAACAATGCTGCTTTGACAAATAAAAGCATTAGACTGCAGGAGAGTGGGTTGTTTTGACTATTAAATAATAATGTCATATTTTTTTCTTTTAAATCAACTTAGTTGATTTGTTTTGGAAGTTATGTAGGACAACTCATGGAAATGAATTTATTCCAGGTATTCATTTTAAAAAGAAAGAGAGAGAGAGATTCATCAAGCAAAGGTTAAGGGCTAGTGTTGTTTTTCTCTGGCCTAGAATTTGGCTTGTTTTGCTACACATGAGATGAAGCTCATGTGATTTTTTTTTCTTCCCTGCAATCTAATCTGTCAGCATACAGAGAATTCATAGTAGCCAGTTCTAAAAGATCTGTTACTCCCAACAGTCTGTCAAATAGAATCCACTTGAAATAACACTGGGGTTTATATTTCACTCATGGCAGATTGACATCGACAAGTGAATTCGAGGACTAGATTTTCTTCGATGTTTCACTAGATTTACAATGCTGAGAGAACTGAAACCTGTAAGAGGACAGAATGATGGGCTGCTCTAATAAGAGACAGGAAAATAACGAGGGTATCTTTAATTGTCCAAGAACAGGCGGTAATGTGTAACAATCTCTAAAAATACAATGTGATTGTAGGACTGAATTGTCTACTAGATAATATTATGAGCTTTAATATTTGTAAAGCTGGGTCAGCAAAAAAGCAGTAGCCAGGATGCTAAAGATTTTGAGATTCTAGACTTCTAGAATAGAGTTTAAAGAAAACAAGGTCTCAACAAACCGAGAAACATTGTTGGTCTATGTGTTTGTTATGTCTCGCTTGTCACATATTATTATGTTCATTGGGTAAAAGAAAGAGAATATGAATTGAGCCACCAAAATTTAGCCTTCTGTTTTTTAAATTATTTTTATTTATTATTTATTTATTTATTTATTTGAGATGGAGTCTCGCTCTGTCACCCAGGATGGAGTGCAGTGGCGTGATCTCAGCTCACTGCAAGCTCCACCTCCTGGATTCACGCCATTCTCCTGTCTCAGCCTCCCGAGTAGCTGGGATTACAGCTGCCCGCCACCACGCCCGGCTAATTGCCTTCTGGTTTTTAAGCAAGTAATAATCAAATGGTGAATTTTGCATTTCTATACAATAAAGTATGTTTGGAGGCACAACAGATGCCCCTTGGTGGTAATATGCTGCTATAGAGAAACATAGTTTTCTCAATAGATGCAAAACACATTTCTATTTTAAAAAGTACAGGAAAATAATTCTCAGCTGTATGATTTCTCAACTCAGAAATCATAACTGGGAGTGTGTTTCTAGGAAATCTCCATGTTTCCCTGACAAAGAGAGTCTTAGCTGGGGATTTTCAAATTGTTGTGTTTGTCAAGGCATCCTAGCAACTTTGCCATAACAGTACCCGACTTCTCTCACAATATAAGGCCAATTTCTTCACTGAGGGCTTATCTTCAGTTTCCTGGCATTTACTTATACTCCTGAAAGGACCTGTATATGACATAGTAAGATTGGAGATTTTATGGTGGCCTGCGTAATAAGCACCCTGTTGAAACCACGGCATGGAGATCAGGGAAGTGCTGACAGCAAACGTTTGTATAGCACATTGTCCATGCCAGCTTCTGTTCTAATTGCTTCACATATATAACTCCCTGAATCTCTCACAGTGACCCCAGTTACAGAGGACGGAACTGAGACACAGAGGAGTTTGGAAGCTAATTAGTTAATGGCAGAATTGATGTTTCCTCCCAGGCAGTGGAGTTCCAGAATCTACACACTCATCTCCTAACGTCCGCAGCCTCCCTGGCAAGGGTGAGAAGCAATCCCACTGTCTCTCCTGGTCTCCACATGGTCTCCGCTATGTCTCCTGGATGCCAGGACCTCTAAGTTGGCATCCGCTTCACCCTGTCTTCCACCTGGAACTTTCAACACCAAATCTGCCCTTTTAGCTACTCATATTCATTATTTTTCTATCTCACGGAGGAGTTTTCGTTATTCAAGTGTTCCGTTCTGAAGAAATCCAAAGCATGAGAGAAAACTACTGCCTCATTAAAGTAGAAACAGAGGCTGTGGGGGAAAGCAATTCTGATTAAATGATTTCACCCCGAATGAGAAAGGTGACAGGCAAGCTTGTATTTGTAGTTTCAGAAGGAGTAAGAGTTACTAAATCAAGCTTTAATTGATGAGATTGTAGGCAAACTACAAAAGGTTTAACATACATAGGTATATTAGATGAATTGATATTTACTGGCCATTTTTAGGGAAAAAGGATCAGTCTTATTTAGTTCAACAAAATAGTGCAGGATCAAGGAGGAGCTTCTTGATGTCCTACAAAACCAAGTACATCCAAGAAAATTCTCCTGATGATAAAACCAGTGTTTAAAATCACTCTAAGTACGTGTGGGTCTATATATTCTAAGTCATCAGAATGCAGCTGTGGGAGCTGCCATCTTGTGGCACACATCACAAGGGACAGTAGAGTAGTAAATGTTCCAAGGGACAGTAGAGTAATAAATGCTTCGAAGTGGCTACCTTGGGAAGTGGCTTTAATGAGCACTGCTTAAAAAGCTGGGCCCTTGTTCTGATCAGAAAGACACTTCTTCAAACCTAGAATATTTGACTATGATTATCTGTTTACTAAATGATTTACCATCATGGAATAATAATTAAATGACATTTATGTTGTCTGAAAGAGATAGATACAGGTATCTTTTTACAAGGGTGCTGATTCCCTTTAGAGAACTCACTATTATCTTTTCTAATTCTAATTACCTCCCAGAGATGCTGTCTCTTCAAACAATCATAACACCTGACAAAGACAGTATGAGGCCAACTGAAAAAAAAAAAAAAAGAAAGAAAGAAAGAAAGAAAGAAACTTCTGCAAGAGGCTGCTAGCAATACAATCTGCTGTTTGCTCAGCTATCTCACTCGATCTGTGGGAAATGCTTCTAGTCACGTTGGGATGAAATGATAAACCCGTAGTGGAGAGTATAGAAAGATGTTTGAAATTCGCTAACAGGAGACTATTCCATAATGTCTTTGAAAATCTGCCATGTTTTAACTTGGTAAAGTTTAGATTCTTAAATATAAATGACTATGTATTTTCATGTGTGTTCTCATGTATACGTGTGTGTGCCTGTATGTGTGTGTTTGTTTGTATATATGTACACACACACATACACTCAGATATGTATACACACATATACACATAGTCATTCCTTGATGTCCATGAGGGATTGGTTCCAGGACCTGCTGTAGATAACAAACATCTGCAGATGTTCAAGTTCCTTATATAACTAACCTGGACCACATGGCGATACTCTGTGTCTACAAAAAATTTAAAAAATTAGCCTGGTGTGGTAGCACACACCTGTGGTCCCAGCTACTCTGGCTGAGACATGACGATCCCTTGAGCCCAGGAGGTTGAGGCTACAGTGAGCTGTGATGGGGCCACTGCTCTTCAGCCTGGGAAACAGAAGAAAAACCCTGTCTTAATATATATAATACATTCTCTATTTCTTATAATATCTAATACAGGGCCTACACATCACTTCTTTGTGTGGCTTTCTTGTTTTTTGAAAATTTGTGGAAATTTTTTTATAGTTTTGATCCACAGTTGGTTGAATCTACGGATGCAGAACCCATAGTTACGGAGGGCTGACTATACGTATATATGTTACATATATATCTCACACAAAAAAATGTTGTACTTGAAATGACCCTAAAACAGAGATAAACATTAATGTATCCAGATGTTCAGCCCCTAATCTAGATTGTTCTATAGTATGTGCAATGATAATCCAGCCTTCTAAGGATATGTCAATGGTTTTGAAATCCTATTGAATCACTGAAGAAAAAAATAAATGACATTCCATAATATATAAATGTTCACTGTATTTTGAGCAATGGTACCCAGGATTTTGAGTGAATTAAATTTTCATCTACTCATCACACTCACAGAAATTTCCCTAATCTGCCTTGATTTTTCAAAAGGGTCTTGGGTCTTGCCATTTTCCAAAGGTAGTTATGTTGCATCTGAGTATTGGATGCATGGTCCCCTGATGTCCCGCTCTGGCCTCAACAAGACTTTCCTCCCCTGTCTTAGGGAATATTTTTGACTTTGTCTATAGTCCACAGTGAGGAATACATCAACTGCTAGGAATAAACATTTAATCCTATAACAAACTGACATCACCCAGCTGTGTAAGCAAAACTTATAGGCACAGAGTCAAGTAAATTATCATGAGTTGTATTTTATATGCATATGCATAAATGCACATATTTGCATATATGCATATGCGTGTGTGTGTGTGTGTGTGTGTGTGTATTCGCTCCAGTCAGGCAATTCCTCTATTTATCATGGTTTCTTTTAACACCTGATAGATGATTTCTCATGGAAAACATTTTCAATGTTAATTCAGATATCATTGTTATTTAGTTATCTACTGAGATAACGTTGAGGTCTATACACATATTTAAAAAAAAAAAAAAGTTGGTTTATTGTTTTTTCCAAGTAAAGAAAGATGTCATTTCGCACATGTCATTTCTTCAGGCTTATTCAGAGTAGGGGAAGAGTTCTTTTTGCCTTTGAAAAAAAGTAAGGAAAAATCTATGACTCTGGCTTTTTTCTTTTTTTTCCCCTCAGCCCTGCTTTCTCAACCAAAAGGAGCATGTGGTAAAGTGCTTGTGGCACAGACACTGGCCTATTCTTTTTGTGGAAAAAGGCGCTGCTGTTTTACGGTGGCCTGGAGGCTGGGCGTGGTTCCCTGCCAGGGGCTGCGTTCTAATGGCTTCTCCAAGCAAGAGGCAGGAACTGCAGAGTCGTGTGGACTGACTCTGTTCACCACTTGTTTGGTGTCCAACCTGGAGCTGAGGATTTTTACTCTTTCCAGCCTTCCTCTCTCCTTCCTCTTCCCCTCTCTCTTTTCCTCATAACCAGAGGCTTTGCACAAAGTTTATTTGAGATTTCGCCTTGCAGTCAATAAGCACAGTTTTCTTATATTTTTATTCAGTTAACATAATGGAGATGAGCCAGGTTATTATATTTAAACTCACAGATTTTTAGGCTACATACAGGATCCTCATTCATCTGCTGTTGCTGTATTATTTATTGTTAATATTAACCATATGATTTAGTGTGAAAAGTGTTTACAGCAGTGTTGGACTCTGAAACAAATCTTGGCTCTCCTATTTAAGGAACTTGTAAACTTTTCTGTACCACTATTCCTAGATCTGCAAAATGCAAGAGTGAGATAAATGTAAGATTATGTGGGAGAGTGACCAGCTTATACTCAGCTCTCAACACATTTTTTTGTTATTTGTGTTATTACGAAAGTAATTATAAAATATATGCGATAAAAATGAAGATATCTTATGTTTCTTTTAAAGTATTAATACATAAAATATTTACTCCATCTAAATATACTTTTATTTCACTATAGTAAAATACTGAATAAGGATGTATTTTGGCACTAGTTAGAGAAATCAGGCTTATTTTAAATCAGATAAAATTTAGAGGATCTTATAAATAATTTCCTAAAATGAAAGAAAAAAAGACAAGATTTGGGGAGGACCCTAATGCCAAGCACTTTATAGCTATAATTTGCAAATAGATTCTCAAGTTTAGAAATTTATTTTAAAATCTCAGAAAGTAAGAATTTGTTTCACAGGGCTAAATTCTTGGTGTTCAAAGCTTGGCCCCAGACTAGCAGTATGGGAATCACCAGGGAGCTTGTTAGAATCTCAGGCTCAAAGCAGGACCCACAAATCCGAATCTGGATTCAAAAAGTTCCCTAGGTGATTGATATGCACATATTTAGCCATATGCACAATATTACACCTGTAGATTGACATCCTATCCACCATTACTTGAATATACCAAATGATAAGAAAAGCTCTTTCTTGAGGCAACTCGAACCATTAGTGATGATCTAATTGCTGAAAATAACCTTCATGTTTGTAAGAGAATATTTCTTGTCTAAAGGATAAAAATGCCTGCTCTTCTGTAACTTCTTCTAATTTAGTTATGTTGTCCTCTGACTTCTCAACAAACGGCCACATTACCTTTCAGAAAGGTGCCAGTAAGGAATAAAGAAATCATATCTTTAATTAGTTATTTTTGTTTTATTCAAGGGATGGGCATGGTACTGCCTGGGGGCAACATATGACTAGCTGCCTCATTTTATAAATAAGGTTGTATAGAAACACAACATACCCTTTGGTTCACACATTGATTCTGATTGGTTTCCTGTTATGTGTAAGAGTTGAGTAGCTGCAACACACACACTGTGGCCCACAAAACCTAAAGTATTTGCTTTCTGTACCTTTATATTAAAGAAAAAGAAAAAAAGTATAAAAAAAAAAAAAGTGGTATGGTTTGGCTGTGTCCCCACCCAAGTCTCATCTTGAATTGTAGCTCCCATAATTCCTGTGTGTCATGGGAGGGACCCAGTGGAAGGTAATTGAATCATGGGGGTCAGGTCTTTCCTGCACTATTCTCGTGATAGTGAATGAGTCTTACGAAAGTGGATGAGTTTAAAAACGGGAGTTTCTCTGCACAAGCTCTCTTTTTGCCTGCCTTCATCCATGTAAGATGTGACTTTGCTCCTCCTTCGCCTTCTGCATGATTGTGAGGCCTTCCCAACCATGTGGAATTGTGACTCAATTAAACCTTTTTCCTTTATAAATTACTCAGTCTCAGGTATGTCTTTATTAGCAGCATGAGAACAAACTAATACAAAAAGTTTACTGAATCCTGGTCTACACTAAGCATTGTTTCTTCTACAACAAATCTTTATGAAACCTCATGTGTGTCTCAGGCACTGTGCTAGAGAGAGCCTGGGATTTCAGAAATGGAAGGAGTCTACCTTCAAGAAGATCATCCTGAGCAATACTCCTACTTGTAAATATCATCTTAAAATATGTAATGCCTAGCGTTAATCTTCAAATGAGATGCAATGAATATAGAATATCAGTATCTTTATTAATACAGAATGTTGTACACAAATACCCATTCTGATATGGATTTGCTACTTTTAGTAAAATCTACTATCATCTTTGTATCTTTAGCTTGCACTGAAATTTCTGATAAGCAAAAATTCCAATTAAGAAATATATGTGTGTGTGTGCGTGTGTGTGTGTGCATTCATGCATGTGTGCATGTTTGTGAATCTATTTGTCAGCTCCTTTTTATTCTTTGTACAACTAGTTAATTTTTAACTAAGTACAAAGTAGTTAAATAGAAATAACTGGTGGAATAACAGAAGCCTATACGTGGAATGAGGTTTAATGTACTCCTTGGTATTTGGACTTTGGGGGAAAATACTGCCTAAGAAATCAGTTTCCTGGCATATATAGAGATTGATGATGGCAACTCCTTTGCAAGATTTTGGAAATGAGCAGTTGAGATGACACCCACATACAAAGAACATTTGCCTGGCCCAGCAAGACCTCAATAAATAGAAGCTACGTTAATGTGTTCAGTCAATTTTTGTCTACTCTGTGATAATGGCGAATCTTGCATGCTAACTCTGTTAGTATTGTATGTCAAACTACATGAGTTTGTCTTCCAGATATTCATTCACTTTAGTTATAAATGTTTACTAAGAAAAGGCCAAGGACAGAACGCTGTCAAGCATATTGACTCTAGCTTTGTTCTGGGTCAGTGACTTTTTTTTTTTTTTTTTTGAGAGGGCGTCTCGCTTTGTCGCCCAGACTGGAGTGCAGTGGTGCCATCTTGGCTCACTGCAAGCTCCGCCTCCCGGGTTCCCGCCATTCTCCTGCCTCAGCCTCCTGAGTAGCTGGGACTACAGGCGCCTGCCACCACGCCTGGCTGATTTTTTTGCATTTTTAGTAGAGACGGGGTTTCACCCTGTTAGCCAGGATGATCTCGATCTCCTAACCTCGTGATCCACCCGCCTTAGCCTCCCAAAGTGCTGGGATTACAGGCGTGAGCCACCACACCCGGCTGTGATTTTTTTTTTTTAACCTTTTATTTTTATGTAATTGTGGGTTCACATGTAGTTGTAAGAAATCACACAGAGAGAACTCTAGACCAGTGACTCTGTTTCACACAATGGTCATATCCTACGTTGGGCATAATATTACAGTCAAGATGCATTCATTCAAATGTGATAAAAGCCTTATGCGCTTTTATCACATTTGTAGATCCATGTGATTACTCCCACAATAAAGATACGGGATCCTTTCATCCTGTACTGACTTTTATGTAGTCACATTCACATCCCTACCACCCCCACCTTCTAACTTCTAACAACTTCTAATCTGTCTTCCATTTCTATCATTTTGTTATTTCAAAAATGTTACAGAAATGAAATTATACCCTATGTAACTTTTTAAAGCTAACTTTTCAGTCAGTGTAGTTGCTTGAGATCCATCTCAGATGTTATGTGAATCAATGTTCAGTTCTTTTTATTGCTGAGTTAGGCTACTTATTTTAAAACATTTTTTCTCTTATTTAGAAACTCCATGTCTTAGTGACACCCCTCTGGCTGATGCTGGATAGACGTTATGAGCCCACCTGAATTGTCTCCTCCTGCCCCTGTTCAGGAGCTGAGATAGCACAGGAGCAAAACAACTTCTCCAGCCTAATTAGGATATATTTTAGCTTTATATATTTTTGCTGGGGAGGGAGACTGCAAGGAGTCATGTGAGAAGCCCTGAAATTACTCAGTGTTGCTTAGCAAATTTTCCAACGTGATGGATGCAGCAAATGACTGAATTTTAGGGAGGCTCTGTAATTTCATCTATTCACTGGTGGAAATAATTCCTACCGTATAAGGCTAGAAGGATCAGAGAAAAATTGTATGCATTTTGTTGGTTCACTGGCTACAATTTTATTGGTTCACTGGCTAAAATTTGCAGAAGTGTGGATAGCAATACACATGCAATAGTATCATCTTTTTGGGAAAGATATTTGCTTATACCTTAGCTTGCTGTAAGATCCATGTCAGGTCCCTTACTAGAGGGGGATTTTCCTTTCCATGGGCCGCAGGGGGATAGCCTACTCTTCTTTCTCTTTTTATCTGCTTAAACCTATTCCTGTCTCTCTGCTTTTCTTCCATAAGAACTGGCTATGGAGTGACAAACATAGTTTGTCATGGTACCCAAAGAAGTACACAAGAACTCATGCTGTCTCAATGGTTGTAATTTAATGACAATCCCATCTTGGAAATAGTCAGAGATTAAACCAGCAAGAGCAGCTGCAAACTTGGGGTAGCTTTATGTTTACAGACTCTCATTTCACTGCATTATTGATCTTGGTTTATGCTTCTTGAGTCCTTTCTCGGGCTACAAATATAAGGCCTGCTAGATTTGTCATCCCCAGATTTTTCTTTTTCTCTGATGATAGGATTTGCTGCATTGAGTACCCATCTATTTAAAGAAAGCTAGAGCTGGATAGTAGTTAAGGCAATTAAAACAGATTTTATTCAAGTACTATAATAGGGGAAAGGAGACCTCATTCCAAATACAGCAAAGACAAGTTAGGATTTATAGCCAATGGTCAGGCTGGGGGAAGGTAATGGATATAAAATTACTAAGAGGAGGCATCCAAGGTGGCAGTAATTCTTTCTTTCTTTCTTTCTTTCTTTCTTTCTTTCTTTCTTTCTTTCTTTCTTTCTTTCTTTCTTTCTTTCTTTCTTTCTTTCTTTCTTTCTTTTCTTTCTTTCTTTCTTTCTTTCTTTCTTTCTTTCTTTCTTTCTTTCTTCCTTCCTTTCTTCCTTTCTTCCTTCCTTTCTTTCTTCCTTTCTTTCCTTCTTTCTTTCCTTCTCTCTTTCTCTCTTTCTCTCTTTCTTTCTTTCTTTCACGCAGTATGGCTCTGCCGCTGGAGTGCGGGTGGCGCCATCTCGGCTCACCGCAAGCTCCGCCTCCCGGGTTCCCGCCATTCTCCTGCCTGAGCCTCGCGAGCAGCTGGGACTACAGGCGCCGCCACCACTTCCGGCTAATTTTTTGTACTTTTACTAGAAACGGGGTTTCACCGTGTTAGCCAGGATGGTCTCCATCTCCTGACCTCGTGATCCGCCCAACTCGGCCTCCCAGGTAATTCTCGTTAAACTGGTGTAACAGGATTCTTGCTGAAGGCAAATCATGGTGATCAAATATCAAGGATGGGAAATTCTCTCTAAGCCGACTTAGCAGGATTCTCACTAAAATGGGACTCTACAGGCCAAACAGGCCTCGTGGAGAAGCGGGCTTAGAGGGATGAGCAAAACTTTGGTGGAGGAAAGGGTCTTTGTCACATCCCAATTTGATCGTACCCCTGGTCAGAAACAAACCGGAACATTAAATTAGAAAAATTAACAGTCAACCTCTTGTCCTGGGTGGTTAATTTATATTTCTAAGGGTCTTCAGAATGAGTGGCACAAATCTTAAAGTGATAGTGTAGTGAATGTAGATTTTGCCAGCTCACACTACTTTGAACCAAAAGTTTATTGACTTGGATTTAAAAAGAATGGGCTTATAAAATTGTGTAATATTGTGGTACTGAGTATACCTTTTACTAACCAAAATCATGAAAACATATTTTATATGTATAATTTTTGTTTGTTTGTTTGAGACGGAGTCTCGCCCTGTCACTCAGGCTGGAGTGCAATGGCACAATCTCGGTTCACTGCAACCTCTGCCTCTTGGGTTCAAATGATTCTCCTGCCTCAGCCTCCCAAGTAGCTAGGATTATAGGTGCCCACCACCATGTCCTGCTAGTTTTTGTATTTATAGTAGAGACGGGGTTTCACCATGTTGGCCAGGCTGGTCTCGCACTCCTGACCTCGTGATCCCCCAGCCTCGGCCTCCCAAATTGCTGGGATTACAGGCATGAGCCACCGTGCCTGGCTTTATATGTATAATATTAAAAGTGACTAAGGGAACACATTTTAAGTATTTGGCTAAACAGATTTCTTTGAAGTTATTATTTAGTAAATTATTATATGCATCTAGCTATCAGGGCATTATTGTATTCTAAAATTTCCATATTCATAAGCATTGAGTTTTGAATTGAGCTACTATGTAGCAAATAAATTACATTAATTATCTCACAAATCTTCACAAGAATCAAATTAGGTAGATGTCATCCCCATTTTTTTTTTCATCAATGTTACTACATAAAACTGGCAACCAAATCCAGGCCTACTGGCCCTTCGAGATAGTGATCTTATTTCCCTGGCGTAGATTGGGCAATTGGTCCTCACTCCTCACTCCTCTCTCCTCAGTGTCGAAAACACAGGCTTATTGTGGGCAGAACTTGCTTATTTTTCTCATGACTTGAGATAGCACTGTGAGTTGTTTTGGTCAATGGCATGTGAGTCATTGTAATAGTGTGTCAATTTTCAGCCTAGATTTTACGAGGCCTTGTGTCTTATGCTTGTTGTGTTAAATCTCTGCCATCCTGGCTACTGGTCCAGTATATGAAATGTGAGAGACCCAGCTGTCACCTAGACCTACAGAGAAAAGTAGAGGTGTCCACTGCCACAACCTGAAGGAGAACAGTACAGCCAAAGCCTGACCAGATCATCCCCATTCAAGCTGGTCGGCGTATAGATGAGAAATATGAGATTTTTGTAGTTATTTGTTATAATGCAATGGAAACAACAGCTATCTGATAGATTAGCAGTTGTATCAGTCAGGGCTTTCCAGAGAAATGGTCACTTTTTCTATATAGAGAGAGATATTTATTTTAAGGAACGGGCTCATACAACTGAGGGAGGGGGGGCATGTTCAAAATCCATAAGGTAGGCTTGCAGGCTGGAAACCCAGGCAGGATTTTATATGCTACAGTCTTAAGACAGAATCTCTTCTCCTCCAGGAAACCTCACTTTTTGCCTTTTATATCTTCAACTGATTAGATGAGGCCCATCCATATTACTGAGGAAAATCTTTATTTAACTGATTATAAATGTCGTTCATATCCACGAAATGCTTTCACAGCAACATCTGGATTAGTGTTTCACTAGACAGTTAGGCCAAGTTGGTGCATATAGTTAAATACCGTCGCAGTACCTGTATACATCCTCAATTGGAGGTGCAAATTTAACCAAAGAAAATGAAAGAAAATGCCAAATGAGTAAGCGAATGAGAGGACATTTCTATGCTGAGCTTTGTAAATGAATTATGGGAAAAAAATGTTTCCACCAAAGAGATGATTATAGAAGCAGGGATAAATTAAAGAGAGTTTAATAGATTGAATGCTACTGAAGAGTTGAGGCTAAGAACCTGAGATAAAACAGTAGATCTATTAGTTTGAAAAATTTTGAGGAATAAAGTGAGTAGACAAAATATGAATACAGGAAATAGTTACTCAAAAAGATTTGGATGATATCTGCAGGCGAAATAAGTGATAACTTCAGTTGTTTTTCCATTGTTTTTATTAGTGATATTTTACGATGGATGAATGGTCAAATGAAGATTAGAATTAAGGATATAGGAATGAGAAAATAAAAGTATGTAAAAGTGGGCAGCGAGTCCATAGTACATATACTAGGTCAACATCAATGATTACAAGTACAATCCTGCTCCCAGAAACTCCCATCATCTCTGCAATGGCTCATTCCTGAGAAACTAGAACTGCGATAGAAACTAGGTTTCTATTTTCCAGGGGTTTTCTATTTTCCAAGGGTTTGGAGGTAGGTCTTAGGATAGTGCTGTTATCTGTTATCTTTATAGTGTTTAGTCACTTGTCATTTTCTATAATTATCTTCATTCCTCTCACAAATGGTGTTCTGACAGTCCCATTGCTCAGTTATGTGATGTAAAATCTCTATTTCTAGAGGGTGAACATTTTGTTACTTTGCATTCTGATTCTTGATACTAAGTGATTTCCTTCACCTAACAGCACATATTGTTTATATGCTCACTTAAATGGATAAACACAATATTTCAGTCTCTACTCCATGCTGTTCATTGTTGTCAGAGATTGTTGGTATTTAAAAAAATAAGCATTTTTTTCTTCTATCATGGGACTTATTGACATTTAAGTAAAAAAAAAGGGAAGTTTTCAACCCTGTTATGTATATTAACTTTCTCATCCAAATTGGTATATTATGAAATATGATAATATATTTTGCATTTTTTACAGTGCCTTTCCAATCCCCTTCACCTCTTGTGACAACAAAACTCTCTAAGATATTGCCTCATTTTTACTGTCTAGTATGTTTTTATTGGGGATTTTATCAGTTTTCATGGCAAGACATGTCATTACATTGCCATGGTGCTTATGTTTATGTGTCACATTGAGTAAACTGCGGTACCCAGTTATTTAGCCAAATGCCAGTTTGGATGCTGTTGTGAAGGCATTTTCTTATATATGATTAATATTTAAATGACTGGCCTTTGAGTAAAGCAAATTATCCTCAGAAGTGTGGATCTCATTCAACCAATAGATGAAGGTCTTGAAAGAAAAGAAAAGACTGAGTTCTCTTGGAGAGGAGGAATTCTGTCTTTAGATTACCTAAGGACTCAGAACAGCAATAGACAAATTTTGAACTTGTCAGCTTCCATAGTCGTGTGAGCAAATATCTTTAAATCTCAATCACACTCTCTCTTTCTCCGTCTCTCTCTTTCTCTCCCCCTCCCTCTCTCCCTGCCTTCCTTCCTCCCTCTGTCTCTTTCATATATGAAAGAAACACACAGGCACACACCCTATTGGTCCTGTTTCTCTGGAGAACCCTGGTGAACACAAATGCTCTTAAACAAAAACACTTTTTATTCTATCAAAAGACTTTTACTTATACTAGTACTCACACACAAGACTTTTAAAATTACTCTTTTAATTTCTGTAATAATAATTGGGATGATTGCAATAAAAGTGGAACAAAAGTCTATTTAATTTTATCTTTCTCTAAAACTCATTTAAAAAATACCTAAAGCATACAGGGAAAAAAAAAGAAAACCCATTCTGATTTAGTGTCTAGGAAAACTCCCAAATTTCTCACGTTAGATTGTAATTATCAAGTATAAGAAAATTTGGGCCAAACATAGAGAGGTTACCTAGAACTGATCCAAGCCTAAGAGTAAAAGACTAGAATTTCTATGAATTGAAAAATTGTTTTTATTTCTTCTTAGCATCTGAACCCCCTCCTAGATTCAAGAAGGACTCCCCATTTCATATATCTCCCTGGATGCCAAAGATTGACTTTCACTGTGGAAGTCAAATACAAAACAAAATCAAATAAGAAAACTAAGTAAAACAAAAGAGGTACTCGTTTCTGAACACACACACACACACACCCTTACATACTACTCTTTGCAGTTAAACATGGCCAATTAAACAAATATGACCCAGATTTAAAATAGAAAGTTGGATTACACAGAAGCCCTACCTAGCCAAAATGACAGGGAAACAATTCCCAGTTCACAGAGACTACCATGGCCATGTTGCTGAAAATGGAATGCAGTGACCAATGACCAGAGAGCCTGGGCCAAGAGTCGGAAAGAGATGAGCGACCATATCCGAGTTTGGCTGTGGTGGTGATGATGTCCTTCCCAGAACTGACTCTGTGCCACCATTTTGCCTGACCTCTCTGATTCCTGCCTGTTTTCTCAGTATGTTCACCACCAGACTTCTCAGTACTTTTGTGAGCTAATCAATATTCTTTCAACAAATTTCTTTTTTGCCAAGTTAATTTTGCTGATAGCTTGACACATTCCCATTAATGGTGGCAAAAAGAAAAATAATTCTCAATGTCACAACTATTATTTTATGTTATTATTGAAGTACTACTCAATACATCAAACAAACATAAACGCTATTATCATAGGAAAGTTTGAAAGGCCGGGTATTAGCAGGGACTAGAGGGTAGGAGTCATGGAAATTTATTGTTTAATGAGTAGTTTTCATTTTACAAGATGAAAAGCGTTCTGAAGCTTGGCTGAGCAACAGTGTGAATGTGCTTAACACTACTTAAAATTGGTTAAGCTGGTAAGTTTTCTGTTATGTGTATTTTACCACGATTTTAGATAAATAAATAAATAAATGAATAAATAAATAAATAAATACATGGAAGTTTGAAGAATCAAATTATTATTTGTCTATGTACTTTTTTTCCCAGAACCAATGGTGGTCAACTAAAAATATGAATAACATAATCCCACAAAATCAGAGGGACAAGATTTAATATTAAAAGATAAGCTATTCATTCTGTAAAAAGTAATTGCCTAGATAATATAATGGAAGAAAAGTATCAGAATAACCAAGAACTTTAAATACCTGTTGAATGTATTAAACTCATAAGTAATACTTGAGCAAGGCAAAAGAGAGACCTCTGAGATAGATGATTCACGATGATAAAGATAACAATGAATAAATTATCCTGTGAATTTGGCATAATCACAAATGAGCCACCAGTAAACATATTTCCTTCTAGAGTTTGAGAAAATACCATGGACATTTATTTAGAAACATAAACATGCAAGATAAATTTTTTTTAAAAGAGATGTAATAATAAGGTATGAGTAGGCTATATATATATATATAAAAATATAACTACAAAGCTATGATAATTAAAACAAGTTACAATAGTACAGGTATAAACCAGTTAAAAATAAAAGGAAATAGATTGACCAGAATAAAAAGCAGATATTTAGTATGTAGGAAAGACAACATTTAAAATAGTGGGGAGAGAATATATCACCATGTAAATAATGTTGGGGCATGTAACTAGCCATTTCAGTAATTTCAAAATGGATCAAATATTTGCCTGTAAAATATGAGACCACAAAATTACTAAATGAAAAAAAGACATAAAAGAAGTATTGATAGCAGTTTTGTTTCCAGTGCCATCATATATATTTTTTTTTTTTTAGTTTACATCTTCCACCCTTCAAAGTATCTGTATATAGGAGCTCTTTTCTTTGTTTGCTATTTATTTGTCAAGTTACCTGTGCAAATTCTCTCTTCTGTGCTCGGCTTTGGGATACTAAACCTGAACTTTATGTACTTACTGAACCTTATTTTCTTGCTGAACCTTATTTACTTGCTGGATCTAATGTCAGCCTTGGTGAGTTCACTCTTGAAATTGGCCAGTAGGGGTCACTAGAGGAAGAAAATGGAGAGGGACGGCTGGAGGAGGAACAACTAGAGATGCTTATTCCTATTTGTTTTCTGTTTCAATTTTTGCATCCTGTTCCTATTAGCATCACTCCAGGAACATTTTTTTCACCCTGACAGTCACTATTTGTTCCAATGCAACGCTCGTGGGTCTTTCCAGCATTCACAGACACTCTTCATTGTTTCCTCTCGGAGACACACGCCCCACCAGCCTAACGATGTCCCTTTCTCAAAGGTCTGACTTCCAGCTCTCTGGGGCTCCTTCCTCAAATTTCTAAGTTTTAATAATTTTCAGTGCTTCTTTTTGCCTCCCCGAACCCAGTCCTAAGGGCTATAGCTTCTTTCAACAGTTGCTATCTCTGAAATACTTTTGAAATTTTTACCTTTCCAGTTCTTTACTACCTAATGAAGAGCACTTCTACTAATTTTCCTTGTTAAAATAAATGAGGTATATATCAAAACATCATGTGAACACTATAAAAATATACAACCTGTCATTTGTCAATTAAAACGCTAAATGAAAAAAATAACTAATGCAGCTTTTTTTGTCCTAAGCAGTACAAATTTTTTCTTTTTTTTTTTTTTCAATGTATATTTTACAAAATTAAGGCTTCTCTTTCACTCTAAAAAAGTATTTTGGCTCTGCTTAGTATAATGTGTGTTTCACCTGCATTGGACATTCTCTGTCACTAACGTGGGGACAGGAAAAGGAAGGTGTTGGGGGCGGTTCCTAGAAATATCTGAATCTTCATTGCAATGACTGTTAACTTCAGCCAAGTGCAACAATGTCTCCAAAATAATTTCTAAGAGAAATGTTAGTAGAAACTTTATGAAAAAGAAAATAAACATTGTTTTTTAAAATATTCACAGCACACTGTATGAGGGGTAGAGGAAATCTATATGTTTAATAGCAAAATAGTTTACGCCCAAAAGTATATAAAATGGTATAATTAATATGTGGGGTATGCAGGTATACCTACACATGTAAGTCTTAGAATGTTTAAGAGAAAAGGCTCTGCCCTGGGTTGTTTTTATTTTTAACTGTTGAGGTCTGCATGTGTGAGCTCATTGGTGATGTAGGAGTTTGGAATACCTGTCCCTGCAGCTTACTTATGCCTCTTCCAGCCCAGCTTCTGCCAGATCTCAGAAGTACCACTTTCACCCCACGATGAATTACTGCTGAGTCTGTTCAATCTCATGGCATGATTGGTGTAATAATACACACGTTATATTGGGTCTCTACATGTACCAGTAGCATAACACAAGCTGCTTTTCAAATGGTGCCTAGTTTCAACTGTATATGGTCTTCCTGTAGAATGCTAGGAGCCTGTATTTTTCTCTCTTGACAAGGCATCTTTCTTATTTCCAGAAAAATTGAAACTGCCAGATTGAAACTGCCAGATGATACGACAGGTTTCCAGGGTCCCTTGCACATCACAAACTGTAAAGCCTTTTCTTGCTCTGGTCCACTCAAAGCTGTCAGCCTTCCACTGCTGTCTATAAAATACTTAGAGCAGGCCGGGCGCAGTGGCTCACCCCTGTAATCCCAGCACTTTGGGAGGCCGAGGCGGGCGGATCACGAGGTCAGGAGATCGAGACAATCCTGGCTAACATGGTGAAACCCCATCTCTACTAAAAATACAAAAAATTAGCCGGGCGCGGTGGCCTGTGCCTGTAATCCCAGCTACTCAGGAGGCTGAGGCAGGAGAATCGCTTGAACCCCAGAGGTGGAGGTTGCAGTGAGCCGAGGTCGCATCATTGCAATCCAGCCTGGGTGACAAAGTGAGACTCCATCTCCAAAACAAAAAAGAAAGATTCATTTCTGATTTACCTGGGTATTTACCAAAGCATTTAGAATGTACTTTGTTGCACATGGTAGAGGCTTAATCAGAATTACTGATTAATCTTAGACATTATCCTAACCAAACATCTCACTGAACAGCCGTGAATTGCTCTATAAATACTGTATATAAAATGAGAAACCATATAGTAGATGTATCAACACAGTCAGATAGTGCATTAAACAAGTGTATAATAATGTTGCACAAGCTGCGAAAAAAAAAACTTAGCTTTTTTTAGTGAAAACACATGTATAAATTATTGTTTTTTAAAAAGCTTTTAATTTTAAAATCAATTTAGATTTACAGAAAGGTTATGAGATATTACAGAGAATTCTGATATACCTCACACACAGTTTCTCCTTTTATTAACAAACTACATTAGTATTTACATTAATGATAATTAATTAACCAATATTGATTCATGATCTGTAATGGTTTCTAAGATTTTTGTTGTTTCTGTTGACCTTTATAGTTCAGAGAGTACCGGGCAGGTATTTTGCAGAATGTCATAGGAATAAATTTTTAATGTGCTTAAACATAAAAACGGGATGACCCAAGTCATCCCTTTTCATCCATCTTCACGTTCCCAGAGTGGGATTTTTCGATTTTACTTTGGCCATGCTAATGCTTCTGGAAGTGGTCACAGTGAATAATGAAATAAAAACAAAACAGCTGTTACGTTGGCTTTTGCAGTCAATGAAAGCATCTAGACTGTAGAAAAGCAAGAAACTTTAAATGTTGTATTCTCCGGCACAGCTGATGATCAATAATTGTCTGCTGATTTCATAAAGAAACATCCCTTTCCTGAACTCTCAATTTTAAAGTCAAAAGGCTATTCAAATTCTTACTTAGAGGAAACTTCCCCCCTTGTTTGCTGACAGTTATAAAGTGGAAACATTTTGCAATGTTTACACAACTAACATTGCTTGTAAATCATTTTCTGTATAAAATGATTACTTAATATGCTCACATTTTACAGAAACAATTTCAATCCATTTCTCTCATTTTTCCAAACACCTTCTTACAGTATGTTTATTGGCAGACCACATTTAGTCATTGTGAACATCTTTTTTTAATTAGCTTCTTTGTAAGCAATTTTTAAATATTATAGTGTGTCAGATGAAGAACAATATGTTTTTAGAGTGCTAGTTTTATCACATGAAATTCCAGGTGAAGTTTAATAGTGGAAACCTACCACTCACAGGCCTTTCTCTCCAGGATACAGAGGTGTTTGCAAATAATAAATACATACTGTGGTATTCACAAATAAATAATCAGTACCAAATGGGTGTCATGGTGGAAGATGTATGTATTCATGATATTTACACCCTGAATTCTGTTGGTCTCTCTGGCAATATATGGGTTGGAGACTGTGATGGAGCATCATACCTTTCACCCAGGTTTGAAATAATTAAGCTGGCCCACAGCCTGGAATTTGCCCATCCACTCATGGTGAAGAAGCTGGAGAGGATGACCCCAATGGAACACATTCTGCTTATCCTACCTACTGTGGAGAGTACCCAGCCCTGCAGTGCCCTTTTGCACCTGTGGGCATGACGTGTATGAGAAAGGGCAGTTTTTACCTTAACCCTGTCCATCAAAACTGGTAGCCCCATTCCAGCACCACCACACACAACACAGTCCATAGTTAATACCATTCCCCAGGTTTGTACAGTGCTCAGCCTGCAGAACCATATGCAGAATCTTGAGTTATATAGTAATTTACCCATGAATATCCAAGAAGTCTACTCAAGAACACAAGTCTATATACAAAGACTTATTTTATAATAGTTGGGTATTCCATAAAGGTTACTTATACCAATAAAATTACGTAAATAAATTTGAAATTTTAGATGAAATAAGGAGGTACCAGGAAAACCATAACTTACCAAAAGTGGCAAGAGAATGAGTAAAACAGCAGAAAAGTACTCAATAAAATTTTTTTCTATTTATTGTAAACCTAATAAACTTAGAATAGAACATTTTTAATTTGACATATGGTATTTAAAAATAAACTAGTACAGGCCAGGGACAGTGGTTCATGTCTGTAATCCCAAGGATTGCTTGAGCCCAGGAGTTTGAGACCAGCCTAGACAACATGGAACTCCCTCTCTACAAAAAACTAAAAAAAGAAAAAAAGAAAGTTAGTCAGGTGAGGTGGTGCATGCCTGTAATCCCAGCTACTCAGGAGGCTCATGTGGGAGGACTACTTGGGGCTAGGGCAATGAAGCTACAGTGAGTTATGATGATGCCGCTGCACTCCAGACTGGGCAAAAGAGCAAGACTCTATCTTAGACAAAAGTACAAATAACGACCAGGCGCGGTGGCTCACGCCTGTAATCCTAGCACTTTGGGAGGCTGAGGTGGGCGGATCATGAGATCAGGAGTTTGAGACCAGCCTGGCCAATATGGCAAAACTCCATCTCTACAAATAATACAAAAATTAGCCGGGCATGGTGGCGTGCACCTGTAGTTCCAGTTACTTGGGAGACTGAGGCAGGAGAATTGCTTGGACCCGGGAGGCAGAGGTTGCAGTGAGCCAAGATCGTACCACTGTACTCCAGTGTGGCCACAGAGTGAGACTCTGTCTCAAAAAAAAAAAAAAAAAAAGAAAGGAAAAGAAAAGAAAAAAGTACAAATACCATACTTATAATGGAAATACTGTAAACTTTATCAAATTAGAAATGATCTTAGGATGTCTGCTTTAATAGCTTGTTTACAAGATTGTGTTGAAAGCCTTATTCAAGGTAAAGAAGAAAGAAAAAATGAAGTTAGAAACATGGAAAACAGAAAAAAAGCTGTCACTTTTACAGGCAAATACAGTTTTAACTAGAAAATCTAAAACAACTTAGAGATTATTAGAATTAGTAAGTAAGGTTAGCTGTCTATTGGATACAAGAGTAATAAGCAAACATCAATTACATAAATCTTTTGAAGGATTATAATGATTGCCTTAACCAATTAAACTATTATTCTATGGAATAAGAAAGATACTCTCCCCAAACATAGTTTGAGGGAAAAAAATCCCAGACACAAAACTGTTTAGTAGAGTATTATTTCATTTGCATACATTTGAAAACATTCAAAACTAATATAATAACATAAAAAGTTAAGAAAATGGTCATATTGCCAGAAGTGTGGGGCAGGGATACTGACAGAAAAGCCTGAAGAGGTTTGGGTGATGCTGGTAACAGTTTTTGGTTCTGGGTGATTGATACACATATATTATATTCACTTTGGAAAATCTTCCCAGTTGAGCATTTATGATTTGGGCAGTTTCTGAGTTTATATTAAACTTTTTATAAACATCTTCTTAAAACGATTTATAAATACACACACACACACACACACACACACACACACACACACACACACACCACGTCTCAGCCCTCTTATTCCTATCTCCTCTGTCTGCTTAGGCACATGACCACTATTTTCTCATCTTAATGTATTAGCTAAAGTGATCTTACTAAACCATAAATCAGAGCATCTTTCTCCACTATTCAAACAATCAGTTGAATTTATCCTGTCACACAAATTTCTTACTTTGAGTCAGAAGTTCTTCCAAGATCTCTCCCCTCTTCTCTCTGCACTTACCGCTTACAACACTGGCCTCATAGCTTTCCCTCACATCCATTTACTATTCCTCCGCCATCTGCAGTTTTTTTTCCCTACGATTCTCTTTAAGTTCTGTTTGTTTGTTTGTTTTGTTTTTTTGACACAGTCTTGTTCTATCACCGAGGCTGGAGTGCAGTGGTGGGATCTCGGCTCACTGCAACCTCCGCCTCCCAGGTTCAAGGGATTGTCCCACCTCAGCCTCCCAAGTAGCTGGGATTACGGCGAGTGCCCCCAGGCCCAGCTAATTTTTGTATTTTTAGTAGAGATGGGGTTTCACCATGTTGGCCAGGCTGGTCTCGCACTCGGGACCTCAGTGATCCGCCCGCCTTGGCTTCCCAAAATGCTGGGATTACAGGCGTGAACCACCACGCCCGGTCTCTAAGTTCATTACTTAAATTTCACCTTTACAGTGAGCCCCCATTGAAACAGAACACTACCATGTGAAACTCACGTCTGTCTCCACAATTTTTTTACACCCTTCACTGATTCTATTTTCCATTTAGCATTTATAAAATTTGGAATCCAAAACTTTTACAGTGTTTATTTTCAGTCTATCCCATAAGAATGCAA
Source organism: Macaca nemestrina (assembly GCF_043159975.1). Classification (NCBI taxonomy): domain Eukaryota; kingdom Metazoa; phylum Chordata; class Mammalia; order Primates; family Cercopithecidae; genus Macaca; species Macaca nemestrina. Next base: position 170,739,332 of record NC_092128.1, on the reverse strand, counting down.
GCTCTGTGAAGACAGATATTTTTCCTGTTGTGTTTTTGTTCTCGTTGTATCATAAATGTAGAAATGCTTAAAAAGCAATTGTTACATAAACAAATGAAGGAGCAGGACAAAAGATTAGACATGGGGTAATGGTATGAGTGTTTAGATGATGACTTCCAGATGTTGGGATAAAACACCTTAAATGCTGCCTCAGGTTAGAAGCATTCTAGAAACGCAGAGAAGAATAAAGCCCCAGCTGAATCACTTGTATACTTTATACTGTTAAAGAAATAAGCGAGTGAAATGGTTTGTCCATAACTTGATAGCTGCATTACCTAGGAGGGAGCTTCCGAAGAAGACATTCTATGGCTTAATTTCACCCTTTAATAATAAAATGGGGATAATATCCCCATTAAAAAAATCTGGGATTCTAATCTGCTGAACCTGTTTTGAACTTCAAATTAAAATACTCACCTAAAAAAGAAAAAAACGCCTAACAAAATTGCCCTACCTTAGAAGTCTCTCTATTTTTGGAGCTAAATACTCTTTTCACACATATGACAAAATCCCAAAGTAATTGAGTAACTAGAGAGATTTTTAGTATTAAAATGATATTTTTCCAGACTCCAACATGCAATTTTGACAAGAACTGATAATATAGCTTGAAAAGTTATTTGCTAAGCAAAATCTTTTGAGAGTGGTAATTTGGATAGGGCTGAAGCAGAATGAAATCGCAACAGGAGTTAGGGAAAATGTGCCAAATACTATGAGATTTACTGGAATTTGGTTAGGGAGTAGCTGAGAAGCTTGTCTGATTCATTTCCAGTTATAAAAAGGATTTTTACATTGCCCTTTCATGCAGACTTAACTTCAAAGACTTTGTTAGCAACTGTCCCTGGGAAGGTGTGGGAGAGACACTTGTTCACAAAGTAGTATTCAAGAGCGTGAACCCCCTCACCATTTCATAACAATTAATTAAATTGTTAGAACAGGAACTTGGCCTCTGTCTGAATATTTTCAATGTAAAACATTCCTTAGAGCAGTAGTTCTCCATCCAACGTGCAGAGTCAGGGAGTTTTAAAAACTAGCTGATGGCCAGGGCTTTATTTCCATATTCTAACTTTATATGTTACAAGAGGAGAGTCCAGGTATCAGAAATTTTAAAGTTGTTTTAAAATTTTGAAACTAAAAATTCACTTTATTTATTTATTTATTTTCAAATTTTAAAGTTCTTCAGAGTTTAAAGAAGCACCAGAGATTGAAATCACTGTTTATGCGAGTTGTGATTTCATTGTTGAATAAAATATTTGAAACGCTTTCATTATTAAAGCCAATTGTGGTTAGTGCACCTGTATTGTAAAGAGTGAAAACGGAATAATAAATCTGTTACGTTTTAATATAAAATTCTCAAGAATCTATTTTTTTGAACATGTTGGAAATGTCATTATGGAAGTTCTGACAGTTTCTGTTTATTGACTTTTTCCATATACTTGTCCCCTAAAAGAGCAGATACAAACTTTTTCAAGGAGAAAAGGAGGATAATTTGTTTCTGTAAGAGTCTGAGGCATTTCCTTTTTTGTTGTATCATTAGTCATTCTTATTTAGCAATGGGAGCATTTTATTTACCAGAAACATTATTCAAGTTGTTTCCTAGAATCGATTATAATTGATCAGGACTAGAATTTAATATAAAGCATATTTAGTAAATGACACAAAAAAATGATGCCATTAGGGACCAACTAGCAACCTTGTTTTCATCAGAAATGTGGGCTGTAACTAAAGACATATGTGAGGAAATGTGGTCATTTTGGGTTGGTATCAATTACAACTACTTGAGTACCTAAGGCATTGTATTCCTGAATCATTCCTGGTAAAACAGTTCCATCCTTGTTATTAAATTTCTCGTCATGAACACACATTTGCAGGGCAAACCTTTCCCTTTAGTCAATGGAAAAATCCTTTGAATAAGAGTCCTTAACACCTTTCCATGACATAAGACATTCTTCTGGAAACTCCTTATATTATATATTCCTTTCATTTAATAACTCCTGAATGCCAGCTCTCAGATCATGTCGTTAATTAAAGTTCCAAATGCGATTTGCTCCTCTATTTGCACACATACTTATTCCTCACCTTGTGAGATGTTTTTGGGTTGTGAATCTAGTTTCTACTTCTGACTTGTATTTGGACATATAATTGCTTTCTAAAATCCCGTGAGACTGTGAATTGAAGTTACTATTTTTCTCTTCTGTGAAAGAACGGTTGGTATGTAGAAGAGAAAGTCATTGTTGAATTTGGAGTTTGGCCAGAATTCTGGGACTTGTGGCCCAGTTTGAATAGTGTTGAAGAATTTTTTTAACTACAAATAGTCAAAGGATATGTTACATAACTCATGAAGTGTTTTCATAATGTACTAGAGAACTAGCTTAGTGCTAAATTGAATGGGAAACTTCCAAAGACCAGGTTGTACATACACCATTCCCTAGAGGAGTTGGACTTCCATGTTTGAGTTAAGTGTGATAATTCATTACAGCTTATGGGATAATTGCTCCAGATCATATATCCTCAGTGCCTGGAGGCAACTGGGCTTGTAAGAGAGTACAGATTTTTTAAAAAGTGTGTATTTGCTAGGACTTGTATGGTTAAGAAAATCAGTTTTGACCTAGACTTACAATCATAAAAATAATACCATAGACAGGAAATTAGATGTTTTAGGAAAATTCAAGAAACTTATTTGTGCTGTTTTAAGCCTGTACTATCTGTATCTCTATATATATTTGATACCCTAAAAATTAGGACAATATAATATACAATCAGTATAATAATGACTATACCATATATATACTTTTTCAACTATTATTTTAAGTTCAGGGGAAATGTGCAGGATGTGCAGGTTTGTTACACAGGTGTTGGTGTGCCTTGGTGATTTGCTACACAGTTCATTCCATCATCTAGGTGTTAAGACTGGCATCCATTAGCTATTCTTCCTGATGCTCCCCCTGCCCCCATTCCCACCCTCTGACAGGCCCCAGTGTGTGTTGTCCCTGCCACCCACGTGTCCATGTGTTCTCATCATCCAGCTCCCACTTATAAGTAAAAACATGCAATGTTTGGTTTTCTGTTCCTGCATTAGTTTTTTGAGGATAATGGCTTCCAACACCATGCACGTTCATGCAAAGAATATGATCTCATTCTTTTTATGGCTGCATAGTGTTCCACGGTGCATTGTATCACATTTTCTTTATCGAGTCTATCATTGATGGGCATTTAGGTTGATTCCATGTCTTTGCTATTGTGAATAGTGCTCAGTGGACATACATGTGCATGTGTCTTTATAACAGAATGATTTATACCCCTTTGGATACTCAATAATGGGATTGCTGGGTCAAATGGTATTTCTGCATCTAGGACTTTAAGGAATTGCCACACTATCTTCCACAATGGTTTGAACGAATGTATGCTCTTACTAACAGTGTAAAATTGTTCCTTTTCCTCTGCAATCTTGCCAGCATCTGTTGTTTCTTGACTTGTTATTAATAGCCTTTCTGACTTGTGTGAGATGATATCTAACTGTGGTTTTGATTTGCATATCTCTAATGGTCAGTGATGTTGAACTTTTTTTTATGTGTTTGTTGGCCACATGTATGTCTGTCTGTATCATTTGCCCACTTTTTAATGGGGTTGTTTGTTTTTTTCTTGTACATTTATTTAAGTTTCCTGTAGACTCTGTATATTAGACCTTTGTCAGATAAACAGATTACAAAAATTTTCTCTCATTCTGTAGGTTTTCTGTTCACCCTGATGATAGTTTCTTTTGCTGTGCAGATGGTCTTTAGTTTAATTAGATCCCATTTGTCAATTTTTGCATTTGTTGCAATTGCTTGTGGAGTTTTCATCATGAAATCTGTGCCCGTGCCTATGCCCTGAATGGTATGGTCTAGATCTTCTTCTAGGGTTTTTATACTTTGGAGTTTTGTATTTAAGTCTTTAATCATCTTTAGTCCATTTTTGTATATGGTGTAAGGAAGGGGTCCAGTTTCAATTTTCTGCATATGGCTAGCCAGTTCTCTCAGCACCATTTATCAAATAAGAAAATTTTCCCCATTGCTGTTTCATTGGTCTATGTGTCTTTTCTTGTACCAGTACTATGCTGTTTTGGTTACTGTAGCCTGGTAGTATAGTTTGAAGTTGGGTAGCAGGATGTCTCTAGCTTTGTTCTTTTTGCTTAGGATTTTCTTGGCTATTTGGGCTCTTTTATGGTTCCATATGAATTTTACAAGTTTTTTTTTTTTCTAATTCTGTGAAGAATGTCAATTGTAGTTTAATGGGAATAGCATTTAATCCATAAATTACTTTGGAGAGTGTGGCCATTTTCACGATGTTGATTCTTCCTATCCATGAGCAGGGAATATTTTTCCATTTGTTTGTGTCTTCTCTGATCTCTTTGAGCAGTGGTTTGTAGTTCTCATTGAAAAGTTCCTTCACTTCTCTTCTTAGTTGTATTCCCAGGTATTTTATTCTGAATGCCAGCTCTCAGATCATGTCGTTAATTAAAGTTGTGAATGGGAAGTTTTGAATGGCAATTGTGAATAGGAGTTCACTCGTGATTTTGCTCTCTGCTTGCCTGTTGTTGGTGTATAGAAATACTAACAATTTTTGCACATTGATTTTGTATCCTGAGACTTTGCTGATGTTGCTTATCAGCTTAAGAAGCTTTTGGGCTAAGACAATGGGATTTTCTACATATAGGATCATGTCATCTGCAGGCAGACAGTTTGACTTCCTATCTTCCTAAATGAATTCCCTTTATTTCTTTCTCTTTCATGAATGCTGTGGCCAGAACTTCCAATACTATGTAAAATAGGAGTGGTAAGAGAGGGTATCCTTCTGTTGTGCCAGTTTTTAATGGAAATACTTCCAGTTTTTGCTCATTTGGTATGATATTGGCAGTTGGTTTGTCATATATGGCTCTTATTATTTTGAGGTATATTCCTTCAATATCTAGTTTATTGAGAGTTTTTAACATGAAGGAATGTTGAATTTTTCAAAGCCCTCTTCTGCATCTATTGAGATAATCATGTAGTTTTGTTCATGTGATGAATCACTTTTATTGATTTGCATATGTTGAACCAACCTTGCATCCTGGGGATGAAGCCAACTTGATCATAGTGGATAAGCTTTTTGATGTACTTCTGGATTTGGTTTGCCAGTATTTTATTGAGGATTTTTGCATTGATGTTCATCAGGAATACTGGCCAAAAGTTTTCTTTATTTTTTCTTGTGTCTCTGACAGGTTTTGGTATCAGGATGATGCTGGCCTCATAGAATGAGTTAGATAGGAGTCCCTCCTTTTCAATTTTTTGAAATAGTTTCAGTATACATGATACCAGCTCTTCTTTGTGCCACTGATGAATTCAGCTGTGCATCAGTCTCATCCTAGGCTTTTTTGGTTAGTTGTCTACTTATGGCTTCAATTTCAGAACTTGTTATTGGTCTATTCAGGAATTCAGTTTCTTCCTGGTTCAATCTTCAGAGGGTGCATGTGTCCAGGAATTTTTCCATTTCTTCTAGATTTTTTAGTTTATTTGCAAAGAGGTGTTTACAGTATTTTCTGATGGTTAATTTTATTTCTGTGGAGTCAGTGGTAATAGACTCCTTATCATTTATTGTTGTGTTTATTTGATTATTTTCTCTTTTCTACTTTATTAGTCTAGCTAGTGCTGTATCTAGTTTATTAGTTTTTTTGAAAAGTCACTCTTGCATTTGTTGATTTTTTGTGTTATTTTTTGTGTGTCTCTATCTCCTTTAATTCAACTCTGATATTGGTTATTTTTTGTCTTCTGCTAGCTTTGAGGTTTGTTTGCTGTTGGCACTCTAGTCTTTTTTTGTTTGTTTGTTTTATGTTTTTGTTTAGTTTTGTTTTAGAGATGGAGTTTTGCTCTTGTTGCCCAGGCTGGAGTGCAATGGCATGATCTCGGCTCACTGCAACCTCCGCCTTGTGGGTTCAAGCTATTCTCCTGCCTTGACCCCCCAAGTAGCTGAGATTACAGGCAGGTGCCACCACACCCAGCAAATTTTGTATCTTTAGTAGAGATGAGGTTTCACCATGTTGATCAGGTTGGTCTCGAACTTCTGACCTCAAGTGATCCACCTGCCTCGGCCTCCCAAAGTGCTGAGATTGCAGCCATTGCATCTGGCCTCTAGTGTTTTTGGTTGTGATGTTAGGTTGTTAACTTGAGATCATTCTAGTTTTTTTATGTGGGCATTTAGTGCTATAAATTTCCCTTTTAACACTGCTTTAGCTGCATCCCAGAGATTCTGGTACAGTGATGGTTAATATTGAGTGTTAACTTGATTGGATTGAAAGATGCAAAGTATCATTCCTGGGTGTGTCTGTGAGGGTGTTGCCAAAGGAGTTTAACATTTGAGTCAGTGGATTTGGAAAGGCAGACCCTCAATCTGGGTGGGCATAATGTAATCAGCTGCCAGTGTGGCCAGAATAAAAGCAGGCAGAAGAACATGAGAAGACTAGACTGGTTTAGTCTTCCGGACTTCATCTTTCTCCTGTGCTGGATACTTCCTGCCCTCGAACATCAGACTCAAAGTTCTTCACCTTTGGGACTCAGACTGGCTTCTTTGCTTCTCAGCTTACAGACAGCCTATTGTGGGATCTCACTTTGTGATAATGTGAGTCAATGTTCCTTAATAAACTCACCTTTATATATACATTAATCCTATTAGTCTGCCCCTCTAGAGAACCCCGACTAATACAGGTATGTTGTATCTTTGTTATTATTAGTTTCAAATAACTTCTTGATTTCTGTCTTAATTTCATTATTTACCTAAGAGTCATTCAGGAGCAGGTTGTTCAGTTTCCATGTTGTCGTGTGGTTTTGGGTGAATTTCTTAATCTTGAGTTCTAATTTGACTGTGCTGTGGTCTGAGAGACTGTTTCTTATTATTTCCGTTCTTTTGCTTTTTCTGAAGCATGTTTTACTTCCTACTATGTGATCAATTTTAGAATATGTGATATGTGGCAATGAGAAGTATGTATATTCTGTTGTTTTGGGGTGGAGAGTTCTGTAGATATCTATCAGATCCACTTGATCCACAACTGAGTTCTGAATGACTTGCTAATTCTCTGTCTCAATGATCTGTCTAATATTGTCAGTGGGGTGTTAAAGTCTCCCAATATTATTTTGTGGAAATGTGAGTCTCTTTGTATGCCTCTACTAACTTACTTTGTGAATCAGGGTGCTCCTGTACTGGGTGCATATATATTTAAGATAGTTAGCTCTTCTTGTTGAATTGAAGCCTTTACCATTATTTAATGCCATTCTTTGTCTTTTTTGGTCTTTGTTGGTTTAAAGTCTGTTTTGTTAGAAACTAGGATTGCAACTCCTGTTTTTTTTCTGTTTTCCATTTGCTTGGTTAATTTGCCTGTATCCCTTTATTTTGAGCCCATGTGTGTCTTTGCACATGAGATGGGTCCTTTGAAGACAGCATACCAATGGGTCTTGGCTCTTTATCCTGCTTGCCATTTGGTGTCTTTAAATTGGAGCATTCAGCCCATTTAAGGTTAATATTGTTATGTGTGAATTTGATCCTGTCACCATGATGCTAGCTGGTTATTTTGCAGACTTGTTTATGTGGTTGCTTCATAGTGTCACTGGTCTGTGTGCTTCAGTGTGTTTTTTAGTGGCTGGTAGTGGTTTTTCCTTTCCATATTTAGTACTTCCTTCAGGAGCTCTTACAAGGCAGGCTTGATGGTGGCAAGTTCCCTCAGCATTTGCTCGCTTGAAAAGATTCTTATTTTTTCTTCACTTATGAAGCTTAGGTTGGCTGGATATGAATTCTGATTTGAACATTTTTTCTAAGAATGTTGAATATTGACCCCCATTCTCTTCTGGCTCATAGGGTTTCTGCTGAGAGGTCCTCTGTTAGTCTGATGGGCTTCCCTTTATAGGTGACCTGTTCTTTCTCTCTGGCTGCCCGTAATATCTTTTCTTTCATTTCAACCTTGGAGAATCTGAAGATTATGTCTCTTGGGGTTGATCTTTAGTGGAGTATCTTACTGGGGTTCTTTGGATTTCCTGAGTTTGAATGTCAGCCTGTCTTGCCAGGTTGGGGAAGTTCTTCTGCATGATATTTTGAAGTATGTTTTCCCAGTTGGTTCTGTTCTCCCCCTCTCTTTCAGGTACCCCAATCAGTCATAGGTTCAGTCATTTTACATAATTCCATGTATCTCAGAGGTTTGTTAATTCCTTTTCATTCTTTTTTCCTTTATTCTTGTGCGCCTGCCTTATTTCAGAAAGATGGTCTTCAAGCTCTGAGATTCTTTCCTCTGCTTGTTCTAATCTGCTATTGATACTCGTGACTGCATTGTGAATTTCCCATGTTGTGTTTTTCATCTCCATCAGGTTGGTTATATTCCTCTTTAAACTGGCTATTATGGCTCTCTGCTCCTGTATTGTTTCATTATGATTCTTAGCTTCTTTGCATTGGGTTAAAACACGCTCCTTTAGCTCAGTGAAGTTTGCTATTACCCACCTTCAGAAGCCTAAGTCTGTCAGTTCAGCTATCTCAACCTCTGCCCAGTTCTGTATGTTTGCAGAAGAGGTGTTGTAGTCATTTAGAGGATAGGAGGCATTCTGGCTTTTTGAGTTTTCATTGTTTCTGTGTTGATTCTCATCTTTGTGGACTTACCTACCTTTGATCTTTGAGGTTGCTGACCTTTGAATAGGGTTTTTGTGGAGTCTTTTTTGTTGATGTTGTTGCTTTCTGTTTTGCTTTTAACAGTCTGGCCACTCTTCTATAAGGTTACTATGGTTTGCTGAAGATCCACCCCAGACCCTAGTTGCCTCGAATTTTCCCCTACCTGGAGGTGTTACCAGTGATGGCTGTGAAATGGCAAATATGGAAGCCTACTCCTTCCTCTGAAAGCTCTATCCCAGCGGGTACTGATCTGTTGCTAAACTGAATGTGCCTGGATTAGGTAGCTGGAGATCCCTGTTGGGAGGTCTCAGGATGAATGGGATTGGGGTTATACCTATACCATACATTGGGGATTTATTTTCTCTAGCACTATAAGTGTTCTGCATATATTTATTATGTAAAAGACCAATATGAAATAGATACAATTATTCACATTTAAACACAACAAAATTTTCTTCAAAAAAAGATAAAGTGACTTTCCTATTGCACAATTAAAAGAGAGTAAGTTGGGACAAAGAGTATGACTCACCTGACTCCAAAGTCCACGTGAATATATACCATATAATTCTTCCTATTACAATTTATATTCTGTGTCTCATTTTGCCCAAGGGGACTAAACATTGAGTGTAGGAATTTATCATATTAAGAGCATAGTCATTGCTTAGTTAAGTCCAGTGTATAGAATGCCCAATCTATAGCAAGATATCTATTTACTGGCCCATGGTATATATCTGATAATTTATTGGTCAAACAATTTATTAATAGTGAAATGGAATCTGAGCAATATACTTGGCTATGGCCACTGTATTAGTCCATTTCCCTTTGCTATAAAGAAATATCTGAGGCTGGATAATTTACAAGGAAAAGAAGTTTATTTGGTTTATGATTTTGCCGGCTGTGCAAGAAGAATTGCACCAGCATCTGATTCTGGTCAGAACCTCAGGAAGCATTTACTCATAGTGGAAGCCAAGGGAAGCTTGCATGTAACATACTGAGAGAGACAGCAAAAAAGGGGAAGAAGGTGCCTCTCTCTTAACCACCAGACCTCATGGAAAATGATAGAGGGAGAATTTACTTATTACTAGGGAACGATACCAAGCCATTCATGGCATATCCACCCCCATGACAAAAACACCTCCCACTAGGTCCCACCTCCAACATTGGGGATCACATCTCAACATGAAAGCTGGAGATGACAAACAGAAACAATATCAGCCACCTTGATAGTAGACTCAGCACTAGAACCCTGAGTCATGACTTTTAGTTTGGGACCGTATGAGTTTGGATAAATTTAAGGTGTTCCTTGTAAAGTACTTACTTGAAAAAGGACATGGCTTTCTGTTGTGTAAATGCCTAGATAGATTCTTCCTGATTTTCTAGGTAGTTTTCTGTTGTCAGTAACCAGGATTTTCTGTCACACACACACACACACACACACACACACACGTCATATTGTTAATATTTTTTACCTGCTTCCCAATTAATAGTCTTAATTGCCTAACTGATTACTAAGTGGATCAGGTAAGGAAAGCAAAACTTTTGAGAAAACTGATGAAATTTCATCTCCTAATGAGGAGCACATGAGCCATTTAGCTTACCACAACTTGAATTAAATTAAAATATCCATTTCAAATAAAATTGTGATTATAATGCACAGGATATATTAAACTTAATTATAAAGCAACTGATTTTCCCACCAATAAATGTATGATTTTTGGGGGTACAGTTCAAACTTTTATTTAATAAAGGACTTTTCCTCTCCTGTCTTCAATTTCCTGGTTTCTGAGTATTCATTTATTTGTTTATTCATTTATCCAAAAAGTATTTATTGAACACTTCCTATATTCCAGGATTTGTTGTATGTCCTGGTACTAGAACTATAAACAACACAAATTTACCTTATGAAGCTTACCTCTTATGAAAAGGTAAGATACAGTAAATGTTAGAAGGTGGTATATGTGAGAAAGAAAAATAAAGCAGGAAAAGGGAATAGATTATTTGGCATTGAGAGGAGAGGAGAGGTTATAATTTTTAAAATAAGGGTTAGGGAAACCCTGGCTGAGAAGGTAACACTTAAGAAAAGTTCTGAAGTAGGTGTGACATCTAACAATGTGAATATTGGGGGGGGGGGGGACAGTAGGTTCAGAAGCCTTAGACTGAAGTATACCTGGAAACGTGTGTTTATAGTGGACAGAGCAAGTAGGAGAAAAGCAGATGAGATCTGAGAATAGACAATGATTTAGGCCAAGTACACAGGTCATAGCAAGGATTTGGGCTTTTAATTTGAGTGAACAGGAAAGCCATTCTGAGCCAAAGAGTTACCTGAGCTGACTTATATTTATAAAAGTTTACATTGCCTGTTTTGTTGAGATAGACTGTAGTTTGCATAGGTTGCAAAGGTTGCAGAAGGAAAAATACTTAGGGTAATGTAATTCAGCTGACAGATGATAGAGGTTTGTACCAGAATGTTAGCAGGAAAAATGGTGTAATACCGTTAGATTCTAGATCCATTTTGAACATAGATCCAAAGATTTAATGGTGCCAAAGGAGCAGTCACAAAGTCCTAAAAGAATTGTAACAGAAGCTAAGGGAAGACAGTGGTCCCATAGAAAAAAAGGAAGAAGAGAGGAGAGGAGAGGAGAGGAGAGGAGAGGAGAGGAGAGGAGAGGAGAGGAGAGGAGAAGAGAAGAGAAGAGAGGACAGAGGAGAGGAAAGGAGAGGACAGGGGAGGGGAGGGGAGGCGAGGGGAGGGGAACAATCCCAGAGTAATTAACGTGGTAGAGTGATGCTAAGATGATACTAATTTGTGTATTTCATTTTTCTCACTGGACAGTTAGAGTTCTGATTTGAAGCAGATTTTAAAGATGTGTGTGTGTGTGTGTGTGAGTGTGTGTGTGTTGCATTTCAGTGGCTAGGAGAAAGAGAGTAAAAATAAACATATAATATGAACAGTTAGTGATGAGCCACTGTTATGGTTTGGATTTGTGTCCCCACCCAAATATTATGTTAAATTGTAATCTCCAGTGTTGGTGGAGGGGCCTGGTGGGAGGTAATTTTGCCATGGTGGATGTTCCCCTTGGTGTTCTTGATATGGTGAGTTCTCATGAGATCTTGTTGTTTAAAACTGTGTAGCACCTCCTACTTTGCCTCTTCCTCCTGCTCCAGCAATGTAGGATGTGCTGGTCTCCCCTTTGTCTTCTGCCATGTTTGAAGGTTTCCTGAGGCCTCCCCAGCCATGCTTCCTGTACAACCTGTGAAACCATGAGCCAGTTAAACCTCTTTTCGTTTTAAATTACCCAGGCTCAGGTAGTTCTTCATAGCAGTGTGGGAATGGACTGCTACAGCAACTACGCCAACATAAAACAGAGTAGAGAAGGATGGGATAAATTTTAGGGAAAGTTTCAGCAAAGGTCAGGGGAGAGTTAGTGTTAGAGTACTCAGGAAGAGAGGGAACTGTGTAACTGATTTTGAAGGATGGTTTTTCGGGCTGAGGAATTGAAACCTGTGATGGGCCTCAACCTGGAGGCTGGTCTGACACAAAGACCTGTGTGGCCAGCATTGAATTAGGGAGCGTAGAGATCTGAGAGGTTGCCTGGGACTACAGTTTTGCAGTCATGTAGGCCAAGGTTAGGACTACAGGTACTATCTGGAGTCTGATGAACAATTATCAGAGTATTTCATACCTGATAGGGATACAATGTGATTTACATTATTAGATAAAAAGAAAAATAAATAGAATTTTATCTCACAAATATGTTACTATCATTACTACCATATTATTAAACAAACTTTAAACTTTATTTGTTCATGTAAGTTAAATTTATCATTAAATATTCAAGAAATAAGCTCTCTGAGGAAATTACTTTTACCAATTAACAAATGTAGGTAGTACGCTATTACCAACAGAATGTAAAATAAGAGTTAGAAGAAATAGTTTAATGATTTGGAATTTATCATGTTTTAAGAAAGCTTTTTATTATTTGGTATATATTGTCATGTGGTTCCAAAAATTTTGTAAGCAATTATTGGTTTAAAGTGCAAAAAACAATTTTAAATACAAGTACATCAACAAACTACCTGTAAGTGATTGAACTCTACAATAAGCTTAATAAAGAAAGTAACCTACTGTGGAAGGTATAATTGGTCATTTTTTCCCTGAAACATGACCTTTTTTTTTTTTTTTTTTTTTTTTTTAATCCAATAGCAAACTCCCTAGGGTTTCCATTCATGAAAATATGTGAGGTATGCACTATAGTTAAATCATCTGCTTACTTGATGATGAACAGTATTTGCAACACAATTCAGCTTCTCTTTTCCTTCTTAAATATGACAGAACTGTGATTATTTGAGCAAATATTTGATGGAACTTTTCAACTATGCATTATATGATATTGCTGACAATTCAATTTTTAAAATTTTAAAAAATTGTTTGGGTATCCAGTAGGTATATATATTTATGAGATACATGAGATAATTTGATACAGGCATGCAATACATAATAATCACATAATGGAAAATGGGATATCCATCCCCTCAAACATTTATTCTTTGTGTTACAAACAACCCAATTATATTCTTTAAGTTATTTTAAATGTACAATTATTATTAACTATAGTCAACCTGTTGTGCTATCAGACACTATGTGTTATTTATTCTTTTGTTTTTTTGCACATGTTACTCATCCCCACTTCTCACCTGCCACCAAATCCCATTAGCTTCCCCAGCCTCTGGGAACCATCCTTCTAATCTCTACCTCCATGAGTTCATTTGTTTTGGTTTTTAGCACCTACAAATGCAAAATTTGTCTTTCTGTGCCTGACTTACTTCAGTTAACATAATGATCTCCAGTTCCACCCATGTTGTTGCAAATGACAGGATCTCATTCTTTTTTATGGCTGTGTAGTTCTCCACTGTGTAAGTGTAACACATTTTCTTTATCCAGTTATTTATTGACAAACGTGTGTTGCTTCTAATTCTTGGCTATTGTGAAAAGTGCTGCAACAAACATGCAAGTGCAGATACCTCTTTGATATACTGATTTTCTTTCTTTGGGGTATGTACCCAGCAGTGGGATTGCAGAATCATATGGTAGCTATATTTTTAGTTGAGAATCCTCCAAACTGTTCTCCATGGTAGTTGTGCTAATTTACATTCCCACCACAGTGTACCAAGGTTCCCTTTTTTTATATGCTCTCCAGTATTTGTTATTGCCTGTCTTTTGGATAAAAGATATCTTAGTTGTAGTGAGACAATATCTCATTGTGGTTTGGATTTACATTCCTCTGATGATCAGTGATGTTGACAATCTTTTCGTATACTATTTTCCATTTGTATGTCTTCTTTTGAGAAAGATATATTCAAATCCTTTGCCCATTTTAATGGGATTATTAGATTTTTTCCTAGAGAGTTATTTGAGCTAGTTATATATTCTGCTTATTAGTCTTTTGTCAGATGGATAATTTGCAA